>NC_092115.1:46546255-46856389 GCF_045679555.1 Salvelinus alpinus
CATGAGCCCTCGTCCTCCCCAATTAAGGTGACACCAACCTCCTGTGCTGTGTAAATCTATGGAAGGCGTTGAGAACCTTGAGCCTCTTAGGTTTTGTATTGAAGTCAGTGTACCCAGACGAGGACGGAAGCTAACTGTCCCCTGGCTACACCATGGTGCTACCCTACAGAGTGCTGTTGAGGCTACTGTAGACCTTCATTGCAAAACACTGTGTTTTAATCTATTATTTGGTGACATGTGAATATATTTAGTGTAGGATAACTTTTTTTATGCTTCACTATTTTTTATAAAATTCACTGAAGATGGTCCTCCCCTTCCTCCTCTGAGGAGCCTTCCCACAGCCTGATGAAGAGCCTTTGTCTCAATACATTGCTAATAAAAACTATAGGAGCATCTAACCATCCAGTGTGGGTAGTTTTCTTATGTGATCATTTCTACCATGAAGTATTCTGTTATATTCTACAGTGCTGTGTTCTGACCTGCACTATGCATGCGCTGGTGCGATCCCTTTTTTCTGCTCTTCTCCTTGCCCTTGCTGCTGAGGGTAGCCAGCTTGGTGGGGATCTGCTGCTGCACAGCCCCTGGCTTGTGGACCACCTGGTTGGTGGTGCTGATCAGGTGAATGGGAACCTCCGCTTTAGGGGGCGCAGGGCTGATGCTCTCCCTATGAAGGGGCACCTACAATACAATAATGTAAAGTTATGAATACTGTAACCTTGTCCCCAGGCTATCGCGCACAGCAAATATAAACCTGGTACATCTACGATTCAAAGTTGGCCTTAGTGGGATTGACCATAGAATTCTATGGGAGGGACCTTACGAAGTAAAGTATTTGTCATCATTTAATTTTGGCGAATCACACGAGTGCGAGGAGCATACGGGGGAGGGAGGATTATGGGGGAGGGATTGTGGGTAGACATGGGCTATATACCGTACACCGGGGTATTACGAAATACCGACGGTATGATTTTGGGGGGAGCGTGCTACGCCGCTGTTTATAACAACCTATAAATGTAACTATAGGAAATTAAGATGTGTCAAATAAATTACAGTGTGTTCAGAAAGTATTCACACCCCCTGACTTTTTCCTAATTTTGTTGTTACAGCCTGATTAAATTGAGATTGTGTGTAGGCCAGTGACACACAATACCCCATAATGTCAAAGTGGAATTATGTTTAGAAATGTTTACAAATTAATCAAAAATGAAAAGCTGAAATGTTTTGTCCCGCTTATGGCAAGCCTATATACGTTCAGGAGGAAACATTTGCGTACGTCACATTGTTAAGTTGCATGGACTCACTCTGTGTGCAATAATAGTGTTTAACATGATATTTGAATGACTACCTCATCTCTGTACCCCACACATACAATTATCTGTAAGGTCCCTCAGTCGAGGAGTGAATTTCAAACACAGATTCAACCACAAAGACCAGGAACATTTTCCAATGCCTCGCAAAGAAGGGCACCTATTGGTAGATGGGTAAAAAAAAAAAAAAGCAGACATTGAATATCCCTTTGAGCATGGTGAAGTTATTAATTACACTTTGGATTGTGTATCAATACACCCAGTCACTACAAACATGCAGTCATCCTTCCAAACTCAGTTGCCGGAGAGGAAGGAAAACGCTCAGGGATTTTACCATGATGCCAATTCTGACTTTAAAAATGTTCAACAGTTTAATGGCTGTGATAGGAGAAAACGGAGGATGGATCAACATTGTAGTTACTCCACAATACTAACCTAAATGACAGAGTGTTTTTTATTTTTTATTGTATCTCCTGAATACAAAGTGTTATGTTTGAGGCAAATCCAACACATTACGGAGTCCCACTCTTCATATTTTCAAGCATGGTGGTAGCTGTATCATGTTATGTCATGCGTTTCATCAGCAAGGACTGGGGAGTTTTTCAGGATAAAAAATACATGTAATGGAGCTAAGCACAGGCAAAATCCCAGAGGAAAACTTGGTTCAGTCTGTTTTCCACTAGATACTGGGAGATTAATTAACCTTTCAGCAGGACAATCTACACTGGAGTTGCTTACCAAGAAGACAGTGAATGTTCCTGAGTGGCCAGGTAATAGTTTTGACTTAAATCTACTTCAAAATCTAATGGCAAGACCTGAAAATGGTTGTCTAGCAAAGATCAACAACCAATTTGAGCTTGAAGAACTTTGAAAAGAATAATGGGCAAATGTTGCACAATCCAGGTGTGGAAAGCTCTTTAGAGACTTACCCAGAAAGACTCACAGCTGTAATCACTGCCAAAGGTGCTTCTACAAAGTATTGACTCAGGGGTGTGAATACTTACAGTATGTAAATGGGATATTTCTGTATTTCATTTTCAATAACTGTGCAAACATTTCTAAAAACATGTTTTCACTTTGTCATTATGGGGTATTGTGTGTAGATGGGTGAGTTGTATTTCATTTAATCAATTTTGAATTCAGGCTGTAACAACAAAAAGTGGAATAAGCCAAGGGGTTTGAATACTTTCTGAAGGCACTGTATCCAGCTCAGGGCTCCATCTAGGCATTTGGTTTGCTAAATTGCTAGCTAAGTGGCTATATGTCAAAATCCAGCTTCTTGTTTACAGCAGACACATTCAATCTGGATCAAGATCCCTGTTGCCTTAATTGTTTGTGCATATATATTATTCGTAATTTTTTTTAGATGTTATTTTTGGAAATGGCGTCCCTTGTGTGCACTTCCGGTAATACCGTATACTCCGTGTGGTACAGAAACTGTATGACGCTATGAAAATCTGAATACCGCCCAACCTTAGTTGTCGGAGATGATTGGTTGGTAGATTAAGTTAATGTTTATGCTCTGGGAGTTTCTCCTGCTCTTTCTGTATTGGCTAACAAAGGGGAAGTTTGACACGTTGGTCCACCAGACTCGCATTTAGGGCGGAAGTCTCTGGGAACGAGATTATGAATACTGGGAACTACTGGGAAACGAGTTACAACACACAGCTATTAGGATCAAACTCGTAAGAGTGTTGTATCGAGTGTACCATCTGATAGGGAACTTTGTCACTTTTCATGGAAATGCATTTTGTGAGGTCAGCATACAAAATATCAACACGCTACAACAAATAGAATACAAAAACGCTGGAAGGTGAACACACATATTCACATAGTCCTGTGGATAGGGTTTGCAAAGTACCGTTAACTTTTCCAAAATTTTTCAGAAATCTTCTACTTCTCATATTTTCTATTTCTAGAATTTGGGGAAAGTTGCCGGAATTTGTCAACCCTATCTGTGGTTGGTATACTGTCCATCCATGTAGTCTAGGCCACATTACGTCCTAGCTATGTCTCACCTCTGGGGGCGGCTCCAGGAAGAAAGCTGTGGCTAGAGAGGGGCTGTGTTGGACGTGGACCTTAGAGGCCGGGATGGGGGTCACGTCACCTCCCGTGGTCCAACCACCAATCAGGTCCCCTCGGAACGACTGGGAGAGGTCCCCTCGGAAGGAAGCAGAGTGGGGGAGGTCCCCTCGGAACGACTGGGAGTGGGGGACAGCCTGAGAAGAAGACGAGAATGACCAGATGACCTAAACATCCCATACATCAATATCTATAAATGCATAATTAACAGCCCTCTCACTATTGGTCCTCAGTCCTAAACGACCACACCACCTCCTCACCTGCTGAGTGTTGAAGTTAAAACTCCCAGGTTTGGCAATGGTCTTGCTCTTCTTCAACTTCATCTGTAAATCCAGGCGTTCCTTCTGTTTCTCCACAGTCCTTGTAGCCTCTCTCAGCCTCTCCAGATCCTGTTGGCAAGGTATGTCACATGAACAATGGAAACATGCCAGCAGCACTCACTTGGATAAAATCGTCAATTGAAGCTTTGTTTTAACTTATTTTTTTAACTCTTAATAGACCACTTTACATTTTGGTCATTTAGCAGACACTCTTATCACAGTAAGACCACAACTGTTATATTGTAACACTGTATAATGTAACAAAACAAAGCAGAAACCTGTTGGTAGGTTTCTCTCCATCTCTCCAGCTCCCCCCTCTCCTCTGCTAGCCTCGCCTTCATTCTCCTACACTCCTCCTCTCTGTGTCTTAGCTCCACCTCCAGGACCTCCGCCTGCAACTGGCGACGCTCCCGCTCCTCCCCGCAGCGAGCCTGAGAATGAGACGGATCAAATAGCAATGAGAGAAAAGTGAGATTGACACCCCTGCTTATCTAACTCATTACACGGAGGCCTGAGTTTCTACTGGAGCAACTAGAAAACCAGGCGAGGAAAGTTCCTAACTAAATCAGTGATCAATCAATTACAAGGGAGAAGTTTAAAAAAACATGCAGACACTCTGCCCTCCGTGGAACGAGTTTGACACCTGTGAGGCAGAGAGATGAGATGGATATCATAGATAAACACAATAGATAGTTCAATTAATAGATAGAGGATTAATCGAGATAAAAATAAAGACGCAGGAAATCGCAAGTACTTGTGCACAGACAGACAAGCAACATTCATCCAGCAGGTGTAACCATGTAACAAGATTGTATGTATACTTATACAACATGTGGCTATATTTTGGTAAAAGCTGAAAGACGTAATAACTGATACAGTGTCTGCAGTTTAAAGCTCTATTCTAGCTACCTGTTCCTGATGGTGTCTGTTCCTGATGGTGTCTCTCTCCGTGTCTCTAACATATAAACAATTTTCTACCTCAGGGTTTTAAACTGTGTTCTAGTCTGTGCTGTCTGCAGTTTGTGGAAGTTGGCCATCTCCTCTCTCCATTTCTATAATGTAATAAACTGTGTTCTAGATCAATACCTGTTCTTGTCTGTGCTGTGTCTGCAGCTTGTGGAAGTTAGCCATCTCCTCTCTCTGTTTCTCCATGTTACGTTGTTTCTCCTGCTCCAGGAGCACATTTCCACGAGAACGGCCCGGATGCTCACGCTCTGACAGCGAGGCACGCTGCAACTCAATGTGGCTGTCCTGCTGGGACACGATGGCCTACGGGGACGGGCAGGGGACAAACTTAACACCAGGAGGCAGAGGACAAACTTCAGACCAGGGGACGGGCAGGGGACACAGTTAAAACATATCTAATAGTAAGATAAGACCAGTCAAACATAGCAACTGTCTGTAGAATGTAAAGAATAGATACAGTATGTCTTACCAGCAGACTGTAGAGTTTCTGTGAGAGCAGCAGCACTCTGTCAAAGAACTGGGGAGAGAGAGATAGAAATAGGTTTGTGTAGCAGCTTTCGAATAGCCGTGGGAAAACCAATTGCAAGATTTGAGAAGCACATCCCATCGTAAACTCAAGAATCCAAACAAATAAGTGCAAGGTAAACAAAAGGTTCCGGTATTCCAGGTATACAAATTAGATCAAGGTAAAACGTTTGCCATAACTCGTAGGCCTCACTTCCTGTTTCTATATACCCGGGCAGGCCCACCCATACTTACAACTAATTGAGGATAGAGGGAGTAATTGGCCTATTAGAATTCAAATAATAGAGCATAACCAAATGAATGCATAAACCATATAGAGTGCCGTGAAAAATTATTTCCCCCCTTTCTGATTTTCTATATATTTTTTTCTATATATTTTTGACACCGAATGTTATCAGATCTTCAACCAAAACCTGATGTTGGATAACGGGAACCTGAGTGAACAAATAACACAACATTTTGATAAAGTTATGCAATACCCAATGCCCCTGTGTGAAAACAGAAATTGCCCCCTTACACTCATTAACTGGTTGTGCCATCTTTAGCTGCAATGACTGCAACCAAACACTTCGTAGAGTTGTTGATCATACTCACATCGCTGTGGAGGAATTTTGGCCCCCTCTTCTTACTTTAACTTAGAAATATTTGTGGGTTTTTATGCATGAACTGCTCATTTCAGGTTCTGCCACAACATTTAAAATCAGGTTCAGGTCTGGACTTTGACTAGGCCATTCCAAAACTTTACATTTGTAGATTTTCAGCCATTCTGATGTAGAGTTGCTTCTGTGTTTTGGATAATTGTCTTGCTCCATGACCCAGCTACGCTTCAGCTTCAGCTCACGGATGGATAGCCTGACATTCTCCTTTAGAATTCTCTAATACAGGCATCCCGAGTGGTGCAGCGGTCTAAGGTGTCACTACAGACCCGGGTTCGATCCCAGGAGGTGTCACAACCTGCCGTGATCGGGAGTCCCATTGGGCTACGCACAATTGGCTCAGCTTCGTCCGGGTTAGGGGAGGGTTTGGTCGGGGGGGCTTTACTTGGTTAATTGCGCTCTAGTGACTATGTGGCGGGCCGGGCGCCTGCAGGCTGACTTCGGTCGTCAGTTGAATGGTGTATCCTCCGACACATTGGTGCTGTTAAGAAGCGAAGTTTGGCGGGTCATGTTTCGGAGGACGCATGACTCGACCTTTGCCTCCCAAGCCCGTTGGGGAGTTGCAAGAGACAAGATCGAAATTGGGGATAAAAAATAAAAATACATTTCTTTAATACAGAGCAGAAATCATGGTTCCTTCAATGATGGCAAGTCGTCCAGGTCAGGAGGCAGCAAAGCTACCCCGAACCATCACACTACCACCGCCATGCTTGACCGTTGGCATGAGGTTCTTACTGTGGAATGCAGTGATTGGTTTTCGTCAGACATAACGGGACCCATGTCGTCTAAAAAGTCAACTCAAATTGGCCAAAAAGCACCTGGATGATTGTCAAGAATGTTCTATGGACAGATGTGTCAAAAGTGGAACGTTGTTACGTCTCTCGAAAACTAAACACTGCATTCCACAGTAAGAACCTCATACCAACGGTCAAGCATGGCGGTGGTAGTGTGATGGTTCGGGGATGCTTTGCTGCCTCGGGACCTGGACGACTTGCCATCATTGAAGGAACCATGAATTCTGCTCTGTACCAGAGACTTCTAAAGGAGAATGTCAGACTATCCGTCCGTGAGCTGAAGCTGAAGTACAGTTGGGTCATGCAGCAAGACAATGATCCAAAACACACAAGCAAGTCTACATCAGAATGGCTGAAAAGCAACATATTTAAAAGTTTTGGAATGGCCTTGTCAAAGTCGAGACCTAAACCTGATTGAGATGTTGTGGCAGAACCTGAAACAAGCAGTTCATGCTCGAAAACTCACAAATGTTGTCGCTGAATTAAAACAGTTCTGCATGGAAGAGTGGGGCAAAATTTCTCCACAGCGATGTGAGAGACTGTTCAACGACTCTAGGAAGTGTTTGGTTGCAGTCATTGCAGCTAAAGATAGCACAACCAGCTATTGAGTAAGGGGGTTTTGGGTGTTGCACAACTTTGTTTATGAAATAAATGAAAACCTTTTTTCATTCAGGTTCCCTTTATTTAATATTAGGATTTGGTTGAAGATCTGAAAACATTCGGTGTCAAAAATATGCAAAAATAGAGAAAATCAGAAAGGGGGTAAATACTTTTTCACAGCACTTGTACATAAATTAAATGATCCTTAAATATAAATGTGATCTAATAGACAAATATTTGCATATTTGGTTAGCACAATAAAAAAAAATGTGACTGCAGATATTCATGAACCTAAACATCAAGATATGTTCAGACTTCAGAGTCATCTAGCAACACTTACCTCAGCTTCAGGAAAGGATGGATTTGGGCATGGAGAAGTCCAGTATGATGCTGGTGCTGGTGACTCATCAGCCTGTAATCACAATACCATGAATCAGATTAACTAAACCAGTCAATACCTCCCTCCCTCCCTCTCTCTCAGAGAACAAGAGCACACTTGTAGGAGGGAACAAGTGCCCACTTGGAATTGAAAGGGAGAGAATGGGACAGCCAGTCACTCACCGACAGTTCCAGACTCTCTGACTGGTCAAGGTCCTGTAGCTGGGGGTCAGAGTTTGAATGCTGACCTCTGTCTAGAGGTTGTACCGCCACACTGCCTGGCCGATCTCCCGCCTGTATATTACCATCTGGAAAACATGCAGCAAATGTTTGCTGAAAACATTCAGCAAATGTTGAACAAATAATGTTCAACTGTGTTCCAAAGAAAACACTGGATTTGTGAGATAAGAGGAATGATACAGCATGACCAGATATGAATACGAACAGTGGTATAATAAGGGAAAGGGAAGGGAGATACCTAGTCAGTTGTACAACTGAATGCATTCAACTGAAATGTGTCTTCCGCATTTAACCCGACCCCTCTGAATCAGACAGGTGCGGGGGTCAATCCAGCAACCACAGCAATATGAGTTGTAGACTGAGCGGTAGACTTACTCTTCATAGGGGGTATGGGATTGCAGACATAACCCCCTAAGGTTTCGGCTCTCCTGAGTGCGGCCAGGTTCCCAAGGCCTAGCCCCCCTCGAAGGAGCCGTAGATCTTCTGGCCTCAAACTGTATCCCCCTGATCCCAGGAAGTCCTCTGGAGGGGGGTAGGGGTCTCTCAGAGTCACACTGGACAGGAGAAGGTTCTGCAGATTCTCCACTGAAGAGAGAAGAAGAATAAACTAAAAGCTGATTATCTGACTGACAAGCTGACATTGGATTCTCATGGTGGGTCAATAAGTATTTACAATTGAAGTTGGAAGTTTACATACACTTAGGTTGGAGTCATTAAATCTTGTTTTTCAACCACTCCACAAATTTCTTGTTAATAAACTATAGTTTTGGCAAGTCGGTTAGGACATTACTTTAAGTCATTTTTCCAACAATTGTTTACAGACAGATTATTTCACTTATAATTCACTGTATCACAATTCCAGTGGGTCAGAAGTTTACACACACAAAGTTGACTGTGCCTTTAAACAGCTTGGAAACTCCAGAAAATGATGTCATGGCTTTAGAAGCTTCTGATAGGCTAATTGACATAATTTCAGTCAATTAGAGGTGTACCTGTGGATGTATTACAAGGCCTACCTTCAAACTCAGTGCCTCTTTGTTTGACATCATGGGAAAATCTAAAGAAACTGCCAAGACCTCCGAAAAGACATTGTAGAACTCCACAAGTATGGTTCATCCTTGGGAGCAATTTCCAAATGCCTGAAGGTACCACGTTCATCTGTACAAACAATAGTACACAAGTATACACACCATGGGACCATGCAGCCGTCATACCGCTCAGGAAGGAGACGCGTTCTGTCTCCTAGAGATGAATGTACTTTGGTGCGAAAAGTGAAAATCAATCCCAGAACAACAGCAAAGGACCCTGTGAAGATGCTGGAGGAAACAGGTACAAAAGTATCTATATCCACAGTAAAACGGGTCCTATATCGACATAACCTGAAAGGCTGCTCAGCAAGGAAGAAGCACCTGCTCCAAAACCGCCATAAAAAAGCCAGACTACGGTTTGCAGCTGCACATGGGGACAAAGATCGTACTTTTTGGAGGAATGTCCTCTGGTCTGATGAAACAAAAATATAACTGTTTGGCCATAATCACCATCGTTATGTTTGGAGGAAAAAGGGGGTTGGCTTGCAAGCCGAAGAACACCATGCCAACCGTGAAGCACGGGGGTGGCAGCGTCATGTTGTGTGGTTGCTTTGCTGCAGGAGGGACTGGTGCAATTCACAAAATAGATGGCATCATCAGGATGGAAATGTATGTGGATATATTGAAGCAACATCTCAAGACATCAGTCAGGAAGTTAAAGCTTGGTCGCAAATGGGTCTTCCAAATGGACAATGACCCCAAGCATACTTCCAAAGTTCTGGCAAAATGGCTTAAGGACTACAAAATCAAGGTATTGGAGTGGCCATCACAAAGCCCTGACCTCAATCCCATAGAAAAGTTGTGGGCAGAACTGAAAAAGCATGTGCGAGCAAGGAGGCCTACAAACCTGACTCGGTTACACCAGCTCTGTCAGGAGGAATGGGCCAAAATTCACCCAACTTATTGTGGGAAGCTTGTGGAAGGCTACCCAAAAAGTTTGCCCCAAGTTAAACAATTTAAAGGCAATGCTACCAAATACTAATTGAGTGTATGTAAACTTCTGACCAACTAGGAATGTGATGAAAGAAATAAAAGCTGAAATAAATCATTCTCTCTACAATTATTCTGACATTTCACATTCTTAAAATAAAGTGGTGATCATAACTGACCTAAAACAGGGAATTTTTACAAGGATTAAATGTCAGGAATTGTGAAAAACTGAGTTTAAATGTATTTGGATAAGGTGTATGTAAACTTCTGACTTCAACTGTATATCAGATTTACTAAAGAAAAGGGTTAAGTTCCCTATTATCAGATCCTATCAGACCTAGCAGGAGTACCAAGGCCAGCCTATCAGAGGTGAAGGTGGAGCTATTACAATATTGCTTTAACCTATCAAATCCTCTCAGATCTCCACAATTGCATAAGGTCTAGGGGTGGATTTATCATTCAAACCTACCCTCAGTGATGGCCCCCTTGAGCAGTGTCTCCCCCTGCTGGGGGTCTAAGTCGTCACTGCGGAGCAGCAGACGAGAGTGATTAGCTACATCCTCCAGCCCTGTTACAGCCTCCGCCATGTCAGCAAAGATACGCAGCTTCTCTGTCAGGCTCTGCATGATCTGGGCATCCTTCATACATAGACTCCCTGGAGACACACACAGATTCTATGGTCAGAAAAAAAACAGAACTACAGATACACACACATATATTCCATATGACCTGACAATGGGAGTTGCAGGCAGCTGTTATCGAGGACATTTTGAAGCGCTCGGGTAGAGCTGGTATGGGTAGCGTGTTTTACCTTGGAAGTCTCTGAGACTGGTTTAGCCTGGCCTCCTCCTGTTCACTGTACAGCTGCTCCTCCATCGTGTGCGTGGCCAAAGAGCTCTATTTTCTTGTCATCCAACAAATCTTAAACACCTGGAGTTGGCACTTGGATGCCAAATGTCATTGGCACTTGGATTGGAACCAGTGTTATGGTCGGATGACATGAAAATAGATCTCTTTGGCCACACACACCAGTGGTGGGTTTGGAGTCAAAATAAGGATGCATGAGCATAAATTAACCCCACGCTGGTCAGTGCCCTTAGCAATTCGAGTTTCAGCCAATGAGCTTCAGCCCCTCGCTATTTGAGTGACAGCTAGCAAGATGCACACACAGTAGAGTGAGAGAGAGAGAGCAATGACTTGGTGCACATAGAGTGAGCTCCAAAAGTATTGGGACAGTGACACGTGTTGTTGTTTTAGCTCTGTACTCCAGCACTTTGAAATTATACAATGACTATGGGGTTAAAGTGTAGACTGTCCGTTTTAATTTGAGGGGATTTTAATCCATATGGGGTCAACTGTTTAGAAATTACAGCACTTTTTGTAAATAGTCCCCCCGTTTTAGGGGACCAAAAGTATTGGGACAAATTCCTGTGTATTAAAGTAATAAAAGGTTTAGTATTTGGTCCCATATTCATAGCACACAATGACTAGATCAAGCTTGTGACTCTACACATTTGTTGGATGCATTTGCTGTTTGTTTTGGTTGTGTTTCAGATTATGCCCAATAGAAATGAATGATTCATCATTTATTGTGTCGTTTTGGAGTCACTTTTTTGTAAATTAGAATAGATTATGTTTCTAAACACTTCTACATGAATGTGGATGCTACCATGATTATGGATAATCCTGAATGAATTGTGAATAATGATGAGTGAGAAAGTTACAGATGCACAAATATCAAACCCCCAAGACATAATAACCTGTCACCATTACAATAACAGGGGAGGTTAGCATTTTTGAGGGGATATGATATTTGTGCGTTACAATAAAAGTGACTCCAAAATGACAATACATTATGAATCATTCATTTCTATTGGGCACAAAACACAAACACAACAAAAACAAACAAAACAAACACAGAAACTCAACCAAAACAAACAGCAAATGCATCCAACAAATGTGTAGAGTCACAAGCTGGATGTAGTCATTGCGTGCTATGAATATGGGACTAAATGCTTAACTTTGTACTACTTTAATACACATACAAGTGAATATGTCCCAATACTTTTGGTCCCCTAAAATGGAGGGACTATGTACAAAAAGTGCTGTACTTTCTAAAGGGTTCACCCGATATGGATGAAAATACCTTCAAATTAAAGCTGACAGTCTGCACTTTAACCTCCTTTTCATTGTGTCATTTCAAATCCAAAATGCTAGCGTACAGTCGTGGCCAAATGTTTTGAGAATGACACAAATATTAATTTCCACAAAGTTTGCTGCTTCAGTGTCTTTAGATATTTTTGGCAGATGTTACTATGGAATACTGAAGTATAATTACAAGCATTTCATAAGTGTCAAAGGCTTTTATTGACAATTACATGAAGTTGATGCAAAGAGTCAATATTTGCAGTGTTGACCCTTATTTTTCAAGACCTCTGCAATCCGCCCTGGCATGCTGTCAATTAACTTCTGGGCCACATCCTGACTGATGGCAGCCCATTCTTGCATAATCAATGCTTGGAGTTTGTCAGAATTTGTGGGTTTTTGTTTGTCCACCCGCCTCTTGAGGATTGACCACAAGTTCTCAATGGGATTAAGGTCTGGGGAGTTTCCTGGCCATGGACCCAAAATATCGATGTTTTGTTCCCCGAGCCACTTAGTTATCACTTTTGCCTTATGGCAAGGTGCTCCACCATGCTGGAAAATACATTGTTCGTCACTAAACTGTTCCTGGATGGTTGGGAGAAGTTGCTCTCGGAGGATATGTTGGTACCATTCTTTATTCATGGCTGTGTTCTTAGACAAAATTGTGAGTGAGTCCACTCCCTTGGCTGAGAAGCAACCCCACACATGAATGGTCTCAGGATGCTTTACTGTTGGCATGACACAGGACTGATGGTATAGCGCTCACCTTGTCTTCTCCGGACAAGCTTTTTTCCGGATGCCCCAAACAATCGGAAAGGGGATTCAGAGAAAATTACTTTACCCCAGTCCTCAGCAGTCCAATCCCTGTACCTTTTGCAGAATATCAGACTATCCCTGATGTTTTTCCTGGAGAGAAGTGGCTTCTTTGCTGTCCTTCTTGACACCAGGCCATCCTCCAAAAGTCTTCACCTCACTGTGCGTGCAGATGCACTCACACCTGCCTGCTGACATTCCTGAGCAAGCTGGTGGTGTACTGGTGATGCCCCGATCCCGCAGCTGAATCAACTTTAGGAGACGGTCCTGGCGCTTGCTGGACTTTCTTGGGCACCCTGAAGCCTTCTTCACCACAATTGACCCGCTCTCCTTTAAGTTCTTGGTGATCCGATAAATGGTTGATTTAGGTGCAATCTTACTGGCAGCAATATCCTTGCCTGTGAAGTCCTTTTTGTGCAAAGCAATGATGACGGCACGTGTTTCCTTGCAGGAAACCATGGTTGACAGAGGAAGAACAATGATTCCAAGCACCACCCTCCTTTTGAAGCTTCCAGTCTGTTATTCGAACTCAATCAGCATGACAGAATGATCTCCAGCCTTGTCCTCGTCACTACTCACACCTGTGTTAACAAGAGAATCACTGACATGATGTCAGCTGGTCCTTTTGTGGCAGGGCTGAAATGCAGTGGAAATGTTTTTGGGGGATTCAGTTCATTTGCATGGCAAAGAGGGACTTTGCAATTAATTGCAATTCATCTTATCACTCTTCATAACATTCTGGAGTATATGCAAATTGCCATCATACAAACTGATGCAGCAGACTTTGTGAAAATGTATATTTGTGTCATTCTCAAAACTTTTGGCCATGACTGTACAGAGCCAAAACAACAACAAATGTGTCACTGTCCCAATACTTTTGGAGCTCACTGTAACTGTACATTTGTGACGTAGTAAGCAATTTACGGTGACCACTTTTGGCTCGTGGACGCTACTTTCAGAAAAACTGGCTAAAAAGTATTCAAAAGTACCAGATATCTTTAAGGTCAACTCATGAACTTCACCCAGTACCAGGACATTTTTGCCAAAAAACCTGGTTGCCTCTGCCAGAAGGCTGAAACTTGGCCGAAAGCAGATCTTCCAGCAAGACAATAACCCCAAATAATTGGTTAATTGACCACAAAAATCAACATTTTGCATTGGCCATCTCAGTCTCCGGACTTGAATCACAGTGAAAACCTGTGGTTGGGCAGTCCATAAGCGCAGATGAAGGATATCAAGGATCTGGAAAGATTCCGAAAACAGCGGTGCCAATAATTTTGACCCCAATCTTTTTGAAAGAAACATTTTTACATGTAAAAAATTTTTTTTGCATACAATATAGCTCAGTATGTGTATTATTTATTTGATACTGTTTTTTTGCTGATCTTTATCAAGGGTACCAAAAATTTGGGATCTGACACTATTTCTTTTAAATCACCTTTCAGCCATCCGTTGGCTGCCTGCCAGTTGACAGTCCCCTCATGGAGCAGGGTTCTGGTCCCCACTGCCAGGTCCTCTCTCTTGAACACCCTTCCGTCCTTCAGCCTGCCGTGGGAATGAGGTTGCAAACTGCTGCCGATGTCTCTCAACCAAGAGGCCCTCTCATAGTCATGGACCTGAGAGTCCACAGCAGAGATTGTCTCTCTGATCAGAACCAGGGCTTGGGCCAGGGCATCGTGCTCCTCACTGTCAGCTGATGGGAGAAGATGGGATGAGAGTAGAGGATTGGGTTTGGGTTCATTCCAATTCAATTCAGTCAATTCAGGAAGTAAAATCTAATTTCACTTGTGAACAGCGCGGTTATCAAGCATGCTGGGCCTGGGGGCCTATAGTGCAAAGAGATATGCATCCTAGCCCAGCTGAGTCCACCTTAAAGGCATTCAGTTACCTAACTGAGTTTGTTAGTTACCATCAGTGTTCTGTAGAATGCGTTCGACCAGAAAGGGGTACTTTGTGAGCCGCTGAGTCACCAACAGAATACATTCTGGGACTCCTAACTGCCGCACGATGGACAACCGACCGATTTTCGTAATCAAGTTCTGGAACTTCTTGTTGTTCTGTAGCTGTTCTTTGTAGAAGCTGACAGCATCTGTGTGGTGACTGCAGCAGTCTCCATAGCTCTCCTTCATCCTCTCTCCCATCTCACCTGAAAACTACACCACCACATCATCATGATAATGATCAGGTAAACAACAATAAACAAGCAAACATCAGGTATCACTCAATATATGACAAAGGGATAGTACAGAGAGAGTCATGATTTCTTGAGAATGCTTTCTCAGAATCAGAGAGAGAGAGAGAGGCGGGCTACCTAGTTGATCAGTTTATCTCCCAGCTGTGTGACAGTGTAATGGCTCCTACCCATTTGTGTTACAGTGTAATGGTTCCTACATGTCTGTTTCAATGACTGTGTATATGAATGGACCAAGCCATCGATCATGTGAAACCATTAATTCCTATGTGAAGACTCAATAGCGCATTGAAGCCAAATGAATTCGGTTAAGACGGCGTCTCATGGAGACAACATGCGCAGTTTGAGCTACTCCAGGAAGTGAAGTTGCAGGCTAGCTCAGTGCTGCCCCTTTACATTCATTAACTCAAGATGAAGGCGGACCTGGGTACTGCAGGCTGCCATGAGCAACAAAATTAACAAAATCAACAAAAATAACTTATTCTGTGTCCGATTTTAAAATAATCGGTTCAAAGATAAACATCTGGTGTATTAGAAGCAATTATTGGTACTTTGATTGTCTTCGATATTTTCACGAAGATTGCCATTTTATCCATTCACTAAAATGGGGGATCATGTTTTTTGCTAACAATGCCTGTAGTACCGCGGTCGGCCTTCAACTTCCATGGCTTAAATGAGAGGTGGCAGTCATTTTCCCCTGGTCTGTGTCACTTTGTAATGGTTTCTACCTGTCTGTGTTACAGTGCAGTGGTTCCTACCCTTCTGTGTAACAGTGTAATTAATGGTTGCTACCTGTTTGTGTAACAGTGTAATGGTTCATACCTGGTTGATGAGTATGTCTCCCAACTGTGCGACTGTGTAATGGTTCCTACCTGGTTGATGAGTATAGCTCCCAGCTGTGTGACTGTGTAATGGTTCCTACCTGGCTGTGTAAGGGTGTAATGGTTCCTACCTGGTTGATGAGTATAGCTTCCAGCTGTGTGACTGTGTAATGGTTCCTACCTGTCTGTGTAAGGGTGTAATGGTTCCTACCTGGTTGATGAGTATAGCTCCCAGCTGTGTGACTGTGTAGTGATTCTGTCCGTCGCGGCAGTCTCTAAGACACCACAGGAAGTGTTGGTGGATGTGCAGCAGGCTGTCCATCTGATGGAAGAGTAAAGGATGATGATTACTGTACATGATTACTGTACATGTAATACACACCTATTCGTTTTAAGCAAGAGATGGAGTCACCGGAGGGAACATCCTGTCCAGCTTATGCTCCTTCATCTGTAGGCTCTGTCTCAGATCTCTCTCTCTCCCCATCTCTCTGTATGTACGTGTGTGTGTGTTACCTGAGGGAACATCCTGTCCAGCCTAGTCTCCTCCATCTGTAGGTTGTGTCTCAGCTCATACTGGTACACACTCAGCAGCAGCTTCAAGGTCCGCATGTGGTACACCTCAGTCTGGATCAACTCTGACACACACACACAAATACAGCATCATCATTATTACGGTTATAAAGTTACTACCATCGTCATCATTATTACTGTTATAAAGAAGTCATCAACAACATAATTGTAGCAATGGTTATCATCATCACCCAAACCAATTCTTGAATGATAAGATCAGCTACCCCAGCTATAGTCTTACCATAGATGACATCTTGTCTCTTTATAGCATCTTTGTGTAGTCTCTTTATGTACTGCTGGTCCACAGAGACACTCCAGGACTCTCCCTCTAGGTCCTGAGCATCAGCCTCCAACTCCGCTAGCAGGGCACTGTAGTGGCCATCTACACACACACAATAACACACACACAGCTTAATGGACATCTAGACACACACAAAAAAAGTGTCACAATAACACACAACAAATATAAGACAGATACAATAACACATACAGGACTAACTACTGCAACTACTGTAGTGTAGCTGACTCCCTGATCCTGTACCTTCTAAGTTGATGATGTCGGTGCTGGACGAGGAGAGGGACACAGAGTCCTCAGGAGGAGGGGGTCGAGGAGAAAGTCCTCTGACAGCATCCAGGTCATCCATGTGTTACAGTATGTGGGGGTTAAAGGTCAGGATGATGGGACCAAGGCCATGGGGAGGCCATGGGAGCCTGGGGGATGGAACCTGTATACAGAACTGCTGGATGGAGGGAGGAGAGAGATTGCATTTGTATTACATTGTGTTTTGTTATTTAATTGCTCATTTGTAAAGCTAATGAGAAATAACCTGGCCAGGTCACAATACCGCATACGGTACTGGAAGTTTGGTTTCATGTAAAGACAGTGTTTTGTTTGTTGTGGCCTACTATAATTTTAGATGTTTAAACTGGTTTTAGATTAGATACACACCAAAAAAATGTGGACACACCTTCAAATTAGTGGATTCGGCTATTTCAGCCACACCCATTGCTGACAGGTGTATAAAAATTGGGCACACCGCCATGCAATCTCCATAGACAAACATTGGCAGTAGAATTGCCCATACCGAAGAGCACAGTGACTTTCAACGTGGCACCGTCATAGGATGCAACCTTTCCAACAAGACAGTTCGTCAAATTTCTGCCCTGCTAGAGCTGCCCCGGTCAACTGTAAGTGCTGTTACTTTGAAGTGGAAACGTCAAGGAGCAACAACGGCTCAGCCGCAAAGTGGTAGGCCACACAAGCTCACAGAACGGGACCGCCGAGTGCTGAAGCGTGTAGCGCTTGCAACACTCACTACCGAGTTCCAAAATGATTCTGGAAGCAACATCAGCACAATAACTGTTCGTCGGGAACTTCAAGAAATGGGTTTTCATGGCCGAGCAGCCGCACACAAGCCTAAGATCACCATGCGCAATGCCAAGCGTTGGCTGGAGTGGCGTAAAGCTCGCCACCATTTTACTCTGGAGCAGTGGAAACACGTTCTCTGGAGTGATGAATCACGTTTCACCATCTGGCAGTCCGACGGACAAATCTCAGTTTGGCGGATGCAGGAGGAGGAGTAGCTCTGGGGCTGTTTAAGGCCCCATAGTTCCAGTGAATGGAAATCTTAAGGCTAGAGCACACAATGACATTCTAGACTATTTCTACCGTTCCTTGAAACGATCAAAAGCTTGTATAGAAAATACCCCAGACAGGAAGAGAGGATTAAATCGTGTTGAATCCTGAGAAAGACTATTTTCTATTACAGAACAGAAACAAAGCCTGTGGTGTGGAAAGGAAAGAAAGCTGGTTTGACACACTTACAGCACGACAGCCCTAGTCAGACGAGCTCACTGACAACACACATGGCAGGGGTGAGGGACGGACAGGGAGAATTCACACAACACAAGACCGCAGGGGGCAATTCCATGATAACGAACTTGCGCCGAGACACAGATTTATTTATTAAAAAGTACGCCAAACAAAAACATTGATTTCAAAGTTTAACAACCCATACAACTCCATGCACAATGAATCCTTTTAACAATTTATACTGAATTTCAGTAAAATCTCCCTCAGTTTTTTGTGTCCACGTTTTTCGAATTAGGATTCCACAATGTCTGCAGAAAGAATGGGGTATCAGCTATGGCATGGTACATTGACTTTGAAAAAAATCCTTTTTGGTTATTGAACTACAGTAAGTGAAGAGGATTTACACCCAGTAACAGAATTTGGGTAATCAAATCTGAAATAATCCTAGTCGTTTATGTTTCACAAGTTTGCAGTGGTGTAAAGTACTTAAGTAAAAATACTTTAAAGCACTACTTAAGTAGTTTTTGGGGGTAACTTTTACTTCACTATATTCCTAAAGAAAATGATATACCTTTACTCCATACATTTCCCTGACAACCAAAAGTACTCATTACATTTTGAATGCTTAGCAGGACAGGAAAATTGTCCAATTCAAAGACTTATCAAGAGAACATCCCTGGTCATCCCTACTGCCTCTGATCTGGCGGACTCACTAATCACATGCTTCGTTTGTGAATTATGTCTGAGTGTTGGAGTGTAACCCTGGCTATCTGTAAATATGTCAGAGTGTTGGTGTGTGCCCCTGGCTATCTGTAAATTATTTCTGAGTGTTGGAGTGTGACCCTGGCTATCTGTAAATTAAGTCTCAGTGTTGGAGTGTTCCCCTGGCTAAAAAACAAGAAAATGGTGCCGTCTGGTTTACTTTATGTAAGGAATTTGAAATGATTTATACTTTTGATACTTAAGTATATTTAAAACCAAATACTTTTATTGAAGTTGTATTTTACTGGGTAATTTTTACTTGAGTCATTTTCTATTAAGGTATATTTACTTATACTCAAGTATGACAATTGGGTACTTTTTCCACCACTGCAAGTTTGAACATTAAAGTACAGCACAGTACAGTAGAGTTCAGTAAAGTAGAGTAGAGCACAATACATTAGTGAATTCAGCTCAGTGTGCTCTACTGTATACTGTACTGAACTATACTCTACTTTTCTTTATTGTACTCTACTGTACTGTGCTATCCAAACGTGTGAACCCAACTATGGTTTGTGACAACTATGATTTCCCATTGAAGCAAATTCAATTGCAGAAATTCCGTTACCGATTTTTCAGAAATCCCGTTACTGATTTGGTAACGGAATTTCGAGTTGTAATCACTTAATTAATACATACAATTGATATCAGTAAAAACACTAATTGATAGGCCTACCTTTACTTGTTAATTCTGTGCATGTTCATTATCCTCCCTCTTCATGAGGGAGAGAAATTAAAAAATATCTTTAAGATGTGTTTTTTTGGTAACGGAATTTCGAGGCACAAGGCAATATTTCTTAAACTTACAAGAGGCAAACAATTTCTCCAAAACTAAATATTAAAGTGTTAATATAACTTGACAGGGGTCTTCAACATCATTGTGTTTTGATGTATTTCTAAAAACTGAAGACTTTTTCTGGTACTGTAGATGTTTTCTAAGACCCCTTTTCCGCGCCTTTTTAGGATGGATTAACATTTTTTTTTTTTTATATATGCCTTAATTTAAAAAAAATTGTCTCTTAGCTTTAATTTGAGACCCAATTTGACATGCTCCTACGAACTTGATTGATGTTCATTAGCATCATAGCATAGACCTAATGGTCACAGTAGTGAACTGACCCCATCAACTAAATAGCATTGAAATAAAATATACTATCAACTTAATGAAGCCTTCATAGATCCTTTATAAGGCATAAATATATGAATAAAAAAACATTCATAAGCATATGTCATGCTAAAAAGGATGGGGAAAGGGTTATGTCCCATGTAAAATGTCAGTACACCATCAGTATGTATGGGCCTCAGAGCAAGTTTGGTCTTATTTGTCCAACCACTGTAGCTCAAAGATCTCTCTCTACTGGGTGGGTGGACACACACACACACACACACACACACACACACACACACACACACACGTGACAGCCTAGTGACACCAAGGCTGGCCAAAACATACAGACAGGAGTGTGTGCCATAGAGGAAAGTAACCCACTGGCTGCATGTGTTTGTGTGTGAATGTGTGTGCTTAGTTCACACAGCTGGGTACTAAAGACACAGTTCACACACCCTTCTGTCTCTACAGTCTCTGGCTCACCTGTTCACAGACAGACAGACAGGACACAGCTTCCTCCTACAGTACACTATACACAGAGAGTCAAGAAGAGGCACCCTATTCCCTACATGGTGCACTACTTTTGATCAGGGCCCATAAAAGTAATGCACTACATAGGGAATAGGGTGCCATTTAGGAATTTAAGTTTTACACTTCCCCATACTGACCTGGCAGGAAAGGGGAGGAGGGGAGAGTGGGTGCGGACGTGAAATACAGGTCAGCCAAGTATCCCGGCGGGTGAACGCAGTGTCAGTAGATTAACGCTTTCTCTACGTTCAATGCATTTTCCCAGAAAAAAATTCAGTAAACGATAATGCAAAATAAAAAAGGTGCGTAAATGGTATTTATACTCCACTACAACACTGACTGCCTGTAAAACATTAGTCAGTACACTGCCACTAGCAAATGTTCAACATGCTCCCTTCATGATGTCCACAGGGCAGGGGCCTTGACACACTGTTTACTCATTAACAGGAAATAGCTACAGTATCTTTCTCTCCCTTTTGCTCTCTCGCTCTGTGCGTGTGTGTGTGTGGACTGTGGAGGCGAATTCTCATGGCGAGAGTCTAAATCCTTGGGTTGGGGAAAAATAATGTGAGGGGGGTGTGTGTGTGTGTGTGTGTGTGTGTGTGTGTGTGAGAGAGAGTATGTGAGCTCCAGCACAGCTAGCTAGGCCTACTTATAATCATGTGACCTACTCCCATCAGGGGTTCTGCATGGACAAACTGAAAAATACAGAATACAGCCTCAGTAATGGCTGGCCTGGTCTGGGCCGGGGCTTTTCCCCCCTCACACACACACACACCCTGCCTGGGGCTTTTCCCCTCACACACACATCATATAGGTAGCTTGCTAAACAGTGTCCCATGTTTAGTTTCTATCTGAGAGGTGATAGTGACACCTGTCAGATCTTCTAACAGGGTCCATGAGGATCTGTCTTTCTAATGTAAAGTACTGTATTCAACAGAGCCACTGAGGTTAAGAACCTCTTCCCTCCCTAATAGGGAATAATCACGAGTGTGAATGGCAGGTGTTAATTTCAGTAGTGGAGAGAAGTGTGTAGAGAAATAGGTACAAGTGGGTGTCTGTTAACGTTTATGCTTTGATGTCTTGGAGAGAGATGGATATTCAAAATCTTAGTTTGACAACATATAACCTCCAAGTGACTTGAATTACTTTCAACAGCTGATTTTGAGCAAATACTGCATTGAAGTATGAATTTAAGTTTGAAGGCTACAAGGCATATGTTTGTAAAGCATTTCATTTCAGTACGTCAAATACATGTCGGTAGAATTTTCGAAAAGTTAATTCAAGTTAAAATTACTGCAATCATTACAATGTAACATTTTTATGGCGACCAACCAACCTAGCAACAGTCATTTGCCAGGTCCACATAGTCAGGTCAGGTGTTACAGCCTAAGTCAACAAGAAGTATTTCATTTCCCCGTGAAATAAAACTATAAAATACGACATCAACCCGATAGTCTCGATAAATTCTTACCCCACCCTCGAACTAATTCCAGCGCAAACTGTAGTAAAAATGTTGTTACTTTGTATCAGCTGCTAAGGATCCCGGATAGCATCGACAGCGTTTGCATGTACGAGCCTGTGCCGTTTCCTACATAGAGATAGATAGAGGACCCTTTGTATCTGTGCCTTTATAGCGTCTGTGACAGCATGTGTTAGACCATTGAGGATATCTCAATTTTGAAGTAGTCAATTTTCTTCTTCACGATTGGCAGATCCTTCCTGATTACCTGGTTGGACATGACTCCAACAGGGTCACCAGGAGAGTCCAGTCAATGAAGTTGCAAGTCCCACCGAGTTGACTACATTAAATAGGCGAAAGCCCTCATTGGCGCTGCCCATTCTAATACATCCGTTTGGCAACTAGAAGCCTCTATCATTCTTTATGTTATCCTACCTTCTCAAAGCATTCTGGGAGCCGTTCGTTTAATAGTTAAACGCAACCAGAGAAACAGGCAAAGCTAGAGGGTTACTCTGCCCAAAATCTGTCCTCGAAAATAAGACCACTAAGTGAGGAATCTTTGTATGGAGGTTAATGAGGGTCGAATTTGGTCAACAAAACATGTAATCGCAAATTTGCTACATATAAGGTTTATTTGATCAAATATACGTTTCATAATGGTTAGGATGCTACCAGTGGCGATTTTAGCATGTACATCTTGGTGAGGCAATCTCAACATATATTTTTTTAATGCATGCCAGCAAAGCCACTACACACAACACTAAACAATACATTCATTGCTCTATAACGGTGACAAACGGTGCCCACAAACTGCTAGGACCTACATAAAGCTGTCCCAACAGCAGAGCTTTCTTTTCATCACCATGGAGTGAATCCATACCACCGCTACACCTGGCTATCAACAGAGCCTTCTCTGGTAGCAAAACAGTGCATTCAGACTCATTTACGGCATTTAAAAAAAATAAATCTGACTTGCTTAAAAACAAATGTGTTTTTTACTGACAATTGAGATGTACAAACTATGGCATATGGTAACAATGAGCGGATAAGATGCAATCCGTAATTTCAAACAAGACATTAATGAGCTAGCTAAGATGGACGTAGTCAATAACAATTTGTTCAGCACCTTTGAAATGTACAGTGACAGAATTCAGAACATGGGCCGTTCTTACAGTATTCTCCCTGTACACCAAGTCAGAACCGTAAGATAAATAAAGGAGGCATATAAGCAGACAATGAAAGCTCTTACAATATTCAATGATTACTTTTCTCTAAAACAGGCTAGAGGCTACATGTGCACCACCAAGTCAGAACAGTGGGCTAAGTTATGAGGGGAAAAAGGGACCAAATTATTAGGGTGAGGCACATGGGCTACTAACAGCTACAACACAACATACAGTATTACTTTCTTAGTTACAGTATACATATCTCCCTGGCATGACATCATTTATGCAGCAGCATATGTAACGGATGTGAAATGGCTAGCTAGTTAGCGGGTACGTGCTACTAGCGTTTCAATCAGTTACGTCACTTGCTCTGAAACCTAGAAGTAGTGTTGCCCCTTGCTCTGCAAGGGCCGCGGCTTTTGTGGAGCGATGGGTAACGACGCTTCATGGGTGTCAGTTGTTGATGTGTGCAGAGGGTCCCTGGTTCGCGAGGGGACAGACGTAAAGTTATACTGTTACACATACAAGACATTTTTAGATTCACTGTTGTGCTCTGCTCACTTGAACAGGAAGGTGGCGTGGGGGTCCGTCTTGTGGGCAAAGTCTGGCATTCGCTGGATTTATGGTGCTTTCAAGACAACTGGGAACTCAGATAAAAACAAGGTAAAATCATGACATCACTGATCTTCAGGTCAGAGCTCTAGAAAGAGGCCAGAGTTCCCGACTTGCAATTCCCGATTTGGATGACTTTCAAAACGTATTTTCCCAGTCTGAGCTCGTTTTTTTCCGAGTTCCCAGTTGTCTTGGATTTAATGAAGTCTGAGATTTCCCAGTTCCGAGTTTCCAGTTGTTTTGAACGCGGCAGAAGTCATGCTGGATTGACAGCATGGCCAATGTATTAAACCTTTCCTGGCCGATGGTGTTGCGTGTGAATGCTTATCCATTTAAGATTTGGAAAAGAGACCCTTAAACCCAGACTTGGACCACACACCCTCTCCACTGAATAGCAGGCAGGGATAGCAAAATAGTGATTCCTCTGCAACGCTTGCAGTTAGCCACTAATTTCATCCAAACCACTCATTGTTGAATTTGCGATTTCCAACTTGTTGTGTAATGTTTATATCTAATGGCCGATGAGCACCAATACGTTTTATCTCTAATTTCTCTTTATATGACAAGGTTTGAAAAGGGTTTGCCAGTAGATTGTCAACTTGATTGATGATGATGACTGCTTGACTAGCTTGTTAGCTAAGATTTTGAAAGTATGATGTTGACATGATCAGTCCAATCAAAGCTACGGTAGATATAACGTGATTTGATGTAATTTACCAATTACCTTGAGCCTTCTTGGATGGGCACTTCTAATGTAAATCTATGGCAACACCCAAGGGGCTTGAATTTTGGAGTTCAGTGAAGTAGTGTCCCCATGCGTGACAGAACACTGAGCCAATCACGGTGCAACTGGAGAACATTACCAACCCCTACACTGTGTATTTTCCGCTGGCTGCCCCACCATCACAGAAAGCACTGAGCTAGGCTGAAACCTGCATTTTGGAGCTGCCTTC
The DNA here is from genome assembly GCF_045679555.1 of Salvelinus alpinus. NCBI lineage: Eukaryota > Metazoa > Chordata > Actinopteri > Salmoniformes > Salmonidae > Salvelinus > Salvelinus alpinus. The sequence goes on from NC_092115.1 coordinate 46,571,083, forward strand.
TCAAGAGCAAAAAAGAGACAAATGTTTGTATGCAGCTTTATTAACACTTAATTATTATTATTATTATTTTTTTACATTGTTTGCAAACTGATATGTGACACATATTAATGCCAAAATAACATGCAAAACATGCAACTTTTTTGGGCTAAACATATGGGTCTCAAATGACGGTTTGGGACCCTGAATGATGGGTTGCCACTGAACATCATACATGTATCATCAATTGCCAACATCAATGCGTGCTTAAGTATCCTTAATAGGCAGCTTGCAAAAACAAAAACACATGATTCAGCAGCGGCTCGAGCGGTCTGCTTTGCAGCTCGAGCCCGACTCGGCGCCTGTCTTTCCAACGGTCGTTGTTTGAGTCACTCCTTTGGTTAACAGTCGAGGCCAGCCGGAGAATATAACAAAAAGTTACAAATACGTAATTGTAGCTTTTGTATTTGTAGTAGTCTATTTCGTCGCAGTCACTAATTAGTTTGGACGTTGTGGTTTGCTTAGATTCTTGAATGGTCATGGTTGTTTTCAAAGTTTATCCGTTAACGTCAGCTAACGTTAATGTTAGCTATCTATCTTAGCCAACTGTTAGAGCAGAGGTAGCTAGCTAAGTCAATACATTTAGGGTATATCCTGTGTGATATTAGGTCGTTAATTGAGCTACAGTTGAAGTCAGAACTTTACATACACCTTAGCCAAATACATTTAAACTCAGTTTTTCACAATTCCTGACATTCAATCCTAGTAAAAATGACTTAGTGTATGTAAACTTCTGACCCACTGGAATTGTGATACAGTAAATTATAAGTGAAATAATCTGTCAGTAAACAATTGTTGGAAAAATGACTTGTGTCATGCACAAAGTAGATGTCCTAACTGACTTGCCAAAACCATAGTTTGTTAAGAAATTTGTGGAGTGGTTGAAAAACAATTTTTAATGACTCCAACCTAAGTGTATGTAAACTTCCGACTTCAACTGTAGCTAGTGTTTTTGTTTGTAAAACTGGTAGTCTAGCTAAGACTAGACAAGAAAGCACCCGGTTAACATAGTTACTGTAGCTAGCTAGCAGTCAGTTAGCCACGCTAGCTAATCTTAGCTAGCTAGCTATGTCCAGTGAGTCACAAAGGACCCCAACTGGTATCAAGCGCAGATGGCAAAGAGCTCTCCAAGATTCAATGATGATAATGGTTTATTTCGTTTCAAGTGTACTATGGATGATAAACGCTGAATTACAGTAACACATACAATATGTACAGTGCATTCAGAAAGTATTCAGAGCCCTTGACTTTTGCCACTTTTTGTTACAGGCTCTGGCTGGGCCACTCAAGGACATTCGGAGACTTGTCCCGAAGCCACTCCCACGTTGTCTTGGCTGTGTGCTTAGGATCGTTGTCCTGTTGGAAGGTGAACCTTTGCCCCAGTATGATGTCCTGAGCGCTCTGGAGCAGGTTTTCATCAAGGATCTCTCTGTACTTTGCTCCGTTCATCTTTCCCTCGATCCTGACTAGTCTCCCAGTCCCTGACGCTGTAAAACATCCCCCAGCATGATGCTGCCACCACCATGATTCACCATAGGGATCAAATCAAATTGTATTAGTCACATACACATATTTAGCAGATGTTATTGCGGGTGTTGTGAAATGCTTGTGTTCCTAGCTCCAACAGTGCAGTAGCATCTAACAATTCACAACCATACACAAATCTAAAAGTAAAAGAATGGAATTAAGAAATATATAAATATTAGGACGAGCAAGGTCAGAGTGGCATAGTCTAAAATACAGTAGAATAGAATACAGTATATACATATGAGATGAGTAAAGCAGTATGTAAACATTATTAATGTGATTAGTGTTCCATTATTAAAGTGGCCAGTGATTCCATGTCTATGTATATAGGGCAGCAGCCTCTAAGGTGCAGGGTTGAGTAACCGGGTGGTAGCCAGCTAGTGATGGTATTGGCCAGGTGATGAATGGTGACTGGTTTCCTTCATGACGCTTGGCATTCAGTCCAAAGAGTTCAATCTTGGTTACATCAGGCAGAGAATCTTGTTTCTCATGGTTTGAGAGTCCTTTAGGTGCCTTTTGGCAAACTTCAAGTGGGCTGTCATGTGCCTTTTACTGAGGAGTGGCTTCCATCTGGCCACTCTACCATAAAGGCCTGGTTTGTGGAGTGCTGCAGAGATGGTTGTCCTTCTGGAAGGTTCTCCCATCTCCACAGAGGAACTCTGGAGCTCTGTCAGAGTGACTATCGGGTTCTTGGTCACCAATTGCTCAGTTTGGCATTCCCTCAACCAGCTTCATGGAATGCATTTAAATTCAAATGTATTCTTGGTTGAAAGTTAATTTGTGGAATTTCTTTCCTTAATGCGTTTGAGCCAATCAGTTGTGTTGTGACAAGGTAGGGGTGGTATTCAGATGTCCCTATTTGGTAAAAGACCAAGTCAATATTATGGCAAGAACAGCTCAAATAAGCAAAGAGAAACGACAGTCCATCATTACTTTAAGATGTGGTGGTCAGTCAATCCAGAACATTTCAAGAACTTTGAATGTTTTTTCAAGTGCAGTCGCAAAAACAATCAAGCGCTATGAGGAAACTGGCTCTCATGAGGACTGCCACAGGAAAGGAAGACCCAGAGTTACCTCTGCTGCAGAGGATAAGTTCATTAGATTTACCAGCCTCAGAAATTTCAGCCCAAATAAATGCTCCAAAGTTCAAGTAAAAGACATCTCAACTGTTCAGAGGAGATTGCGTGAATCAGGTCTTCATGGTCGATTTTCAGAAAAGAAACCACTACTAAAGGACACCAATAAGAAGAAGAGACTTGCATGGGCCAAAAAGCACAAGCAATGGATATTAGACCAGTGGAAATCTGTCCTTTTGGTCTGATGAGTCCAAATTTCAGATTTTTGGTTCCAACCGCCTTGTCTTTGTGAGACGCAGAGTAGGTGAACGGATGATCTCTACATGTGTAGTTCCCACCGTGAAGCATGGAGGAGGAGGTGTGATTGTGTCGTGGTGCATTGCTGGTGACACTGTGACTTATTTAGAATTCAAGGCACACTTAACCAGCCTTCTGCAGCCATACGCCATCCCATCTGGTTTGCGCTTAGTGAGACTATCATTTGTTTTTCAACAGGACAATGACCCAACACACCTCCAAGCTGTGTAAGGGCTATTTGACCAAGAAGGAGAGTGATGGAGTGCTACATCAGATGACCTGGACTCCACAATCACCTGACCTCAACCCATTTGAGATGGTTTGGGATGAGTTGGACCGCAGAGTGAAGGAAAAGCAGCCAGCAAGTGCTCAGTATATGTGGGAACTCCTTTAAGACAGTTGGAAAAGTATTCCAGGTGAAGCTGGTTGAGAGAATGCGAAGTGTGCAAAGCTGTCATCAAGGCAAAGGGTGGCTAATTTTAAGAATCTGAAATATAAAATATATTTTGATTTGTTTAACACTTTTTTGGTTAGTACATGATTCCATATGTGTTTTGTCATAGTTTTGATGTCTTCACTATTATTCTACAACGTAGAAAATAGTACAAATAAAGAAATACTGGAATGAGTAGGTGTGTCCAAACTTTTGACTACTACTGTATGTGGCAGGGTCTACAGACAATCACGGATTACAAAGGGGAAACCAGCCACGTCGGGGACACCGACGTCTTGCTTCTGGACAAGCTAAACACCTTTTTCACCCGCTTTGAGGATAACACAGTGCCACCGATGCTGCCCGCCTCCAAGGACTGTGGGCTCTCGTTCTCCGTGGCCGATGTGAGTAAGACATTTAAGTGTGTTAACCCTTACAAGGCTGCCGACCCAGCCGGCATCCCTGGCCGCATCCTCAGAGCATGCGCAGACCAGCTGGTTGGAGTGTATACGGACATATCAAATCAAATTGTATTTGTCACATGTGCCGAATACAACAGGTGTAGTAGACCTTACCAGTGAAATGCTTACTTACAAGCCCTTAACCAACAATGCAATTTTAAGAAAATACCAACATGTCCACCATTGTTCCTGTACCCAAGAAGGCAATGTTAACTGAACTAAATGACTATCGCCCCATAGCACTCACTTCTGTCATCATGAAGTGCTTTCAGAGGCTAGTTAAGGATCATATAACCCTCTACCTTACCTGACACCCTAGACCCACTTCAATTTGCATACCGCCCCAATAGATCCACAGACGATGCAATCGCCATCGCACTGCCCTATCCCATCTGGACAAGAGGAATACCTATGTAAGAATGTTGTTCATTGACTGTAGCTCAGCCTTCAACACCATAGTACCCTCCAAGCTCATCATTAAGCTTGGGGCCCTGGATCTGAACCCCGCCCTGTGTAACTGGGTCCTGGTCTTCCTGACGGGCCGCCCCCAGGTGGTGAAGGTAGGAAACAACACCTCCACTTCGCTGATCCACAACACAGGGGTCCTACAAGGGTGCGTGCTCAGCCCCCTCCTGTACTCCCTGTTCAACCATGACTGCGTGGCCACACACGCCTTCAACTCAATCATCAAGTTTGCAGACGACTCAACAGTAGTAGGCCTGATTACCAACAATGACGAGACAGCCTAAAGGGAGGAGGCGATAATAACCTCTCCTTCAACGTCAACAAAACGAAGGAGCTGATCGTGGACTTCAGGAAACAGCACCCCCCTATCCACATCGACGGGACCGCAGTGGAGAAGATAAAAGCTTAATAAATGGTCCACTCACAGAGACAAGTGTGGTGAAGAAGGCGTAACAGCGCCTCTTCAACCTAAGGAGGCTGAAGAAATTCGGCTTAGCCCCTAAGAACCTCACAAACCTTTTCAGATGCACAATTGAAAGCATCCTGTATCACCGCCTGGCACGGCAACTGCACCGCCACCAACCACTGGAGAGCCCTGAGGGTGATGCGTACTACCAAATGCATCACCAGGGGCACACTGCCTGCCCTCCAGGACACCTACAGCACCCAATGTCACAGGACGTCCAAAAAGGTAATCAAGGACATCAACCAGCTGAGCCACAGCCTGTACACCCCGCTACCATCCAGAAGGCGAGGTCAGTACAGGTGCATCAAAGCTGGGACAGAGACTGAAAAACAGCTTCTATCTCAAGGCCATCAGACTGTTAAATAGCCATCACTAGCCGGCTACCACCCAGTTACTCAACCCTGCACCTTAGAGGCTGCTGCCCTATATACATAGACATAGAATCACTGGTGACTTTAGTAATGTTTACATGCTTCTTTACTCATTTCATATGTATATACCGTATTTTAGTCAATGCCACTCCGACATTACTCGTCCTAATATTTATATATTTCTTAATTCCATTCTTTTACCTTTAGATTTGTTTGTATTGTAGTCAATTGTTAGATACTACTGCACTGTTGGAGCTAGTATTTCGCTATAACTGCAATAACCTCTACTAAAAATGTGCATGTGACCAATACAATTGGATTTGATTTATACAGAACAAAAATATAAACGCAACATGCAACAATTTCAAAGATTTTTGCTGAGTTAGTTCATCTAAGCAAATCAGTCAATTTAAATAAATAAATGAGGCCCTAATCTATGGATTTCACATGAATGGGAATACAGATATGCATCGGTTGGTCACAGATACCTTAAAAAAAAGGTAGTGGCTTGGATCAGAAAACCAGTCAGTATCTGGTGTGACCACCATTTGCCTCATGCAGCGCGACACATCTCCTTCGCATAGAGTTGTTCAGGCTGTTGATTGTGGCCTGTGGAATGTCCCACACCTCTTCAATGGCTTTGCAAAGTTGCTGGATATTGGGAACTGGAAAACGCTGTGTACGCGTCGATCAAGAGCATCCCAAACATGCTCAATGGGTGACATGTCTGGTGAGTATGCAGACCATGGAAGAACTGGGACACTTTCAGCTTCCAGGAATTGTGTACAGATCCTTGTGACATGGAGCCATGCATTATCATGCTGAAACATGAGGTGATGGTGGTGGATGAATTGCACGACAAGGTGCCTCAGGATCTCGTCACCGCATCTTTGTGCATTCAAATTGCCATTGATAAAATGCATTTGTGTTTGTTGTCCGTAGTTTATGCCTGGCATACACATGGTCTGCGGTTGTGAGGCCGGTTGGACAACTGCCAAATTTTCTAAAATGACATTGCTTATGGAAGAGAAATTAACATTCAATTCTCTGGCAACAGCTGTTGGACATTCCTGCATTCAGCATGCCAATTGTACACTTGCTCAAAACATGAGACATGTGGCATTGTGTTGCGTGACAAAACATTTTGTGTTGTGCCACATGTTAAAGTGGCCTTTTATTGTCCCCCAGTACAAGGTGCACCTGTGTAATGACCATACTGTTTAATCTGCTTCTTGATAATCCATCCACCTTACAGGTGTGACATATCCTGGCAAAGGAGATATGCTCACTAACAGGGATGTAAACAAATTTGTGCACAAAATTGAAGAGAAATAAGATTTTTGTGCGTATGGAACATTTCTGGGATCTTTTATTTCAGCAAAGACCGACCTATTAGATGATTTGTACACATGACACCATGACATAGTAAACAACAACAAAGTAAACAGTAAGAGAAGCATGTGGACAGAAAAAGAGCGTGGTCATGTTGCACCGTGCTGCTTTATTTATGAAGAGCAGACAGTTCGATTTGATCTGATATCAACGGGCCAAGCCAAGAGAAAATACCAAATGCTGCTGGTTTATCACAAGTCCAAATGATTATTAGTATGAATTCTGGATTAGAAAAAAATAAACATAAGAGACAAACATGTAAAACCTTTTTTTCTACAGACTGGAAATACCTCATGAAAGACAATGTATGTCAACCACTATGTACAAAAAAAAATATTAATAATATATTTATATTTTCTATACCCACTAAAATATATAAAAAGAAGCAGCTATGTCTTCTGAGGAACTCGTTTCTTTCGTCAAAATGTCTTTCTGAAACAGTTTTTTAAATATCCTTCAGTTGTAAATGTGAAAACTCAGAGAAAATGAAACGTAAATAAATTAAAAATATATAACCCCAAAAATCTGTTAATTATTTCTGTGTGATGCTGGAATACTGCAGAGTGTGAGGAGAAAATTGACAACAAGCTTCTCCAGTGGATCGATAAAGTTTGTTTGAAGATTTAAAAATGGATTTGAAACATTCATCCATCCAAAAGTTAGTTCTCAAGTGTGTCGTTCGTTGACGACTTGAGAGTACAAAGATACAGAGACACAGCTCCATGACATAAGATGCAGGCTACAGCCAGAGATAGAAGAGAAGGGCACTTTTACATTGAGCGACCCAGGTGGACCTCCATGGCCCAGGGAGACCCAGGGACCCAGTGAGGGCTGACCTGCCAAGGGAGAGCGCCTCGGCCTGGGCAAGGGACAGTCTGGAGAGTCCTCGGGTTAGCAGCCTTCTGGTTGTCCCAAAGTTAGATTCACAGTTGATTCCCCCAAACCGCCACCCATTTGTGGAAGATTGGAAATATATTTTTTAAGGATCAAAGACTAGAAAGAAGCACGGGGGGGTTCTTTCTTAAATACAAAAAGTGTCTGTGTGGTTGTGTGTGTGTTTCCTGTGTGAACATTAACATACATACCGTAGTCTATTTGATGTGGCATCTTTACAAGAGAGCATTAACGTCCTGAGATATGTACACTTCGAGAGGGCCTCTGAGTGATAAAAGTGTTTATCTATATAAAATGAAAAAACAAACAAAAATATATTCATATATTTATATCTATGCATCTGTGTGAGGGAAAAGGTTGGGCTTAATTGGAGATAGGGATACGATATCCATATAGTGTTCTGTTAGGAGGGACTAGACCGAGGCAGAGCTAGTATCCGTCCGTTCGTCTTTCCCCCGTTCATGTGTGTGTACGGGACGTGTTCCTCGTAGCTGTTTTGTCTCAACCCCAGTGACGAACCCGCTTCGTCCCTCTCCGAGCTGTGGTCTCCCCTCTGAGAGTACGAGGAACTGTGGTCCCCTCTCTGGGAGTAGGAGGACGGGTCCAGGGGAATGCTTTCCATGTTGTCCATGTCTAGGTCAAAGTCCTCCTGCTCCTGAGGCTTGTTTTCCTGACTGTAGTAGAAGGAGACCTCCTGGAAGGACCGGTGAAGGTCCTCGTGGAGCATTTCGATGATCTCCTGGAAGCTGGGACGCAGCTTGGGGTTATACTGCCAGCACATCGACATCAGGTCGTGTCTGAATAGCAGGAGAGAGGAGCTGCTGTTACATCATATAGTTAAGAGCTGATGTTCGTTGTCGTTAAAACATGATTTCCTCAATATCACACACAAAAGTGTAATCCATGTTCCATACAGTTCCCTTCAATAATGATTAATCTTGCTATGACCAGTCACAGCTGGACATAGATATGTACAGTATGGAGGTGAGACTTACAGCCGGTCAGCACAGTTGTCTGGTCGGTCCAGAAATCCTCCGTCCATGACGAACTTCAGGACCTGCTCGTTGGACAGGCCCTGGTACGGCTGCTCCGCTAGGGTACTGACCTCCCACAGCACCACACCAAATGACCTGGGAGAGACACACAAAAACATAGGAGAGAGAAAAAAATCAGTGGCAAGGAAAAACTCCATAGGTGGATAGGTAGGGAGGGAGAAAATCTTGAGAGGATCCAGATTCTGTCCATCTGGACCAGGGATGGGCAACTCCAGTCCTCGGGGGCCTAATTGGTTGCACACTTTTGCCCCAGTCCCAGCTAACACACCTGACTCCAATAATCAAATAATCATGATATTCAGTTTCGAATGCAATTCGTTTAATCAGCTGTGTTTACTAGGGATCACTGACGACAATGAGACAGCCTATAGGGAGGAGGTCATTGACCTGGCAGTGTGGTGCCAGGACAACAACCTCTCACTCAACGTCAGCAAGTAGTGTTAAGCAATTTATTGCTCTTTGAGGTCAGTTCGGTTTCGGTTTGGTTATTACAAAAATAATCACGGTTTTCCATTTAGGTTTCGATACATGTGGGTTGAATGCTGTAACACAGAATAAAACAATTAATAAAAGTCCCACAGTCGTGACTATTACTGCTTATCACTTATTAACATTACTTTAATACAATATTTGTTTTATTTGATTACTATTATTTCATTCCAAGTCAACTCATACAGTATAGAGCTGCTGCCTATGCTGTCTGACAAAATCACTATTTTAGTAGTTCTTCAGAGTAATAAATAAGGCATTATTTTATGAGCTGAATACCAACTTTCAATCACTTACAGTGTCTTGCAAAAGTATTCATCCCCCTTGGCGTTTTTCCTATTTTGTTGCATTACAACCTGCAATTTAAATTGATTGGGAAATGGACATACACAAAATAGTCCAAATTGGTGAAGTGAAATGGAAAAGTTTCAAAAAATTAAAAAAACAAATTTGCGGAAAAGTGGTGCGTGCATATGTATCACCCCCTTTGCTATGAAGCACCTGAATAAGATCTGGTGCAACCAATTACCTTCAGAAGTCACATAATTAGTTAAAGTCCACCTGTGTGCAATCTAAGTGTCACATGATCTGTCACATGATCTCAGTACATATACAGTTGAAGTCAGAAGTTTACATATACCTTAGCCAAATACATTTAAACTCAGTTTTTCACAATTCCTGACATGTAATCCTAGTAAAAATTCCCTGTTTTAGGTCAGTTAGGATCACCACTTTATTTTAAGAATGTGAAATGTCAGAATAATAGTAGCGAGAATGATTTATTTCAGCTTTTATTTCTTTCATCACATACCCAGTGGGTCAGAAGTTTACATACACTCAATTAGTATTTGGTAGCATTACCTTGAAATAGTTTAACGTAGGTCAAACGTTTGGGGTAGCCTTCCACAAGCTTCCCACAATAAATTTGGCCCATTCCTCCTGACAGAGCTGGTGTAACTGAGTCAGGTTTGTAGGCCTCCTTCCTCACACACACTTTTTCAGTTCTGCCCACAAATTTTCTATAGGATTGAGGCCAGGGCTTTGTAATGGCCACTCCAATACCTTAACTTTGTTGTCCTTAAACCATTTTGCCACAACTTTGGAAGTATGCTTGGGGGTCATTGTCCATTTGAAAGACTCATTTGCAACCAAGCTGTAACTTCCTGACTGATGTCTTGAGATGTTACTTCAATATATCCACATAATCTTCCTGCCTCATGATGCCATCTATTTTGTGAAGTGCACCAGTCCCTCCTGCAGCAAAGCATCCCCACAACATGATGCTGCCACCCTCATGCTTCACGGTTGGCATGGTGTTCTTTGGCTTGCAAGACTCCTCTTTTTTTCTCCAAACATAATGATGGTCAGTATGGCCAAACAGTTCTATTTTTGTTTCATCAGACCAGAGGACATTTCTCCAAAAAGTACGATCTTTGTCCCCAGGTTTTGGAGCAGTGGCTTCTTCCTTGCTGAGCAGCCTTTCAGGTTATGTCGATATAGGACTCGCTTTACTGTAGATATAGATACTTTTGTACCTGTGTCCTCCAGCATCTTCACAAGGTCCTTTGCTGTTGTTCTGGGATTGATTTGCACTTGTCGCACCAAAGTACGTTAATCTCTAGGAGACAGAACGCGTCTCCTTCCTGAGTGGTATGACGGCTGCGTGGTCCCATGGTGTTTATACTTGAATGTTATTGTTTGTACAGATGAACATGGTACCTTCAGGCGTTTGGAAATTGCTTGTGGAGACCTACAATTTTTTTTCTGAGGTCTTGGCTTATTTATTTTGATTAGGTAGGTCTTGAAATACATCCACAGGTACACCTCCAATTGACTCAAATGATGTCAATTAGCCTATCAGAATCTCCTAAAGCAATGACATTTTCTGGAATTTTCCAAGCTATTTAAAGGCACAATCAACTTAGTGTATGTAAACTTCTGATCCACTGGAATTGTAATACAGTGAATTCTAAGTGATATAATCTGTCAGTAAACAATTGTTGGAAAATTGGAAAAATGACTTGTGTCATGCACAAAGTAGACGTCTAACCGACTTGCCAAAACTATAGTTTGTTAACAAGAAATTTGTGGAGTGGTTGAAAAACGAGTTTTAATGACTCCAACCTAAACTTCCGACTTCAACTGTACACCTGTTCTGAAAGGCCCCAGAGTCTGCAACACCTCTAAGCAAGGTGCACCACCAAGCATGTGGCACCATGAAGACCAAGGAGCTCTCCAAACAGGTCATGGACAAAGTTGTGGAAAAGTAAAGGGTTGTGTTATAAAAAATATCAGAAACTTTGAACATCCCATGGAGCACCATTAAATCCATTATTAAAAATTGGAAAGAATTTGGCACAACAACAAACCTGCCAAGAGAGGGTCGCCCACTAAAACTAACAGACCAGGCAAGGGGGGCATTAATCAGAGAGGCAACAAAGAGACCAAAGATAACCCTGAAGGAGCTGCAAAGCTCCACAGCGGAGACTGGAGTATCTGTCCATAGGACCACTTTAAGCCATACACTCCACAGAGCTGGGCTTTACAGAAGAGTGTCCAGAAAAAAGTAATTGCTTAGAGAAATAAATAAGCAAACATGTTTGGTGTTCGCCAAAAGGCATGTTGGAGACTCCCCAAACATATGGAAGAAGGTACTCTGGTCAGATGAGACTAAAATTGAGCTTTTTGGCCATCAAGGAAAATGCTATGTCTGGCGCAAACCCAACACCTCTCATCACCCCGAGAACACCAACCCCATGGTAGCATGGTAGTGGCAGCATCATGCTGTGGGGATGATTTTCATCGGCAGGGACTGGGAAACTGGTCAGAATTGAAGGAATGATGGAAGGCGCTAAATACAGGGAAATTCTTGGGGGAAACCTGTTTCAGTCTTCCAGAGATTTGAGACTGGGATGGAGGTTCACCTACCAGCAGGACAATGACCCAAAGCATACTGCTAAAGCAACACTCGATGGGTTTAAGGGGAAACATTTAAATGTCTTGGAATGGCCTAGTCAAAGCCCAGACCTCAATCCAATTGAGAATCTGTGGTATGACTTAAAGATTGCTGTACACCAGCAGAACCCATCCAACTTGTAGGAGCTGGAGCAGTTTTGTCTTGAAGAATGGGCAAAAATCCCAGTGGCTAGATGTGCCAAGCTTAGAGAGACATACCCCAAGAGACTTGCAGCTGTAATTGCTTCAAAAGGTGGCTCTAAGTATTGGTGGGGGATAGTTATGCACGCACGCTCAAGTTCTGTTTTATTTGTCTTATTTGTTTCCTTTTTTTTAAGGAAAAATGCCAAGGGGGTGAATACTTTCGCAAGCCACTGTAGATCAGGGTTTCCCAAACTCGGTCCCGGTCCCGGGAAAAAATGAACAAAATGGAATTCAAATAATTGAACAGATGTCGGTCAATTAGTTGTTTAAAACTTCTTAGGGATAGGGGGAAGTATTTTCACGTCCGGATTAAAAGTGTGCCCAAAGTAAACTGCCTGTTACTCAGGCCCAGAAGCTAGGATATGCATATAATTGGTAGATTTGGATAGAAAACACTCTAAAGTTTCTAAAACTGTTAAAATAATGTCTGTGAGTATAACATAACTGATTTGGCAGGCGAAACCCAGAGGATAGTATTTAATTTCATAGTATTTCCCAATTGTTTTCTATGGGAAGCCCTATTTAATAGGAACCTGGTTGCAGTTCCTATGGCTTCCACTAGATGTAAACAGTCTTTAGAAATTGTTCAATGTTTTTCTTTTGAGAAATGAAGAAGTATGGCTGTTCTTTGTAAGTGTCACTCCAGGTGGAGTGGGTATTCCAGGTGGACCCTAATGTTTGGTGCGCGTGAACTGGAACGCGCTTCATGTTGTTTTTATCCAGTATTGTTAACAGTTTATCCCGTCTTAAATTTTATCGGTTATTTAGGTTTTAGGATACCCGAGGTTGGATTAGGAACGTTGTTTGAAATGTTTGGACCAAGTTTACAGGTAATTTATTAGATACTTTGTAGTCATGTTGGGCGAGTTGGAACCGGTGTATTTTTGAATCAAACGCGCCAAATAAATTGACATTTTGGGGATATAAAGAAGGAATTTATCGAACAAAACTACCATTCATTTGGGATTGCAAAAAGAAGATCTTCAAATTTAAGGCATTTATTATATCGTTATTTCTGACTTGTGTCGCCACCTGCCTGGTTGAAAATTATTTTCATGTGTTTGTATGCGGGGTGCTATCCTCAGATAATCGCATGGTCTACTTTCGCCGTAAAGCCTCTTTGAAATCTGACACTGCGGCTGGATTAACAAGAAGTTAAGCTTTATTTTGATGTATTACACTTATATTTTCGCGAATCTTGAATATTGATATTTCTGTAGTTTGAATTTGTCGCTCTGCAATTTCAGTGGATGTTGTCAAATCGATCCCACTAAAGGGATTGGCGCGCGAAGGGATCACTAACAGGTTTAAAACGGAAAAATAACCGACATTTCAGTTAATCGCTCAGCTCTATCAGCAAGACAAAGGAGCTGATTGTGGACAACAGGAAACGGAGGGCCGAGCACCCCCCATCCACGTCGACAGGGCTGTACTGGAGCGGGTCGAGTGTCAAGTTCATTGGTGTCCACCTCATTAAGGAATTAACATGGTCCACACACCAACACAGTTGTGAAGAAGGTGTGACAACGCCTCTTCCCCCTCAGGAGGCTGAAAAGATTTGTCATGGGCCCTGAGATCCTCAAAAAGTTATAAAGCTGCACCATTGACAGCATCTTGACTGGCTGCATCACAACTTGCTATAGCAACTACTTGGCAAGGAGCTACATGCCATCCGAGCTCTCTGCCATCCAGGACCTTTCTAGCAGGCGGTGTCAGGGGAAGGCCCTAAAAATTGTCAGACTCCAGCCACCCTAGACTGTTCTCTCTGCTACTGCATGGCAAGCGGTATTAATGCACCAAGTCTGTAACCAACAGGACCAGTAGAGGCTGGTGGGATGATCTATAGGAGGATAGGCACATTGTAATGGCTGGAATGGAATTAATGGAACAAAGTCAAACATGTGATTTCCATATGTTTGATACCGTTCAATTTATTCCATTCCAGGCATTACAATGAGCCCGTCCTCCTTTAGCTCCTCCAACCAGCCTCTACTGATCAGGACCCTGAACAGCTTTTACTCCCAAACCACAAAAGCCAATTTATGCTTGATCCAAAAATGGAGGCATGCAGAGGCAAAATGGAGATCTGTACCGCATCACTGTGCGCCTCCCAAATTTTGTAACGATGCAGAGGGCTCCGTAGTGACCTGATTGGTTGACGGTAGGTGGGGCGGGAGGTCCTGCATAAACACAAACTCACTTCCTTGACACCTTCCCTCACAACAACTATGCTCAACGGCTCTGCGCTGCTCCGTAAAGCGCAGTATGAATGCCCTGATGTCTGCAGAGGCCATATCACCGCAAATGCTGCACAGCCAATGCAGATTCCGGATTGACCATGCAGGACCTTTACGACTGCTAAATAGTTAACCAAATAGCTGCCCGGACTATCTGCATGGACTCTTTTTGCACTCTCTTTTGACTCATTACATACGCTGCTGCTACCGTTTATTATCTATCCTGTTGCAGAGTCACTTTACCCCTACATATATGTACATATTTACCTAAATTGCCTCGTACCCCTGCATATCGAATCGGTACCCCGTATACAGTCGTGGACAAAAATATTGGCACCCTTGCACTTTTTTAAAGTAACAAAAAATAAGTTGAAAATGAACAAAGTATTTGGTCTCCACAATTATTTATTTCACTGTTAATATTACAGAACCTTTGTTTTTGATTCAGAACTTAATATATCCATTTAAATCAGAAATGGCATTGACAAAATAATTCACACCCTAGACTTAATATTTGGTAGCACAGCCTTTGGTCAAAATAACTGCAATCAAGCGCTTCCTATAACCATCAATGAGCTTCCTGCACTGTACTGGCAGTTTGGCCCACTCCTCTTGTGCAAACTGCTGCAGCAGTTATCCCAGATTAGAAGGGTGCATTCTCCTAACTGCTGTTTTCAGATCTCTCCACGTTTTCAATGAGATTTAGATCTGGACTCATTGCTGGCCACTTCAGAACAGTCCAGCGTTTTGTCTTGAACCATTCCTGGGTGATTTTTGAAGTGTGTTTGGGGTCCTGCTGGAAGACCCATGACCTTCGACGGAGACCGAGCTTTCTGACACTGGGTCCGACATTGCGCTCCAAAATACTTTGGTATCATCCTGATTTCATGATGCCATGCACACGTTCAAAGCGCCCAGTGCCAGAGACAGCAAAGCAACCCCAAAACATCACTCAACCTCCTCCATGTTTGACTGTAGGGCTGTTCTTTTCTTTGAAAGCTTAATTTAGTTTTCTGTACTTTACCAAAAAGCTATAATTTGGTCTCATCTGTCCACAGAACATTCTCCCAGAAGGATTTTGGCATGTTAGGTGTGTTTTGGGAAATTGCAGTCAGGCTTTCTTATGTCTTTCTCTCAGCAGAGGGGTCCTCCTGGGTCTCCTACCATATAACACCCTTTCATTGAGTTGGCGACGGATGGTGCGAGTTGAAACTGTCGTACCTTGTGTCTGAAGGTCAGCTTGAATCTGTGTGGCAGTTGACCGAGGTGCTTTCTCCAACATTCAAACAGTCCTTCGCTGCAAATTTCCATCAAATTATCTTGGGGCCACGTCCAGTGAGGTTGGCTACAGTGGCATGGGCCTTAAACTTTTTGATAACATTACGTACGGTGAAAACAGGAACATCAAGGTCTCTGGAGATGGACTTGTAGCCTTGAGATTGTCCATGCTTGGCTACAATCTTGTGTTTGTTTTCTTTCTTTTGTCCATGCTCATTGCGGTACACAGTGACACAAAACAGGAGAATGAGTCCTCTTCTCTATTCAAACTGGTTGACTATGTGATGTTTATACTGCAGGCACCTTCAACTCACCACAGGTGAGTTCAATTCCAAAGTAAATGAGAATCACCTGCTTCTAGAAGGTGCCAGTAATATTGTCTGGCTCATTTGGGGGAAAGGGGGATACCTAGTCAGTTGTACAACTGAAATGTGTCTTCCGCATTTAACCCGACCCCTCTGAATCAGAAAGGTGCGGGGGGCTGCCTTAATTGACATCCACGTCGTTGGCGCCCGGGGAACAGTGGGTTCACTGCCTTGCTCGGGGGCAGAACAACAGATTTTTACCTTGACAGCTCGGGGATTTGATCCAGCAACCTTTTGGTTACTGGCCCAACGGTCTAACCACTAGGCTACCTACCACCCCATTGTAGGAATTCTTTGTGGAATTAGCTAAGATTTAGTGAATTTTTTGTTTTGTTCAACTGCACACCGAAGACATAAATATATGGATAACAAACTATGTTTTAATTTCAACAGTTTCCTGGAAGAAATGGTGCATTGTTCGAGAATAGTGCAAGGGTGCTAATAATTTGGCCATGATTGTATATAGCCAAGTTATCGTTACTCATTGTGTATTTATTCCTCGTGTTTTAATATACAGTCCCAGTCAAAAGTTTGGACACACCTACTCGTTCAAGAGTTTTTCTTTATTTTTACTACATTGTAAAATAATAGTGAACACATCAAGACTATGAAATGACACATAAGGAATCATGTAGTAACCAAAAAAGCGTTGAACAAATCAAAATATATTTGAGATTTGAGATTCTTCAAAGTAGCCACCCTTTGCCTTGATGACAGCTTTGCACACTCTTGGCATTCTCTCAACCAGCTTCACCTGGATTTTCCAACAGTCTTGAAGGAATTCCCACATATATGTTGAGCACTTGCTGGCTGCTTTTCCTTCACTCTGCGGTCCAACTCATGCCAAACCATCTCAATTGGGTTGAGGTCAGGTGATTGTGGAGGCAAGGTCATCTGATGCAGCACTCCATCACTCTCCTTCTTGGTCAAATAGCCTTTACACAGCCTGGAGGTGTGTTGGGTCATTGTCATGTTGAAAAACAAATGATAGTCTCACTAAGCGCAAAACAGATGGGATGGCGTATTGCTGCAGAATGCTGTGTTGGCCATGCTGGTTAAGTGTGCCTTGAATTCTAAATAAATCACAGACAATGTCAGCACTCCCACACCATCACACCTCCTCCTCCTCCTCCATGCTTCGCGGTGAGAACCACACATGCGGAGATAATCCGTTCACCTACTCTGCGCCTCACAAAGACACAGCAGTTGGAAAATAAATTTGGACTCAAACCAAAATACATATTTCTACTGGTCTAATGTCTTTTGCTCGTGTTTCTTGGCCCAAGAAAGTCTCTACTTATTGGTGTCCTTTAGTAGTGGTTTCTTTGCAGCAATTTGACCATAAAGGCCTGATTCACGGAGTCTCCTCTGAACAGTTGATGTTGAGATGTGTCTGTTACTTGAACTCTAAGGCTGGTAACTCAAACTTATCCTCTGCTGCAGAGGTAACTCTGGGTCTTCCCTTTCTGTGGCGGTCTTCATGAGAGCCAGTTTCATCATAGCACCTGATGGTTTTCGCGACTGCACTTGAAGAAACTTTCAAAGTTCTTGAAATTTTCCGGATTGACTAATGATGGACTGTCGTTTATCTTTTCTTATTTGAGCTGTTCTTGCCATAATATGGACTTGGTCTTTAATCAAATAGGACTATCTTCTGTATACCACCCCTTCTAGAAGGTGCCAATAATATTGTCTGGGTCACTACACAACTGATTGTCTCAAACGCATTAAGAAGGAAAGAAATTAAAAAATTAACTTTTAACAAGGCACACCTGTTAATTGAAATGCATTCCAGGTGACCTCATGAAGCTGGTTGAGAGAATGCCGATAGTGTGCAAAACTGTCATCAAGGCAAAGGGCAAAGCTACTTTGAAGAATATAAAATATAAAATATATTTCTATTTGTTTAACACTTTTTTGGTTACTACATATGTGTTATTTCATAGTTATGATGCATTCACTATTATTCTACAATGTAGAAAATAGTAAAAATAAATAAAAACCCTTGAATGAGTAGGTGTGTTCAAACGTTTGACTGGTACTGTATATAAATTTCCCTCTCTGCATTGTTGTGTCACACCCTGATCTTTTTCACCTGTCTTTTGCTTGTCTCTACCCCCCACCAGGTGTCTCCCATTTGTCCCCATTATCTCCTGTTTTTTTATACCAGTGTTTTCTGTTTGTCTGTTACCAGTTTGTCTTGTCCTGTCAAGTCTTACCAGCGTGTTTTCCCATTTTCCAGTCTTCCTAGTTTCTGTTTTCTAGTTTCCCCGGTTCTGACCATTCTGCCTGCCCTGAGCCTGCCTGATGTTCTGTACCTGTTTATTGCTGCCCTGGATTTCGGACCATTCTGCCTGCCCTGAGCCTGCCTGCCGTTCTGTACCTCTGACTTACCCTGGATTACTGACCTCTGCCTGCCCTCGACCTGCCCTGGCCTGTCCCCTTGTATAATAAATATTATGAGAACTGTACTATCCTCCTCCTGTGTCTGCATCTGGTCGTATCCTGAGTCGTGATATGTTGGGAAAAACAGACCGGTTGTTTACAAAGCATGTGACAAATAACATTTGAATGGTGAAAAACAGGGACACCACTTCGGCCCGTGAGGACTGCAGTTGACAATCCCTGCTTTCGACAGTCGGCAAGCATTCACACAGAGAAAGACAGACAAACACAGTCAAGTGTCCTCACCAGCAGTCTGAGTTTGCAGTGAACACTCCATCCTTCAGAGACTCAGGAGCCATCCAGCGGACAGGAAGCAGACCCTTCCCTCCCTTCCTGTAGTAGTCTGTCTCATAGATGTCTCTGGTCATACCAAAGTCTGAAGGAGTGGGGGACAATTAGAACACAACCCACAGATCTGTTATGACCCTATCAAAAACATTCAAATGATATTCTTTGACTTGGTTTTAACTATATTAACATATTAAACGCTTAATAAGGGTGTATTTAACTGATTAATGTATAGTCCGTAGAAACAGTACAACTGAAAAGTAAGGTGGTGAGTTGCCATACCTCCTATCTTGACAGTCAAGTACTGTCGGCCATTTGTGTGTGTATATATTGGAGCTGGGCGATATGGACAAAAAGTCCATATCAAAAAGTCCAAAAATTTAACTATTTTGCTCGATAACGATAAATACAACAATACATTTTGTTTTTAATAGACAGTTACTTTACATTAGCGGCAGGGCTCTATACATATTTTTCCCAGTGCCAAGTAAGACAACAGATGGTAGCCTATGATTAAAAAAAGCTATTTCATCTAACATATCCATGGAATGCATGATTTATATTTTTAGGTGCAACCGGTCAAAATAGGATCCAGAATTATCATATTTATTTTTGGGTGCTTCAGAGAGGAATTTGCCGACATCTTTGTGGCCTAGGCTATATTATTCACCGTCTGAGAAAGTGGGAACTCAAAAAACACTTATCTAGATTGCGAACTCTAAATATTTTTTTTTTTTGCTGGATAGCCATGTAGTCTAATTGATTAATCTATTAGTAAATGTAATGTGGTACAAAAACTTTCCAGCACTAGGCCTAGGCTACTTGATGTAGGCCTATTCACCGCAAGTGGAGGGCTCCACAACAAAACCCATACTAAATACCCTACTCCGGTTGTAAAGTGGTGCCATGAACTCAACATATATCAATAATATACTCACAGAAAGCTGTGACTCTCCTCTCTGTAACTAGAACAACAGGAGCTGCTTTAAAAACTGTATTTTCCCCGCAATTGTATTTTGAGCAACGGTCATATTCTCAGAATGCATCTCTCCCTCCTTCGTGCGCAGTCGGGAGAGGGAATGAGAGTGGCTCGCTCACACAGCAGCCAAAAGCGAAACAGGCAGATACTTTCATAACAGGAACAAACCTAATGCATAGGCTATTACTGTTGACCACATAATGGTTTTAGAACAATCTACAGGAACGTTGTGTAGCAAAATCACAAAAAATGACTGTCATAAGCAAAATAAGATCATGTTGATCATTTTCGGGTTATCATCCCAGCTCGTGTGTATATATGTGTACTCTACCTCCTATCTTAACAGTGAAGTCCTGCGCCACCATGCAGTTCCTAGCAGCCAGGTCTCTGTGGACAAACTTCTTGGCGTTGAGGTAGGCCATGCCATCTGCTATCTCTGCTGCCATCTGAATCATCTCCTTCAGAGTGGGGGGCGGGCGCCCTGTAGGGTTATTCTGTAAAATATAAACAATAATACATTTATTAATACTAGGGCTAATTTACAAAACATGAGGGTCACAATAATTCTAGGCTGCATCCCAAATGGCACCCAATTCCGTATATAGTGCACTACTTTTGACCAGGGCCTATAGAGCTCAGGTCAAAAGTAGGGCACTATATAGGGAATCGGGTGCAATTTAGTCTCGCTCTGGCCAGCAGAGTTAGTCAGCCAGCCAGCCAGAGACAGTGCAAGACTAGTCTGGTTTCCAACAAGACACAAGGGGGCAGTAGAGTGTGTGTGTATGTACCTCAGAGTCAGGGCGGAGGCAGCGCAGGTAGCTCTTCAAATCACCGTGTGTCATCAGCTCCATGACAACAAGAGTGGGCTGGCCCTTAGAGACCACACCCATCAGACGCACCTGAGGGAATATTTTGTTTACCTTACTTGCTTTGATTCTTGAACTGTGGCAGCTACCAACACCTACTTTTTGAAGACAATTCTCCTATTCATGATCATGGTATGTGGTGGTCACACCTTCCTCACCAATAGTTTGTGTCGGGAGGCTAGCGTCAGTCTGTTATGTCTGGAGTATTTATCCTGTCTCATCCAGTGTCCTGTGTGAATTTAAGTATGCTCCCTCTAATTCTCTCTCTCTCCCTCTCCTCCCAGAGGACCTGAACCCTGGGACCATGCCTCAGGACTACCTGGCCTGATGACTCCTTGCTGTCCCCAGTCCACCTGGTCATGCTGATGCTCCAGTTTCAACTGTTCTGCTTGCGGCTATGAACCCTGACTTGTTCACTGGACGTGCTACCTTGTCCCTGACCGACTCTCTCTCTCTACCGCACCTGCTGTCTCTAACTCTGAATGCTCGGCTATGAAAAGCCAACTGACATTTACTCCTGAGATGCTGACCTGTTGCACCCTCTACAACCACTGTGATTATTATTATTTGACCCTGCTGGTCATCTATGAACGTTTGAACATCTTGGCCATGTACTGTTATAATCTCCACCCGGCACAGCCAGAAGAGGACTGGCCACTCCTCAGAGCCTGGTTCCTCTATAGGTTTCTGCCTTTCTAGGGAGTTTTTCCTAGCCACCGTGCTTCTACACCTGCATTGCTTAATGTTTGGGGTTTTAGGCTGAGTTTCTGTATAGTACTTTGTGACATCGGCTGATGTAAAAAGGGCTTTACAAATACATTTGATTGATTGATTGATCCTTATTACAAGCGGCTAAATGACAAAAATGTAAACGTAAGGTGGCATCCCCTTCTATAGCCTCTGTAGGTCTCTCACCACATGGTGGCAGGTGAAGCCCTTCATGACAGAGGCCTCGTTGAGGAACTCTATTCTCTCTCTCAGACTGGCCGACTCGTTGACCGTCTTCACCGCCACGCTTGTCTCCGGCTCGCCCTTCACGATGTCCTTGGCGATGCCCTCGTAGACCATGCCGAATGAGCCCTGACCCAGTTCACGCAGGATGTTGATCTTATCTCTGCCCACCTCCCAGTCGTCGGGCTCGTACACTGCAGATCACAACACACACACACACACAGTCAATGGCTGGACACTACTAGACAGCAACAATCAAGTCTTGTACATTCTACATCTCTGATTCGCATAGACATCCACCATAGTGCTAATGTTGTGACAGCTAGTATGTGTCAGTTGTCTATTTACATGGTATACTAGTTTGAACATCAAAATCCAGTCAGCTATGCTTTTAAACAGGTGTATTCACAAAGGTCAGCTGAGAATAAAGAATATTATTATAATGTGTCCTTACTGTCAGCAGCACTAAGGTACTCTGGGTTGGAGGATGTGTAGAGGGGTCCAGAGGGGCCCTGGGTTTGCCTTGAGGGAACACAAGGAGGTAGGGGTAAATAATATATCATGATTATACACTGAGTGCACAAAACATGAGACTGACCAGATGAAAGCTATGATCCATTATTGATGTCACTTGTTAAATCCACGTCCATCAGTGTATATGAAGGGGAGGAGACAGGTTAAACCTCGAGACAATTGAGACATGGATTGTGTATGTGTGCCATTCAGAGGATGAATGGGCAAGACAAAAGATTGAAGTGTCTTTGAACGGGGTATGGTAGTAGGTGCCAGGGTGCACCGGTTTGAGTGTTTCAAGAACTGCAACGCTGCTGGGTTTTTCTCGCTCAACCGTTTCCAGTGTGTATCAAGGCTTGTAAGTAAGCATTTCACGGTAAAGTCTACACTTGTTGTATTCGGCGCATGTGGCAAATAAAATTTGATTTGAAGAATGGTCGGTCCCCCACCCAAAGGACATCCAGCCAACTTGAATGAAATCAAATGGAAATTTAGACCACTATTAGTTGAGTCATGTGTTAGTGCTGGGCTGTAACAAAAGCCTATAAATACTACTGGTGTAATCCTACTAGTCAGGAGAGAAGCTTTGTAACACTACGTACCTTTTCTTGAACAACAGACTACACACCAGGCCGATTCTTTCATAGATAGTTGGGTTGGCTGTAGAAAGACAGACGTGTAGAAAGCATAATACTTACTTCTTCTTGAACATGACGAATCCTCCCGCTGTCATCAGTATCAGCAAAACAATAAAAATGACTGAACCAATGATAATCTTCAACATGTTGGATGGATCCACCCCTAAAAACACATCGCCATGGAGAAAGTCAGTTATGGTCACATACAATTATTTTCTTAATTTTACTGTGCCTCGGTGTGCTCTAATGTTTAGGAGATTTAGGCCATGTTTCTGGTACTGCTAATGTAAAAGCTGCATATACAACTTATATTTGATTGATTCACTGATTGGTCAAGCGGTCTGTGGTGTGTGTGTGTACGTCTCTTACGCAGGTCTTCTACGTAGAAGTGTGTGGGGTCAGTCCAGGAGCCGTTTCCTGCCAGCGAGGTGGCTCGGATCCTCACGGTATAATTCCCAGGATGCACCACTCTCAGCTTGCAGCCCTCCGACTGCTGGTACATCTTCCTGGACACACAGTGGTGCAGCTCCTGGAACAAATAAACACACTTTATTTTCATTTATTTATCTGCGTTGTAAGAGGAGAGGAATTACAGGGGACAGGAGAAGGGCTGAATAAGCCACTTAAGATATATATTTTTTGTTGAAGTATTGATTGAAAAACAGGACATGCGTAATAGACTTAAGATTGGAAACAACACACAGCAAACAGAATATAATGTCTATGTGAATCAGATGTGTTTTGAAATCATTGCATATAAAGCCAATAATAAAACTAATGACCTGATTTGAGAAAAACATGTTTGTGCAATAACTATTATTCGAGAACCACCGGAGTGATTATGTTGTTTTCAACATCAGCGATGACTATGGCCGTTGCAACGTTTCCATGGTAACTAAAACACAGGGCTGATGCAACATCGGGCTATTATTACTTTTCCATTAACGGTCCTATTCACTAAATGAGAGCAGAGAGACTGTGGTACTGTTCAATGTATTATATTAAATGAGACTATGGGGCACATCCGGTGTTCAGTATTTGTCTGTTTGTGTGTGTGTTTATGTTTGCGTGCCTGTGTGTGTTTGCATACGTGTGTGTGTGTGTCTGTGTGACATGTATGAGAGCTCTCACCTCTGTGTCTCCCAGTCTCTTATAGTTGACTTCATACAGGATGATCATGCCGTTGGGGGCATTAGGCTCAAGCCACTTAATATGAACTGTGTACTCAGTCACGTCGTAGCTGATGGGCCCCACTATGTCATCTGCTTTGTCTGTAGACAGGATACACAAGGTGTTAAAATGGCCTCATTACTCTATCCTACTGCTACAAACACCATTGGTCTAGAAATACTGTGCAAAAGTAGACAAGAAATCATCATGTTAAACTGGCTTATTACTTCTTACAGTGGTCTCTTAAAGGGATACGTTTGGTTTATTACTTCTTACAGTGGTTTCTTAAAGGGATACTTTGGTTTATTACTTCTTACAGTGGTTTCTTAAAGGGATACTTTGGTTTATTACTTCTTACAGTGGTTTCTTAAAGGGATACTTTGGGATTTTGGTAATGAGGGCCTTTTTCTACCTCCCCAGCGTCAGATTCACTTTTTATGCTAGCAGATACCATGGACTTCCAGTCATTGCGCTAACGCTAGTTAGCATTGGCTTGCGAAACTACGTCCAACTTTCTTCATACTGGACACAGAGACATCAAAATGGTATCCATGAGTTCATCTAACTCTGGTAAAGTAGATAAAAGGCCTCATTACCAAAGTATCGCTTTAAGTAGTGGGTGTGCGTGTATGTGTAGTGTACTAGTATGTAGATAGCCTCACCCTCAGGCATGGTGCGAGCTGAGACGAAGGCTGCCATACTGCAGCGTGAGGGGTCTGTGGGGTGGTTGCAGGCCAGCACATCGATCTGGTACGAGGTAAAGTGTCGGAGGCCGGAGATGACCGTAGACTCCTTGGCAAACACTGTCAGCTGGATTTTAGTGCTCTCCACACCCTTTCCATCGTCACTGTCTGGGCCGCGGGTGATGAAACCTTCGGACAGGGTGGTGGGCATCGTCGCGAATGACGGCTGCGTCTGATTGGCTACGCCCATGGTGGAGCGGCGCTGTCTTGGTCTTGGAGGGAATGAGGGATAATCAATTAATTAATCAAATCAATCATTTATTTTATTATAACAACTATTTGCTAAATAGATCACACCATTATCTTGAGTCTATTGCTACTGGGTAGATTGCTGAGTCCTATTCATAAGGCACCAAACGAAATTCAATTAGCCTTGAAGGAGAAAAAAAACTGTTGCGTCCCGACAGACTCTCCTTCCTCCTGAAGTGTGCACTTGTTCACTACTCCCCATACATTTCAAAGCATGCCCCCCGGTGTAGACATGGGCTAGAAAGCGTTTCCATGTCAGTAATTTCGTTTCAAATCCATGAACACTTCGGGAGAAAGGAGAGATTATTGGGACGCAACCTAGCCCTGTGTTGTCAGAGTTGGATGATGTGTGTTGCTGGGGAAACAGAATGCAGGTAAAGATCGCTCAGCTTGTCTGACAAGAGGAAGGGAAGGGATGGCAGTACAAATGATGAATGACGACAGCTTACCTAAAACACATTGTGAATGTGTGTGTGTTAGAGGTCGACCGATTATGAATTTTCAACGCCGATACCGATTATTGGAGGACCAAAAATGTCCGATATCGATTAATCGGACGATTTTTATATATATATATATATATATATGTATATATATATATATTTGTAATAATGACAATTACAACAATACTGAATGAATAATGAACACTTTTATTTTAACTTAATATAATAAATATATAAAATCTATTTAGTCTCAAATAAATAATGAAACATGCTCAATTTGGTTTAAACAATGCAAAAACACAGTGTTGGAGAAGAACGTAAAAGCGCAATATGTGCCATGTAAAAAAGCTAACGTTTAAGTTCCTTGCTCAGAACATATGAAAGCTGGTGGTTCAATATTCCCAGTTCTTCAATATTCCCAGTTAAGAAGTTTTAGGTTGTAGTTATAGGAATTATAACGCGTCGACTATTTCTCTCTATACCATTTGTATTTCATATACCTTTGACTATTGGATGTTCTAATAGGCACTTTAGTATTGCCAGCCTAATCTCGGAAGTTGATAGGTTTGAAGTCATAAACAGCGCTGTGCTTCATTTATTGCTAAGCGCTGCTGGCAAACGCAGTAAAGTTTGAATGAATGCTTACGAGACTGCTCTATCAAATGTCAAATCATAGACTTAATTATAATATAATAAACACAGAAATACGAGCCTTAGGTCATTAATATGGTCAAATCCGGAAACTATCATTTCGAAAACAAAACATTTATTCTTTCAGTGAAATACGGATTCGATGATAAATTAACAGGCACCGCATTGATTATAATCAACGCAGAACAAGCTAGTTAACCTAGCAATATCATCAACCATGAGTACTTAACTTGTGATTATGTGAGGATAGATTGTTTTTGATAAGATAAGTTTAATGCTAGCTAGCAACTTACATTGGCTCCTTGCTGCACTCGCATAACAGGTAGTCAGCCTGCCACGCAGTCGACTCGTGGAGTGCAATCGGATTGGCCATAATCGGCATCCAAAAAGGCAGATTACCGATTGTTATGAAAACTTGAAGTCGGCCCTAATTTATCGGCCATGCCGCTCGGTTGACCTCTAGTGTATGTACATGGTGTGTTATGTATGCTGGTTCTTTTGTACCCTGATTACACAATTAACCAATTCTAATTCATACAATGACGACTTTGACTGATTGATTTATCAATCAATCGATATCAATCAAATGGATTATATAAAGCCCTTTTTACATCAGCAGTTGTCACAAAGGGCTTATACAGACACCCAGCCTAAAACCTCTAAGAGCAAGCAATGCAGATATAGAAGCACGGTGGCTAGGAAAAACTCCTCTAGAAAGGCAGGAACCTAGGAAGAAACCTAGAGAGGAACCAGTCACCGAGGGTGGCCAGTCCTCTTCTGGCTGTGCCGGGTGGAGATTAGAAAAGTATATGGCTATTAAAGCCAGATCGTTCTTCAAGATGTTCAAACGTTCATAGATGACCAGCAGGGTCAAATAATAATCCCAGTAGTTACAGAGGGTGCAACAAGTCAGCACCTCAGGAGTAAATGTCAGTTGGCTTTTCATAGCCGAGCATTCAGATCACGACAGCAGGTGCGGTAGAAGGAGAAATAGAGACATTTGTCCTTGATTGATTGACTGATTGACTGAGGTAGATGTCATACGTACTTGGGCTCGAAGACCTCGTTGTGGATGTAGTTCTCGAAGGTCTTACGGTACTCTGAGTCCTCGGCCTCCTTCTTCAGCTGTTTGTCTGTTTTGGGACAAGCACAGCAGCGGCCACCCTGCCCCTCGTCCTCAGTCTGGTTCCACTTGGCCTCCTCATCACTGTCCACTTGGGTGGGCACCCGCGACGGCAGCTTCATACCTGGAGGGAGGCAGGGAGAGACAGAGTCAGAGGCAAAGACGGACAGAGACACAGCGACATAGAGAGGCAGAGAGAGAAATAGACATACAAAGATGGAGACAGGAGGAGAGACAGAGTCAGAGACAGACAAAGATGGAGACAGAGACAGGCACACAGAGCCGGGGGAGCCTGTCATTAATTGTCAGCAATATCTTTGCTGGTTGATATACACCTACTCTGACATGATTCCCCTACAGACTAGTGTTGTCTAGACTCCTGACTGTTTGGGCGAGTGAGTGGGAGTAAAGAAGAAGAAGTTAAAGTAGAACATGTGTGTGTGCCACAGAGTGAGTGGCTGACACTTGTTAGAAGGCCAAATCAGGTAAAGAACCATTCCATCCACCTCAATCACAGAACTTCACAGTCTCTCACACCCTGACCTTTCAGCGGTGTTTTCCAAGTACATGGGGTAGCACATAGAAAGCGTAGCCAGCCAGGTTGTTCCGGACTGCGGTGAATTTCTTTCGTAGAACGAGTTCTATTTTGGTGGTCTCTACTACATTCTAATGCCTTGATTCTATTCGAAATACACAACTAAAAGGGGGGATTGGAGGGACGCCATGTGCGACTGACGTGTTTTCCGTTTGCTCCCGTGGTATTTTTAAAGTTTATGTGAATTTTGCAGCAGAACCGTATTTATTTTCATATATTATTTTGGTGATCCCTTCCCGTAAAAACCTTTACTTCACTTTACTTCCAAATGTCAGCATGTCGACGAAACATAAGGACGAGGGGCAGGGGCAGGGTGGCATGACTTTGAGAAAACCCGGCCTACAAGACACACTCTCATCACCGCCCTCTCCTGAGCCTGACGGCCCGGGGACTGACACTTTACCCGGGGGGGCGGCTTGGCCTGGCGGCGCTGAAATGAACATTCGAGGCCATCAAATTACTACGCTCTGAGATAGTTGAAATGAAAACGGAGGTGGTTGCTACGATTGAGGCCCGAATACAGGAGGTTTCTGATACTTTAAAAGCAGATCTAACCATCCTGCGGAACGAGACGGTGCCAGCAATCACATCACTCAAAACAACAATGGCGTCGCACACTACAACGATTGCAGCACTGGAGACCTCCGTTACAAATGTCTCCGACTTAACTACATCCCTGGAGGCTGACGTGAAACGCCTCGCTGCGGATTTGAAAAAGGTGAAGGAGAGCTGTGTAAGTTTAGAGGGATTCTCTCGCCGCAATAACCTGAGACTTGTATCAGTCCCAGAGTCAGCGGAAATGCATCGCGCCACGGATTTCGTTTCTGGGCTGCTGAAGGATGTTCTTGCCTTAGATGAAAAGCCCCTGATTGATCGTGCCCACCGGTCGCTGCGCCCAAAGCCCCGGGATGGGGAGAGGCCCCGTGACATAATTCTTCGAGTGCACTTTTTCCATGAGAAGATGGAGATTCTCCGACGAGCCCGCAATACCACTCTGAGCTTTCAAGGACAGAGCTTCTCCATCTACCAGGACTACTCCCCCACTGTTTCCAGGCAGCGCGCAGCTTTCGGACAGGCCAAACGACTACTACGGGACCATCCAGGTGTGAAGTACAGACTGCGATTCCCGGCCCGTTTATGGCTCTCTCATGATGGTAAAGACTACACATTTGAATCTCCGGATGAGGCTCTCTCTCACATTCAACGTCACATCAAGAAGTCTTGAACTTGCTCACAGTTCAGCAACTGTTGCTTGCGAACTGTGGATAGTAAGTAACCCACCTGTGGTACAATTATGTTTAGCTACAACATGCTAATTTTGTATAGTTGGGGAGTTGGCGAACCCATTCAGGCTTATTTGATGTGATCAAATGTTTTGATCATCTAGTGTGCTTGCCTTACAAGCATTCAGTCATTTTAATTTCATTGTATTGAGGTTTTACTTTACTCCTGTGTTTCTAGGCTGTCTTGCTCACCTATTCAGTTTGTTTACATAGTGTCTCAGTGACTCAAAATATTCTTGGTTATTTGTTTACTGCATCCGTTTGCATTGACCCAGTAAACAGTAAATTTTTCCCGAGGCGACACGTTTTTTGGGGTCCTCACTTAAATTTTAAAAGTTCTGAGCGTCATTTATGCCCAGCAAGCGTTCAACGTTGCGCACACGTAGTTTTTTGGTCTTGGTTGTAAGCTGTCTCAGCATTCAACTAGACAACTATTATAATAATCATAATTATTATTATTTTTGATTGTCTTACTACGATTTCCTTACTTCAATTAGGTCTTTGGCTGAGAGCCTTTATACATTTTTTTTAATTTTCTCTCTCAAATGCCTGTTATAAGACTGGGAATATAATTACATACATCTACAAGTGGTGCTTTTGTAATTTCGTTTGCACAAGGGATTCACTTTTTTTATATATATTTTTTTATAAATGATTATCTCTTTCTGCTGTTTGATCCACTAACAAAACGCGACTTTAAAGAGCGGGACTGTGGGTTTAGGTTTAAGACCGCACTCTCACAGACATACTGTGCGAAGAGAACATGTTCTATTTAGGCTTGTACCTCGTTTGGGGAGGTATTGTCTGGGATGGGGGGAGGGGGTGGGGGGAGGGGTTGAATTGTTCAGTTCTAATGTTGTCATTCTGTCTTTTTCGGGGTTTTTTCTGTACTTTTTCCAAACATCTACCACCGTACATTATTACTCTGAGACAAGTTATTCTGGGGCTTTTGGGCACGCATTGCTTTTCCATTCTATGCTCTAATGACAGGGTTGTATAACGGGAATGCCCAGAGGAGCCGAAACAATGCGATCAAGTACATTTCGTGGAACATCAAAGGGGTTAATAACCCAGTGAAGCGTAAGAGGGTGTTGACACACTTAAAGGGTTTGAATGCAAATGTTGCATTTCTACAAGAGACTCACTTGAGGACTGGTGAGCACTTTAGGATGCGTAGGGACTGGGTTGGTCAAGTGTTCCACTCTAACTTTCATAGTAAATCAAGAGGGGCTGCCATTTTGGTTGATAAAGCTACTCCCTTTGTAGCTTCTGAGGTTATCGCTGATCCTAAGGGACGATACGTCATAGTAACCGGTAAACTGTTTTCTACCTCTCTTGTTTTGGCTAGCGTTTATGCTCCCAATTGGGATGACACAAGTTTCATTTCTTCCTTTTTGTCTGCTATACCCAATTTAGATTCTCATTTGTTGATTTTAGGGGGGGATTTCAACTGCAAAATGTCCCCAGTTCTTGACAAGTCCTCACGAACAACTACAGGCCCATCTAAATGTGCCCTACTTATTCAAGCCTTTCTTCAGAAATATGCCATGTTTGAGGCCTGGCGTTTCCTACATCCTACAGATAGACAGTATTCCTTTTATTCTCATGTTCATCAAACATACTCCCGGATTGATTACTTCTTTTTGGACAAAAAACTTCTGCCTAACCTTCGGCAGTGTACTTACAAGAGTATTGTTATTTCTGACCATTCACCATTAGTGCTTGAACTAGAGTTTCCCCAGCGACCTCCTATGTGTTATCAATGACCCCATTTTACTCTCAGATAAGGAGTTTGTCAATTTCATTTCTTCTGAAATCACCTTATTCCTAGAAACTAATTCAACACCAGGTATGTCCTGCTCTACCATATGGGAGTCTCTCAAAGCATACCTACGTGGCCAAATTATTTCTTATACAGCCAACCAAAACAGAGTTCGCTCTCAGCGACTTCGGGACCTGAGCGAATCCATAGCCACATTGGATGAGAAGTATGCTACGGTTCCTTCCTCTGATCTGCATAAAGAGCGCCAACTACTCCAATCTGAATTTGATGAGCTTTCTACCAGGCAAGCTGAACAGTTACTCTTGCGAGCTCGGTACAGAGTGTATGAACAAGGCGACAAGGCCAGTAAACTCCTTGCACATCAGATCCGTAAATCTGAGGCCTCACGTTTAATCCCACAAATAAGGACCCCGTCTGGTGCCACCACAGTTATACATAAAGAGATCAATGATCAATTCAAACATTTTTACTCTGCGCTACACACCTCTGAATCCCCTCAAGACCCTTTGCTGATTGATTCCTTCTTTAATGGCCTGAATATGCCTTCAATTGATACAGACACCCATGACTGTCTAGAAGAAGAATTTACACCTGAGGAGATTGCAACAGCAGTGTCCGCAATGAAAAGTGGTAAATCACCGGGTCCGGATGGTTTTCCAACCGAATTTTACAGGACGTTTTCTGGTCTGCTTTGCCCATTCTTGTCTCGACTATTTGCAGAGTGCCTTAATACCTCAAAGCTACCGCCTACTCTTTATCAGGCTTCAATTTCATTACTATTAAAGAAAAACAAAGACCCCCTGGAATGTGGATCCTATCGCCCAATCTCGCTTTTAAACTGTGATTACAAAATTCTAGCCAAGCTTTTAGCCATCCGTATGGAAGGCTCGCTGCACCAAGTAATACACTCTGACCAGACTGGCTTTGTGAGAAATAGGCATTTGTTTTTCAATATTAGGCGCCTTATGAATATACTGTACTCCCCAGCGTCGGAGGACCCAGAGGTGGTGGTCTCACTTGATGCAGAAAAAGCGTTTGACCGCGTTGAGTGGGATAACCTAACAGCTACCCTTTATAGATTTGGCTTTGGTCCCAAATTCAGACAGGGCTGTCCACTCTCCCCCTTGTTGTTTGCTTTGGCAATCGAACCTCTCGCCATTGCACTACGCTCTAATGATGCCATTCAAGGAATAATCAGGACGGGCTCAGAGC
Organism: Salvelinus alpinus; assembly: GCF_045679555.1. Lineage (NCBI taxonomy): Eukaryota > Metazoa > Chordata > Actinopteri > Salmoniformes > Salmonidae > Salvelinus > Salvelinus alpinus. The sequence goes on from NC_092115.1 coordinate 46,603,016, forward strand.
AGAAAGTCTCGCTATATGCGGATGACCTCCTTTTGTTTATCTCTAAACCTGATACCTCATTGCCACGCGCCTTATCTGTTCTTAAAAGGTTTGGATCAATCTCAGGGTACAAGCTGAATCTAGGCAAGAGTGAGCTTTTTCCTGTAAACAAGGCTGCTTTAAAGTGCTCTTTTACAAGTTCTCAGTTTAGGATTGTCCGGGATCAATTCACCTACTTGGGAGTTAAAGTGACAAGGAAATATTCAAATCTGTTTCAGGAAAACTTGGTTGCTCTAGCAGACAGTTTGAAACAATCTTTTACTTTTTGGAAGTCGCTTCCCCTTTCTCTTATCGGAAGGATTAATGTCATTAAAATGAGTGTGTTGCCCAAATTTCTATATTTATTTCAATGTTTACCCATTTTTATTCCAAAATCTTTTTTTATTTCACTGGATCAAACATTCATGCATTTCATTTGGGATGGCAAGGTACCACGGATTGGTAAAAAACATTTACAGAAGCCTAAGTCATTGGGGGGTTTAGCTCTATCAAATTTTCAGACATACTATTGGGCTGCAAATTTCAGAGCCCTTCTGTACTGGCTGCAAACTGATCCTACTGTCCCTAGACCACTCTGGGTCCAGATGGAGTCTGAATCGTGTAAACCTGCTGCACTTTCTTCTGTGTTGTGCTCGTCTCTCCCAGTGTCCCTAGGCAAAAGGTGTGTCAACCCAATTGTAAAGCAGTCTCTTAAAATTTGGAATCAGTTCCGTTTAACCTTTGGCCTCCGAGGCTTTTCTCTATCAGGCCCAATCAATCAGAACATTTTATTTCCTCCATCTTTGAATGATGGGGCTTTTGGCATCTGGCACTCACTAGGCCTCTCCTCACTAGCCCAATTATTCTTTGATGATACATTTGCCTCTTTGGCTCAGCTACAGGAAAGGTTCAACCTCCCCCAATCCCACTTTTTCCGCTATCTCCAGACTAGGAACTTTGTCAGAGCTAACACACCTGAATTTCCCCATAGGCCTGCGAATACAGCTATAGAGAGCATCTTGGAGCTGAACAAGCTTCCTAGGGGCGCAATTTCAGATGTATATGCAATCATTCATGACTTACAGAACCCTTCTGTGGTGCCTTTAAAGACTCGATGGGAAAAGGATTTGGGGGAGGAACTTGGGGAAGACACCTGGGAATCTGTGCTGCGCAGGGTGCATTCGTCCTCTTTTAGCACTAGACACAGCCTCATTCAATTCAAGGTGGTTCACCGTATCCACTGGTCTGGGGCCAGACTTGGAAGAATATTCTCTGATTTTGATCCTACCTGTGTCAGATGTAAAATTGAACCAGCCACACTGTTGCATATGTTCTGGGGCTGTCATAAACTGTCAGGTTTCTGGGAATTAATATTTAAATGTTTCTCTGATATATATGACACGGTTATAGATCCCTCTCCCCTTACAGCCCTTTTTGGAGTACTGCCCATAGGTACCCCCCTGTCAAGAATCCAGTCGGACACTGTTGCTTATACAACTCTTTTAGCTAGACGGCTAATACTACAGAACTGGAAGATGGCAGCTCCCCCATCTTAGAAATATTGGGTGAGATGTGTTGTGCTCTCTGAAACTAGAAAAAATGTAATTAAATTCACGTGGGAACCCCAAACTGTTTAATGAGGCTTGGGCTCCATTCCGGTGTTACTTTAAACAGTCCATCCTCTGATGGCATTCCTATTAAAACCAAAATAAGTCTGTATTTGACCCCCCTGTGACTTACTTAGGGGTTGGATGAGCATTTCTCTGTGTTTTTTCTGGGGTGGGGGGGCATTAAGGTTGATGTGCTTATTGATTGTGATCTGCGGATGCCTTGTTCATCTTGCCCGGGCAGAGACTAAGGTGTGAGCTTGTTTTTCCCAGTTATTTTTATTTTAAAATTTTGTTCACGCCTACATAAAATTATTATTATTCATTTTCTATTTTAAAGCATTATAAACTTTTCATTTTTGGTCCAGTGGATGGTTGGTCTGTGGCCTTGACTGTCTGAGTGGTTGCATTTCTCCACCCCATCCCTTGACTGTTTACAGGAACAATGGTGAGGTGTTTGCTCTGTCCCTATACTATAGATTGCCCTTTAACCTTTGTAGCCTTCTGCCTGGTGTGTTTAACTTGTCTAAAGTATGGTATCTTTAAAGCTATTTTTTTTTAATGTATTATTTGTATTTTTTCTAGTTGAGTATATTATTTATATTGCTTTGTCTTGTCTGTGTGTGTGTGTGTAAAACTTAATAAACAGAGTTTTCAAAAAAAAGAAATACACAACTAAATCATTGAATACTTTAAGGACTTTACCTCCCAGATTGGTAAAATTAGGTGTTTTATTGAGAGAAAAAAGACGAGACTTAACAATTAAAATGACTGAAAATGTATGAATTCAGCGTGTTAGTTGTTTTGGAAATTGTAGGCCAGTGGTGTTCAAAGTCGGGGTCGCGGGGAAATTGCAGCCGGGTCGCCTTTTTGGTTGGGTTTCGGAGGACGCATGGCTCTCGACCTTCGCCACTCCCAAGTCCGAATGGGAGTTGCAGCGATGAGACTGTAACTACTACCAATTGGATACCACGAAATTGTTTAATAAAATAAAAAAATTGACCTACAGGTATGACTGAAGGATGAAGCAGGTGTTAAACATGAGCTCTAATACACAGAAAGCAGCAGTTGACTACTTCATTGTCAACGCTTTAATCAAATCAGTAGGCCATTTCAATATCTTTAATAATACCATATATGTATCGTGACATTAGCTTTTATAACCTTCAATCCGTTTTCTTTTATCATATTTCGGACCAGAAAGAGGCTCTCTCCACTACCAATTGTTCCTGCAGTGAGTGTTCAACATAATCATTGAATATTTTCATAATTTATCTGCAGATAATCGCCAAAAAGCAGTAGTAGCCTACCATTACGCAAATTAGGGAGCCAAGTGAACGTCCCTCAAACCGATGCGATCTGGTTCCGTGCCCCTAACAAATCCGATCAAACAGAACAACTCATCACTAGGCTACACTGACGAGTCACTGACAAGTCTTCACGGGTTTCGAATCCTAGGAAAATACAAACAAGCTCTTTGGTTTACTTGTTCCGATGCTACGCCATGGACATTATAACAATAATTAAGTGGATTTCAACTCATCGTTAACACTTACATTACATGGCAAGTGTAAATTCACTAACAGGAGACAATGAACAAACATCATGGTCTCCCTCCTCCATGAAAATACATTTGACCGCAGCCAACCACAGTGTACAATAATAAATACAGGTATCGAGAGGCGGGACAGACAGGAGACTGACAAACCCTGTCATCGCTCACTTTGTGACTGACAGGCACCTGTCCTACCAATTGATCACTAGATTATGCATATCGTTCGGGAGAAGCCTATACAGACTCTTCTGACAGGCGATTTGAACGTTTTAAACTAAAAGAAACCTAGTTCATTTATGATGTGGAAAAAGTCGCCGGCTTATAAGTAATCTGTTATCGGCTATTTAAACACTGCCTTTCTGGCAGTAGTCCAATAGAGTAGAATATTCCACCGAAGAAGACACTCACACTCACCTTTCTGGAAGTTGTCAAACTAATGATAGTCGCATAAATATACTGAACAAAAATATAAACGCAACATGTATAGTGTTGGTCCCATGTTTCATGAGCTGAAATAAAAGATCCCAGAAATGTTCCGTACGCACACATTTTTTAGGGGTGCACAAATTTGTTTACATCCCTGTTGGTGAGCAGTTCTCCTTTGCCAAGATAATCCATCCACCTGACAGGTGCGGCATATTAAACAGCATGACCATTACACAGGTGCACAATAAACGGCCACTAAAAATGTGCAGTTTTGTCACAGAACACAATGCCAGAGATGTCATAAGGTTTGAGAGAGCGCGCAATTGGCATGCTGACCGCAGGAATGTCCACCAGAGCTGTTGCCAGAGAATAAAACATTCATTTCACTACCATAAGCCACCTCCAACGTCGTTTTAGAGAATTTGGTACGTCCAACCGGTCTCACAACCGGAGACCACGTGTATGGCGTCGTGTGGGCGAGCGGTTTGCTGATGTCAACGTTGTGAACAGAGTGGTCACCAATGGTGACGGTGGGGTTATGGTTTGGGCAGGCATAAGCTACGGACAACGAACACAATGGCATTTTATCGATAACGTGACGAGATCCTGAGGCCCATTGGCCCATTTTTAAGGTATCTGTGACCAACAGATGCATATCTGTATTACCTGTCATGTGAAATCCATAGATTAGGGCCTAATGAATTTATTTCAATTGACTGATTTTCTCATATGAATTGTAACTCAGCAAAAATCAATGAAATTGTTGCATGTTGCGTTTCATATTTTTGTTCAGTATATATGATGCCTATGAACCGCCTTTCTGACTGAAGTTACATTTCTAGAATAGTCTCTCTAAAACACACCTTTCTGACAGTAGTCAAACTTGTAGAGCTCGCTGGCCTCAGGCTGCTGTTGACAGTACACCAGGTAGTGAGTGATGTTCCCGTTGGGGTCCGTTGGGGGCTTCCACTTCAGGATGATCTGAGAGGACGAGTTAGATGATGAGATGGGGTCCAGGGGCACGGACGGTTCTGGGGGAGAACACAGACACATACCATATACGGGTTACTAATGTCTATGACAGAGAAATTCTAATCTGGACCTGACGTCCAGTCCCAGTACTGGTTTTCATACCTGCCTTCGAATCTGAGACGGACTCAAACTTGGCACATCAGGTGAGTGCAATTAACTATCAGGTAAAAAAAGGTCCAGAATCAGATTTGAATATCCCTGGTCTATGATATAAACCAACTCAATTCAGTTAGTGCAGGGTTATTCAAATCGTGGCCTTGAGGTCTGTACACTGCTGCTATGTATTCATTCTTCCTTGCTAACCATTGAATCATTTTAGACTGTGAGTGTACTCTCGGGCCAAATAACCAATCAACTAACTACCGGGGAGAAATGAGCACCAGCAGTCCTGCGTAAGTCAATGCCCGGACATGAACTCCCCTTTATTTAGTCAAATAACAATACGATAACGAGCAAAAGGTAACTACAGTGTATGTATCAGCAGTGGAAGGATTTTCTGATTTTGAGTGACTGACTGGCAGACAGGACAGAGAGTACCAGGCATCACTGTCTGTACCGGTGTGTGATTACATTCGGTCTGTGAGTGATGATGATGACGGTGACACCTACAGGGTACAGGTCAGACCACATTGTCAGACTCTGTTCGAGAACAATGAACATGAAGTCTAACGACAGATTCTCCTCTCGAGGCATGTGTGTGTGTATGTGAGCGTTTGTGGGGGCGACGGAGTCGTGACACGGGACAGGTGCCTGACAGGCGAGGTGGGTGAAACTAGAAAAACGAGAACACTCTGGAGAATGCACGCCGCCCTCCAGCCAGCTTGTCGATGGTGCTGTGCCAGCCGCTATGATTTCAGAGAACAAAGATCATGTTTAATGAAAGCTTCTCCTGGAGGTATGTGGGGTTGATGGAGTCACGACACAAGACGGGGTGAACCCAGGTTCGGTTCAACCGCCACATAGACAGAGAGACAGAGGTAGCCTGGATGCCAGCCAAACATAGCGTGACAATGAGTGACAAGGACTTGGCAATAAAGCGGAAACAGATCGGGGACCAGGCTAGAGACGAGAACGGTGAAACTGTAATTACAGTAGAACACCGTTAAAACTGCACCTAGAACACCTTTGACATGCCTGCACGCCTCCGATGGTTGTGTGCCAACTGTGGCCTCACAACAGCCTGTGTGGTGCGAGGAGGCGGCATGCCACGCGGCTGCACTGTAATGTGGTTTAACAGGAAGGAAGGAAGGAAGGAGACAACGCACAACAAGTACAAAGGAAGCCAGTCAGACTAACTTAGACACCTGCCTGTGTTCAACCCTAAACCACAGCCTGTCCTCTGGAGACACACACAGTGACACACACAGTGACACACACACACAGGGAGATCTAAATGCACGCAGGGTGACACACACACACAAACAAAGGGTGACATAGGATTCATGACCTCAGCTTGTGTGACTACAGACATAGAGGGCACAAAGCAGAGACACAACGAGACTGGGAGGTACAGGTAGCACTCCTGTCTCATCATCATTTCCTTCCTCTTCCTTGTTCTCGTGCCATTAGCTATGACACACCTCAGCTAACAGTCGAGGTGAGGCAGAGGACAACAGCCAATCTACCAGCTACTGTAGCCCTTAAACTACTTATCCTAACCAGGGGCGGTCAAATCCCACCTTTGACTCTGGAGAACCTGCTAGCTAATTCATATATTGAATAGTCCACTCACCTGTTGTTCTGATTAAGGGGTTGGGGGAGGGGAATGAGGGCTTGAGATCACCAGAGACTTACTCACAGAATTGAATGAAGAACTGTATGGTTGCGTCACAAATGTCACCAATGGCACCCTATTCCTTATATGGTGTACTACTTTCGACCAGCGTCCATAGTGGTCAGAAGTAGTGCACTATATAAGAAATAGGGTGCCATTTGAGAGGTAGCCAATATCTCACTAAGGGCTCTTACTGGTGGCGTTGGTCCTGACGTAGATGATCTTGCTCTTGGCCCCGAGGACCTGGTGTTCATCAGAGGCAGAGAGCTGGGTCTTGACCATGATGGCGTACTGCGTCCAGGGCTTCAAAGACAAGATCAGGGTACCTGGAAGGAACAATAGTATTGATACGTGTTGCAGCACGGACACTATTGAGTGGAACACTGGTTGTTCCTTCCTACAGTGACCAGTATGTACCTGTACTGTATGCTGAAAGTTGTCAAATATGAACGGCTAAGCAGCTAGAATAATTTAATTTAATTTAATTTAAGTCTGTCCATTCTGTATAGTTGTTAGACAGATTGACAGACAGGTGACACTCATGATGGATTAAAGGTAGACTCAGCGAAATGATGTCGCCATGAGCAGCACCGCATATATTGAGATTAGCGAAATGAAAGACTTCGCTCTCACACAGCCCCACACAGTATCTTCGTACGTGCAAGAGTTCATGCTGGTACAGCATGGTAGCCAGGGCACCAAAACATAGGAGAAGTTGAGCCTCTTAGTTGTTGTGGAAATTGACCCACTGATACTCTATAATTTCTGCAGCGACGTCATATTGCTGAGTCTACCTTTAAATCAACCGAAACTATTGTTTTGTCCACTTTTATTCATGCACTTTATTCACATTTTGGGGCATCATGTCTTAATAAACATCCTATTTCAGCTTCCAAACCTGCATTTTGGATTTCCCCCTAGATTTGGACAGTGTACAGGCAGCTATCCTTTCCAATACAGTTGCAAGACAGAAGAGAATGAAACGTTACCTGGCTCCACCTGTGGGTTTCCCTCTGTAGCCCGGGCTGGAGGATCCAGGTCAACTATTACCCAGTTAGAACCACACGCGTCCTGTCCGTCAAACTCTGTCACATTGCGGTAGGGCCTGGGAGAGGGGAGAGACACAGAAGACCATAGATAAGAAATAAGGAGACACACATATGGCTCCAAAAAGGTCCTTAGAGAGGAGGAATTGTACTAGGCTCCCGACTACATTGAATATTCCGCAAAGTTCTTCAGAAAGGAAGTGGTTAAGTGGTATTAAGTTCCTAGGGACGACTGTTTGTGGCCCATAGTGTACTGACACAATTAAAACCCCACTTCTCTGGAAACTGCTCATTCCCAAAAGTAACTTGATTATTTCAGATGGCACAGTCATGTCCAACACACACACACACACACAAACGTGTGTACTTACGCTTCCTTGTAGAAGAGCATGAAGCCCAGCAGGTCTCTGAAGTCAGGAGGCCAGAACGGTTCCCACCTGATCACGATCTTATCATGTGTGGCACGCACCTGAGTGAACCTTAACTCCTGGTTCTCACCTGAGAGAGTCACACACACACACACACAGACGCACGGTTACTATCACAGGATATGGTCAGTATTACACTGTCCTAGGTCTGTGACACACCACAGACGTACGTACGTGTGTGTGCACAAGCATGTGTTTGGGGCGGCAGGTAGCCTAGCAGCTAGAGCGTTGGGCCAGTGATCAAAAAGGTCGCTGGTTCGAATCCCCGAGCCGACTAGGTGAAAATCTGCCGATGTGCCCTTGAGCAAGAGACTTAACCCTAACTGCTCCTGTAAGTTGATCTGGATAAGAACGTCTGCTAATTGACTCAAATGTATAAAAATATATATATATATATATAAAGTGTGTTCATGTCTGCAAATTTGTATGTTGGCGGTCAAGCGTGTGTGTACTCAAGACTGTACGGTCCTTACAGGAGGCCTGGTCTCCATTGGTCTTGGATACGATGTCGTTCTTGTGCTGTCTGTCTTTGGTGCCTGTCACCTCCTCCATCTTGCGGATCTCTGACATGCAGAGCTTAATGTTGAGTTGAAAGAACATGCGCCCCTGGAGGATGGTCAGGTTGTGTTTGTTCCAGTCCCACAGCTGACGCAGGTTCTGGTTGTCTAACGCATAGAACGAGTAACCCCTGGGGAAGACAGACACCAGGGTTGGGGTCAATTCCATTTCAATTCAAGTCAATTCAGAAAGTAAACCAAATTCCAATTCATTAAATATAATTGGAATTCCTGTGTACTTTCTGAATTTACTGGAATTGTCCCCAACCCCGACAGACACATTATACTGATGTATTTTTAAGTGTATTTTAAGTTGACAGATATAGTTTAGAATATGAGAGGAGGAGGAGGAGGAGTAAGAGGAGCAGAAAGAGAAAGAAGCGAACTGCAGGGCTTGGAAGTCGGAGGAAGAGGACGAGAAGGAAAGCCAACTTACCCGTCTATCAGCGTGTCCCCTCTGATGACCTGTAGTTTGCGGAGGAAGGAGAGAGAGACGAGGGCGTAGGAGCGCCGGACAGTCAGATACCCTGTTATCTCCTCCAACTGACCAAGGTTAGCCTCCAGCTCTGCTGCTATGTTATCTACACACCACACAATCAAACCCTTATTAACTCAGAAGGAACTTTGGTTACAAGCAGGGGTGACATAATGACACACACACACACACTGTAGTAAATTAGACAAGGGCTCACAATACTCACTTCCTCCTCTGAGGTTGATTTCCATGCTGCCGTTGAGCACGGTGCATCCTCTCAGAGCCTGTGCTGCTGTCACAGAGTCCACCATCTTCTGGCCCATACACACCTTAGGACACAGCCCAGCACATGGAGCACAGATTAACCTGCAGGAGGAGATGGAGAGAGCACACACGTCAGATAGGGATGAGGGGGAAAAATCCATACAGTAGAGTATCGCAATTTTATTTTTGGTAGTTAACGTTAGCTAGCCCTAAATCGGTTGTACCTGCGCCAAAACTCCAGATTGTTTTCAAATGTTTGAAATGGTGGGCCGACATGTTAACACTTATCTCCAAAACTCGTTTTCGCATGGCTCTCTCTTGTTCCTCAGCAGCAGACATATAGTGAGCAATATGTTTGGAAAATCCGATCACAATAAAATCACAGTACATATAGAGTCGTGACACACATAGAACCACAATACACATCGTATCAGCACCTAAGTATCGCGATAATATCGTACCGTGAGGTCCCTGGCAATTCCCAGCCCTAAGGTCATACGGTACAAACACAAGTCAGAAAACACACACAGACTAACACAGTCAGACAGAGAGTTCACACAGTCACCGAGTTCGACTCACAGGAGGTGGGAACCACTTCACAGACATAACCAGACTCTCACTCGGCGGTGCAAGCACGCACGCACGCACACACACACACACACACGGGCAAATAACCTTATAGTCACCTCGCGATGAAAGGAAGTAGGCAATAATCCTTTCATAAGAGCTACGGTGCCCTCATCTACCCCTCAACCTTCCCAGCGCGAGGGAGAGGATGAGAGAGAGGACTACTCTATAACCTAACAATGGAGATAAGTACAATCTTTCATAAGAGAGAAGTATACAATGTCGTACGCCCTGATCGAGCCCTTCAACCTTCAAACACAGAGCCAAACCATTCACGATGTGTCAAGGTAGTTTTTATGCTGACTGGTTTGAGAGGTGAGAGAATGACCTGGTCTAGTGAGTACACAAGCGCGCGCACACTCACTATGTTATCCACACGCGCGCGCGCACTCTGGCAGCTCCATCGAGGAAGAGGACATTTGTCTTCCAACCTTTGTTGTTGGGTTCAGTGTGTGTTTCCTCCTAGGGCTGTGTCCGACTAAAATAAAACGTCTCTCTATCTCTCTCTCAATCTACACAAAATACCCCATAATGACAAAGCAAAAACAGGTTTTAAGAAATGTTTGCAAATTTATTTTAAAAATCTACTGAAATATCACATTTACATAAATATCCAGATCCTTTATTCAGTACTTTGTTGAAGCGCCTTTGGCAGTGATTACAGCCTTGAGTCTTCCTGGGTATGACGCTACAAGCTTGGCACATTTGGGGAGTTTCTCCCATTCTTCTCTGCAGATCCTCTGTCAGGTTGGATGGGGAGTGTCGCTACACAGCTATTTTCAGGTTTCTCCAGAGATGTTCGATCGGGTTCAAGTCCAGGCCACTCAAGGACATTCAGAGACTTGTCTCGAAGCCACTCCTGCGTTGTCTTGTCTGTGTGCTTAGGGTCGGTGTCCTGTTGGAAGGGGAACTTTCCCTCAATCCTGACTAGTCTCTCAGTCCCTGCTGCTGAAAAACATCCCCACAGCATGATGCTGCCACCACCATGCTTCACCGTAGGGATGGTGCCAGGTTTCCTCCAAACATGACACTTGGCATTCAGGCCAAAGAGTTCAATCTTGGTTTCATCAGATCAGAGAATCTTGTTCTCGTTGTCTGAGACACTTAAGGTGCCTTTTGGCAAACTCCAAGTGGGTTGTCATTTGCCTTTTACTGATTAGTGGCTTCCGTCTGCCCACTCTACCATACAGACCTGATTGGTGGAGAGTTGCAGAGAGGGTTGTCCTGATGGAAGGTTATTCCATCTCCACAGAGGAACTCTGTCAGAGTGACCATCGGGTTCTTGATCACCTTCCTGAACAAGGCCCTTCTCCCCCGATTGGTAGGGCATCCAGCTCTAGGAAGAGTCTTTGTGGTTCCAATATTTTTCCATTTAAGAATGATGGAGGCCACTGTTATCTTAGGGACCTTTAATGCTGCAGAAATGTTTTGGTACCCTTCCCCAGATCTGTGCCTCGACAAAATCCTGTCTTGGATCTCTACGGACAATTCTTTGACCTCATGGCTTGTTTTTGCTCAGACATGCACTGTCAACTGTGAAACCTTATATAGACAGGTGTGTGCCTTTCAAAATCATGTCCAATCAATTGAATTTACCACAGTTGGACTCCAAGTTGTAGAAATATCTCAAGGATGATCAATGGAAACAGGATGCACCTGAGCTCAATTTCGAGTCTCATTAGCAAACATTCTGAATTCTTATGTAAATAAGGTATTTCTGTTTTTTTATTTTTATATATTGGTCGATCAACAGCCTATCGACCAAACAATCGTACAGTCAACTAAATGGGGTCAGGCCTACTTTCTTCCTGCAGCTATGGTAGCATATTTTCATGTGTCCGTGTGTGATTTGCTAAAACTAATACGTGAGGAGTGGCGGTATGTGGTGTTGGATAGAGCAACACTGTTGTAGAACCAGCAAATTACCCCAGTATATAGTGCACTATAGTCACTATGGGGGCCCTGGTCAAAAGTAGTACACTAAATAGGGAAATGGGTGCCATTTGGGACGCATTCAATAATGATAGGCAGGCGGGATGGCTTACAACACTACTTATTATGTATAGTGAGAGCGAGAGAGAGAGCGAGGAAAAAGTGGGGATAGTGGAGGGAGAGGATGAGAGTAGAAAAAGATGTGAGAGGAGAGAGAGAGAGAGAGGAGAAATAGAGAACAGAAGGAGAGATTTGAGGACAGGACAATGGGTGGTGAAATGCAAGCCATAACCTGTGGGGCCATCAGACTCCAGCTACCCAGCCACCAACCCTGGCCCACCCTCCAGCCTGCCCTTACCCAACCACACAGCCAGCCCAGTCTTTACCCAGCCAGCTCCTACCCAGCTTTCACCCTGCAAGCCACGCTGTAACAAAAGACACCAAGGCCTGAAGAGGCCAGACCCATCTCTGTCCAACTAATGATTAGTGTGTCTGGAGTCTGTCTCGCACGCACGCACGCACGCACACACACACACAAGGGAGTAGATGAAGGTCACTGTGACAAACACACCCAGATCCTTCTCTCTAGTGGCAAGCCAGGATTAGAATGCACACAAGCACACAAGCACACACACACACGACCTTAAACATTGTTATTGGTAAATCAATGAGCACTGTAGCCTAGCCCTGCATGAGTGACTGTCTCAGCTGGCTTAGTTCAGACTGGCTCAGCTACGGAGTGGAGACAACAATAGCAAACAGAAATGAAATGCTATGAGGAATTTATTCTGTAGCCCAACACAAAACACTGCACACACCACTGCCCTGTTTTCCCTGCCTGCTTCGCTAGCTGCACTGAACTTGCTGAACTGTCTGCATAGCGAATACACTGTGCCAACCAACGCCGCCACACTCCCACTGCAGCACACGCACATGTGCACAGACACACACAGTCGTTGTACAACAGGGGAGCCTTGCAGTGCTGCACTGTCATGCTGTACTGTACAGCAGAAATTAGCAGTGCGTAATGCAAAGAGATTTTGCAGCATTTCGATCTAACTGGCAGAACACCCTTTGAAACCACACTGAGACGCCTGCAGACAAGTACGTATTGAGACGACTGCAGACACGTACATATTGAGACGCCTGCAGACACGTACGTATTGAGACGCCTGCAGACACGTACGTATTGAGACGCCTGCAGACACGTACGTATTGAGACGCCTGCAGACACGTACGTATTGAGACGCCTGCAGACACGTACGTATTGAGACGCCTGCAGACGCGTACGTATTGAGACGCCTGCAGACGCGTACGTATTGAGACGCCTGCAGACGCGTACGTATTGAGACGCCTGCAGACGCGTACGTATTGAGACGACTGCAGACGCGTACGTATTGAGACGACTGCAGACGCGTACGTATTGAGACGACTGCAGACGCGTACGTATTGAGACGCCTGCAGACACGTACGTATTGAGACGCCTGCAGACACGTACATATTGAGACGCCTGCAGACACGTACATATTGAGACGACTGCAAACACGTACATATTGAGACGACTGCAGACGCGTACGTATTGAGACGACTGCAGACACGTATGTATTGAGACGACTGCAGACACGTACGTATTGTATTTTTGGGCGCCGATTTGCCGATCTAATTTTTTTTTTTTTTTTTTATATACCTTTATTTAACTAGGCAAGTCAGTTAAGAACACATTCTTATTTTCAATGACGGCCTAGGAACGGTGGGTTAACTGCCTTGTTCAGGGGCAGAACGACAGATTTTCACCTTGTCAGCTCGGGGGATCCAATCTTGCAACCTTACAGTTAACTAGTCCAACGCAATAACGACCTGACTCTCTCGTTGCACTCCACAAGGAGACTGCCTGTTACGCGAATGCAGTAAGCCAAGTTAAGTTGCTAGCTAGCATTAAACTTATCTTATATAAAACAATCAATCATAACCACTAGTTAACTACACATGGTTGATGATATTACTAGATATTATCTAGCGTGTCCTGCGTTGCATATAATCTGACTGAGCATACAAGCATACAAGTATCTAAGTATCTGACTGAGCGGTGGTAGGCAGAAGCAGGCGCGTAAACATTCATTCAAACAGCACTTTCGTGCGTTTTGCCAGCAGCACTTCGTTGTGCGTCAAGCATTGCGCTGTTTATGACTTCAAGCCTATCAACTCCCGAGATGAGGCTGGTGTAACCGAAGTGAAATGGCTAGCTAGTTAGCGCGCGCTAATAGCGTTTCAAACGTCACTCGCTCTGAGCCTTCTAGTAGTTGTTCCCCTTGCTCTGCATGGGTAACGCTGCTTCGATGGTGGCTGCTGTCGTTGTGATGCTGGTTCGAGCCCAGGGAGGAGCGAGGAGCGGGATGGAAGCTATACTGTTACATTTGCAATACTAAAGTTCCTATAAGAACATCCAATAGTCAAAGGTTAATGAAATACAAATGGTATAGAGGGAAATAGTCCTATAATAACTACAACCTAAAACTTCTTACCTGGGAATATTGAAGACTCGTGTTAAAAGGAACCACCAGCTTTCATATGTTCTCATGTTCTGAGCAAGGAACTGAAACGTTAGCTTTCTTACATAGCACATATTGCACTTTTACTTTCTTCTCCAACACTTTGTTTTTGCATTATTTAAACCAAATTGAACATGTTTCATTATTTACTTGAGGCTAAATTTATTTTATTGATGTATTATATTAAGTTAAAATAAGTGTTCATTCAGTATTGTTGTAATTGTCATTATTATTTAAGAAAATTGTCCGATTAATCGGTATCGGCTATTTTGGTCCTCCAATAATCGATATCGGCGTTGAAAAATCATAATCGGTCGACCTCTAATTGCAGACGAGTACGTATCGAGACGACTGCAGACGAGTACGTATCGAGACGACTGCAGACGAGTACGTATCGAGACGACTGCAGACGAGTACGTATCGAGACGACTGCAGACGAGTACGTATCGAGACGACTGCAGACGAGTACGTATCGAGACGACTGCAGACGAGTACGTATCGAGACGACTGCAGACGAGTACGTATCGAGACGACTGCAGACGAGTACGTATCGAGACGACTGCAGACGAGTACGTATCGAGACGACTGCAGACGCGTACGTATCGAGACGACTGCAGACGCGTACGTATCGAGACGACTGCAGACGCGTACGTATCGAGACGACTGCAGACGCGTACGTATCGAGACGACTGCAGACGCGTACGTATCGAGACGACTGCAGACGCATACGTATCGAGACGACTGCAGACACGTACCTATTGAGACGACTGCAGACACGTACCTATTGAGACGACTGCAGACACGTACCTATTGAGACGACTGCAGACACGTACCTATTGAGACGACTGCAGACGAGTACGTATTGAGACGACTGCAGACACGTACCTATTGAGACGACTGCAGACGAGTACGTATTGAGACGACTGCAGACGAGTACGTATCGAGACGACTGCAGACGCGTACGTATTGAGACGACTGCACATGTACAAGCTCCTTTCCCATACCCCATCTTGTGCAAATGCAAATGTTATGGTTTTCACTTTAGTATTAACATTAGGTAGTGGATATTTTAAGTGGTGTATGGAGTAGACTTGCCCTTCATTGTTGAGTTGACAATATAATTCACACAGCATACAAACATAGTACTTAGGCTTACGTTCTAGAGTTGATGGTGGTGTATAGTACTGTGTTATAGACCTACATAGTGGAGTTGACCGTGGTGTAGAGTTGAATATACAGTAGGTAGACTTACGTGGTGGAGTTGACAGTAGTATATCCGGAGGGGCACTCTGGTATACAGGCTCCATTGTGGATAACATACTCATGGCAGTCGCTGCTCTTGCTCTGCTTACACTTGTTGTGGAGGTCCTGGCAGAAGGAGAAGGGGACGCAGCGCCAGCCCCTGTAGGTGTAGTATCCCTGGGGACAGCGGTCCACACAGGCCTCCTGGTATTAGGGAATAGGGATGAGTTGAATTCATTGTTTAGTTGACGGACAGCATCCACATCAATTAAATTCAGTATAACACATTTAAGTGCTATTTTCCATTGCTGGACAGACATATCTTTAAATAAAGTTTAAACAAACACGATTCTGTTTTGATTCAGCTTCCCCCCCTCCAGCAATAGATAAGTAAGCTTGTGTCTAGTATGCACGCACGCACGCACGCACGCACCCACGCACGCACGCACCCAACTATATTTCACAGGGAAAACTCAGGTTAATAAATCTACAGGTTAATAAAATACAAGAATTTGAATTCTTGACGAATGAAAACTTCATTGCCATGCAACAAATGTTACAATGTATTTCTCTTTGCGTAGTACATAGAAGCATCCACATCAACATTCAAGTAATCGATTCTGAGAAAAGTGTGTTGAACTCCTCCATACTGTACCTGGTGCTGGAGGTTCTTGCAGGCTACACAGCTGCTGCTGTTCTGGGGCTCAGAGCAGCCCCCCAGACATGACTCATGGCAACACTGGTTGTCCTTGGTGCAGGCCCGGTGCTTACAGCTGGGGGGGCACACTGTGGGAGCACAGAAGGGGGGGGGGGGGGGGGGGGGGGGTTAGTGACAGGATTTACATAGAGATTTACATAGAGAGAAAGCGTTCAGGTAATATCTGCCCGTTTCACTCGGTTTCAAAACGTTTCCACCTAGGAAACGTTTTGAAAGGGGATGTTCACCTACAGTGAACTGCAAAAGTATTGGGACAGTGAATTTTGTTGTTGTTGTTTTGGCTCTGTCCTCCAGCACTTTGGACTTGAAATGATACAATGACTATGAGGTTAAAGTGCAGACTCAGGTTTAATTTGAGGATATCTTCATCCATATCGGGTGAACCATTTAGAAATTACATCCCTTTTTTTTTAATTTAAACATAGTCCCTCCATTTTAGGGGACCAAAAGTATTAGGACAAATTCACTTGTATGTGTATTAAAGTAGTAAAAAGTTAAGCATTTAGTCCCATATTCATAGCACGCAATGACTACATCCAGCTTGTGACTCTACAAATTTGTTGGATGCATTTGCTGTTTGTTTTGGTTGTGTTTCAGATCATTTTGTGCCCAATAGAAATGAATGGTAAATAATGTAGTGTGTCATTTTGGAGTCACTTTTATTGTAAATAAGAATATGTTTCTAAACACTTCTACATTAAAGTGGATGCTACCATGAATTCAGATAATCCTGAATTCGTCATGAATAATGATGAATGAGAAAGTTACAAATGCACAAATATCATACCCCCCTCTCATTATTACAATACAGAGGAGGTTAACATTTTGGGCGGTATGATATTTGCGCGTCTAACTTTCTCACTCAGAATTTGATATATATGAGTGTACAAAACATGCTCTTTCCATGACAGACTGACCAGATGAAAGCTATGATCCCTCATTGATGTCACTTGTTAAACCCACTCCAATCAGTGTAGATGAAGGGGAGGAGACAGGTTAAGGATTTTTAAGCCTTGAGACAATTGAGACATGGATTGTGGATCAGAGGGTGAATGGGCAAGAAAAAAGATTGAAGTGCCTTTGAACAGAGTATGGTAGTAGGTGCCAGGGTGCACCGGTTTGAGTGTGTCACCGTTTTTTCACGCTCAAGTTTCCAGTTTCTAGTGCCATTCGAGTCCTAACAGGAATGGTCCACCACCCAGAGTACATCAAGCCAACTTGACACAACTATGGGAAGCATTGGAGTCAACATGGGAGAGCATCCCTGAGGAACACTTTCGACACCTTGTAGAGTCCATGCCTCGACGAATTGAGGCTGTTCTGAGGACAAAAGGGGGTGCAACTCAACATGAAGAAGTTGTTCCAAATGTTTTATACACTCAGTGTATGTGTTTGACCCAGGTTTGCTGTGAGGACACTGAATGCTACTGATGCCTTGGCCTCTTTCTAACAATGTGACCTAGCTACACACACGCACACACACACGCAGGCGCACTCTTCATCTAGTGCCAAGCTGCCAAGAATAAACTGGTTGAGTGCTCACACACACACACACAGTAAAGTTCAGTGCCATCGCTGAGGTGCAGAGCCAGTTGGCACTGGCAGTGTGTGTGTCAGAGAGAAGTAAACACCTTGCTGACTTGCCTGTCCACCAGATTAGCTCATCCCATATAGTCCTATCGAGACAGATTAAGATTGACCTGCAGCCTAACGAGGGGCTCAGGTCAGGCCACAAGGACTGTTGGAGTCTGTGTGCATTAACAACAGACTGAACAAGCAAACTGCGCGCACACACACTTACAGATATATATATAGCTCTACGAAAATGCAGAGCAAAACAGAAATGAGAAAAATAAGTGACTGACATCACTTACTGAGTGATAAACTCCTTTACCAGCACAAGTGCTATGCTTTATCTGTGTAAAAGTAGGGTAATGACAGATAATAGAACTGCATCAAATGTTTCCCTACCTCTGTTCAAATCCTAGACAGAGGGGTTTAGATACACACATTTCTGAATGAGAAGGTTACATCGACAATAAAATCATCTTGACGTATTTTCTCTGAATTTTGGGTGTTCCCTCTGCCTCCCCCTTTCCTCTCCAGTCTCTCAACTCAGCTGCAACACAGACGACCCCCCCCCCCCCGCCCCAGAATAAAAATACACATACACACTGCCGCTCCCTCTAACAGACTGCAGGCCTAAACACAGCAAACAGACTCCTGATCCAGTGAAGGGAGAAGACTCCACTCTGTAGTACAGCGGCAGCCGCAGATCCACCCTCAGCTTTAACCAATGTGTTGTCTGGTTGGGGAAGCTAGCCATTCAAATGACCTCTCCCCACTCAGAAGAGGAGCTGCTGAGAGTTAACCGTTTAAGTGCTGGAGACACTGCTACTGCTCTCAGCCACTCACACAGCGGCAGCATGCATGAAAAGGAAACCTGAGCCACATAGTAACAGACAGACACTTCACTTTGATGCGCGCACACTCACGCACACACATACAAAAACTGACCCACTCCATTTCTTGTCAGTGTGGCAGCGAGGAATTGTCATGAGGAGAGACACTGGCTGTGTCCAAAATGACACCCTATTCCCTGTATAGTGCAATACTTTTGGCCAGAGCCCTATGGGCCCTGGTCAATAGTGCACTATATAGTGAATAGGATGCCATTTCGGACAAGCCACTGGGATTGCTACGAAATCGAAGATGTGGCAAATAAATTATCCTGAACCAAAATATAAATGCAACAGTTTCCAAGATTTTACTGAGTAAATAAATGAATGAAGCCCTAATATAAGGATTTCACATGTCTGGGAATGCAGATATGCGTCTGTTGGTCATAGATACCTTGGTCACAGATACCCGGTCACAGATAGTCATAGAGTTGTTCAGGCTGTTGATTGTGGCCCGTGGAATGTTGTCCCACTCCACTTCAATGGCTGTGCAAAGTTGCTGGATATTGTTGGAAACTGGAACACGCTGTCATACACGTCAGAGCATCCCAAACATGCTCAATGAGTGACATGTCTAGTGAGGATGAAGGCCATGGAAGAACTGGGACATTTTCAGCTTTCAGTAATTGTGTACAGATCCTTGCGACATGGGGCCGTGCATTATCATGCTGAAACATGAGGTGATGGCGGTGGATTAATGGAATGACAATGGGCCTCTGAGTCTTGTCATGGTATCTCTGTGCATTCAAATTGCCATCCCTAAAATGCAAATTGTGTTTGTTGTCTGTAGCTTATGCCTGCCCATACCCTAAACCCACCACCACTATGTGGCACTCTGTTCTCAACGTTGACATCAGCAAACCGCTCGCCCCACAAAGCCATACACATGGTCTGAGGTTGTGAGGCGGGATGGACATACTGCCAAATTCTCTAAAATGACATTTGAGGCGGCTTATGGTAGAGAAATTAACATTCAAATCTCTGGCAACAGCTCTGGTGGACTTTCCTGAAGTCAGCATGCCAATTGCACGCTCCCTCAAAACTTTAGAAATTTGTGGCGTTGTGTTGTGTGACAACTGCCCATTTTAAAGGTGGCCTTTTATTTTCCCCAGCACAAGGTGCACCTGTGTAATGATCATGCCGTTTAATCAGCTTCTTGATAAGCCACACCGGTCGGCTGGATGGATTATTCTTAGCAAATGAGAAATGCTATTTGGTTTGCTAACTTGCTAGCTAAGTGGCTAGATGTCAAGACTAAACTTCTCGGTTAGAGCAGAGACATTCTAGCCTGAGTACCAGTCTCTTTTGCTAACATTCCACTCCTTGTCATTGTCAAAGAGACTGGCCTTTCTGCCATCTACAAATATGAACATTTATCATTAATGACCTTGAGGAGAACAGAGGAGTGGATCCTGATTCGATAACCCACAGCTATCCTCCAATCATAACGATTATCCAAATATTCTAACTCACAACACGTTTGTATATTATTCGAACTCACAACACGTCCTCTAATCACTCTGACATCAATGTAAATGTTGTGCAAACATTTCTATAGGCTATGCAACTGCTGGAGAAAACAGAGTGATGGCCTCTTAAAAAACAGGAGGATCCCATCAGCTTTCTATAGGCCAGGCCTTCTATATTTATTTCTCAACTTCCCTAATATTAAGCACATTGCTTATCTTTACCTTACCTGGCTGGCATGAAAATGAACCAGGGGAAAAGCATCCTTCATTCGCTATTTAAGTGCATAGATTACATGTATTTTCCCCCTGCTTCGAGACATGTGCATGATAATGGTCCATTCTAAAATCAAAAC
This sequence comes from Salvelinus alpinus, assembly GCF_045679555.1. Classification (NCBI taxonomy): domain Eukaryota; kingdom Metazoa; phylum Chordata; class Actinopteri; order Salmoniformes; family Salmonidae; genus Salvelinus; species Salvelinus alpinus. The sequence continues at coordinate 46,623,547 of NC_092115.1, forward strand.
AAATTTCACACATATATTATTTAGTATATGTAAAGACGAGATCAAATCAAGAATAGTCTGATGGGTGACAATATTAGCCTATCACTTGTGAATTATATATTATCACTTGTGAATGATGCCCAGCGTAAGGCAAGAAACTCATTTTTTTGGGCTACTTTTTCTAATCATAGTCATATATGTGTACGTAGCCTAGCCCATAGTTCTATATGTTTTGATAAGGTTTGCATGACAACTAAAGTGGCCAAATAACTTCTTAAAATGAAGCACATTAATCCGCTTTACAACGGGTATATTTCCTAACTGGCATACATAAGCAGCACGTGAGTTTCAAGTTCGGGGAAGATAATTTACCATAAAAACGGACCTTTACAATAAAAGCATTACATGCATAATGGCATTTGTGGTCACGTTTGATAATGGTATTTTCCCACTAATGGAACATCCACGCTTATAGCCTACTGCAGTGTGCGCATTGCTGCGCTTATAATGTGAAGAAATAGCCTAATAGTTTTTTACATTTTAAGCTAAACGTTCTGATCTGTTGCATCAGCCTCATTGTGTAAAAGTTTTTTTGGTGGGAGTGGTTGTATTAATTTGGGATCTATCGCATCCCACAACTGTCCCAGACTATGTTTGGAATATTTATTTCTCACACAGAATAGGCCAACTTTTGTACAAATCGGGGATAGTAGATTGACATAGGCTAGTGCTTTTGCTGTTCATTAGGCCTACTCATCTTGTAGACTGATGAAAAGTAAATGTGGACAGTTCCTCCAAATATCTTCAATATGTACCTCGGAATTGGATAAGGACGCGCACAGTTGCGTCCCCGAAGTGTCTGTCTTCACTTGTAGCCTGTGAGATCACATGATGATCACGTGATGGAGAACCATGTGAGTGAGAGGTGCTTTGGTGCACGAAGCACTCAGGGAGAAGAGAACAACGGCCAAGGACCGCAAAAGGCACAGATTTTTTGTAGGGTGCATTACGGCCACACAGGGGATGGGAAATTCGAGGCATTATCAAGTGCAGGGTGGTATGCCAGCAGCATGCCACCCTGCACCCCACTGCTGGCTTGATTCTGAAGCGAAGCAGGGTTGGTCCTGGTCGGTCCCTGGATGGGAGACCAGATGCTGTTGGAGGGCCAGTAGGAGGCACCCCTTCCTCCGGTCTAAAAAAAAATATATCCCAATGCCCTGTGTAGGGTAACGTCTTTCGGATGGGATGTTAAACGGGTGTCCGGACTCTCTGTGGTCACTAATGATCCCCTGGAACTTATCGTAAGAGTAGGGGTGTTAACCCCGGTATCCTGGCTAAATTCCCAATCTGTCCCTCATACCATCACGGTCACTTAATCATCCTCAGTTTTCCTTCTCTCCCCAGGTTGTTGCTGTAAATGAGAATGTGTTCTCAAAAGCTTATCGAATGAGAGACTGATGAAGTGTGTACAGCCTGCGTGCAGGGCTCATTACTTTTTTCAAATCATCATTAGAGTCGCAACATGCAGCCTTACAAGGCAGTCCCCCGTACCTCTCCGATTCATAGGGGTTGGGTTAAATGCGGAAGACACATTCGGTTGTACAACTGACAAGGTATCCCCCTTCCCCAATGTATTAAAAATCAAAACATATAGCCCAATGTTTGTAGAACAACAAAAGTTACATTAATAAATCTAAATTAAGCATATAGGAGTACCTATTTCTTTGTTAACCGCTCAACACAGAATAGCCCCATGTGCGGACTCCTTCAAATCATTTTGAGGAAATATCCTTTCTAAATTATTCAGCTTTGTTCAATTGTATTCTTCATACTATAAAATAATGACACGGACTTCTAAGCAAATCTTGTCTGCTAGTGTAGCCCAGAGCCATATGGCATAGCCAGATCAGGGCCTAACATAAGGACAATTCAGAATATGCTATTCTGTTCTTCTGAAATAGACTACATATTCTTCATTTCATGTTTCTTTAGACCTGTCTAAAATAAATAATGGATTGCAGGCTATATTACATGGATTTATTATACTTTTCTAAAATGTAGATGTTCCAAAGGTCTGCATCAGTGGCTTTTAGGCTGTGTGTGGAAGCCAGGAGATGCTAAATGTGTTCATGTTAATTACCGGTCAATTACCGTGAGACCGACAGTTATTTGCTTTACAATCACCGGCTGATGAAATTTCGTGACCGCCACAAGCCTAAATGAAACTTTTAGAAACGTCCCTTTAACCAGTAATGTGGTCATTCACGAGGCAAGAAGCGGTCGGCCCGTCGGAGCCCTACTCACACACACAGTCAGTTCCCCCGAAACTTGAGAGTTTAGGTGGCAATCAGATGTGAAATCAGATTTTTTTTGCATTATGGTTAGCATATTATCACATATCTTCTTGCAATGTAGTGTTCTAGCATGTATGGACATTGTTTTGCAAACAGTAATTAACCGTTTTTTTACCACATGCCTTGTCGCAATATTTAAGCGTAATCAGGCCAATAAAGTACAGCTCAACTTGTTTTGACTGAGTACTGTGAAGAGGGTATGGGGTTCCTCTGCTTAGCCCTGCCCACTATGGAGCAGTGAAAAGAGCTGCCAGTCTGACTTTAGTTCTCTCTGTTTCTGGGTCCTTTAGTAATGCTGTGTGTGGCTGCGTCCGAAATGGCACCCTATACAGTGCACAACTCTTTACCATAACCTTATGGGCCCTGGTCAAAAGTAGTGTGTACTATATAGTGAATAGGATACCATTTCAGACGCACGTGTGAATGGGGTCCCGACTCAAGCCACAGGGCCGCTGTGTGAAATCACAACAACAGTTACAGCTTATCAATGGGCATATGGAGAGAACAGGCGGACAGGCAGCGCTAGCCTTGCGGTTCGAGAGTAACCAGAGGGTTGACGGTTTGAATCCCAGGGCTGAAGGGAAAATCTGCCTGAAGAGAGCCTGCAACCAGACACACACACAGATATCTGGGTTCATGTTACTGAGTGTTGTGGATCTGATCACATGATGCAGGCTGGGAGGAATGCTGAAGCAATGCCTGGCTCTCTTTATGTCATTAGGGGGATCACACACACACCCTAATTCCCTCAAAATGTAAAACAAAACAACAACAAACAGGGACAATCCTATCAGCACTATTACCCAGCTGTTCTTACGACAACATTGGGTAATCAGGAAATCACACTATGACCACAAAATAATTTCACTGGGGGTGGGGGAAGAGAGAGATAGAGAAAGAGAAAGAGAGAGAGAGAAAAGGAGTGCTCTGTGGTATCTGGAAGTGATATTAATCCCTAACGTAGTTAAATATAGTAATTTAGTAAGAATTGTTATCTTGCTTGTTAGCTTAACATAGCAGGACAATATAAGCCACATACGGGGTCCGTCCTAAATGGCACCCTATTTCCTATATAGTGCACTACTTTTGACCAGAGCAGTAAGCCCCATTCAGGCTTACTGCATCAATTAAGAACACATAAGTCAATGTGCTTTGTCCTCCAAATGGCACCCCATTCCCTATATAGTGCACTACTTTTGATCAGTGCTCTAGGGGCCCTGGTCAAAAAAAGTACACCATGTAGGGTCAAAAGTAGCGCACTATAAGGAGAATAGCCTGCCATTTGAAATGTAGACCTAGGGAATGTGGTGGTGGTGTACTGGTCGCTTGGTCATTAACACTCCACTACCATGACACGGTGGGTATTTAGCTGCTAAATGATTGCAGAAGCATCAGATAGAGAAAAGATGAGACGAGGAGAGTCTGACAGCCTAAAATGGTGATCTTCCGATCGACTGAAAAAGATTGAGATTTGAAAATCAAATCTGTTTTTTTTCCCCCGAAGAAGGAGAGAGCGAGAAAGAGCTGTAAACTAATGTGGTCTGGTTGATGACTAGCGCGTGTCAAGCACATAGGTCAGTCGGTGACGCACGCACGCACGCACACACACACTTACTCCCCAATCCCAAACAACAGAGACAAAGCCTCAGATAAAGATTCATGGGACAGCAAACAATGAGCAATTTTATTCAGCCAGAATAACATTACCAGAATAAAGGTTAGAGAAGAATAAAGATGCTGTCCTGTTTTACCAGCCTGCAGACAGAAAGGAGAGATTGATGAGAAAGAGAGATTGATTGAGACAGAGAGAGGTGGATAAAATCAAATCAAATTTTATTAGTCACATACACATGGTTAGCAGATGTTAATGCGAGTGTAGCGAAATGCTTGTGCTTCTAGTTCCGACAATGCAGTAATAACCAACAAGTAATCTAACCTAACAATTCCACAACTACTACCTTATACACACACACAAGTGTAAAGGGATAAAGAATATGTACATAAAGATATATGAATGAGTGGTGGTACAGAACGGCATGGCAAGATGCAGTAGATGGTATAGAGTACGGTATATACATATGAGATGAGTACTGTAGGGTATGTAAACATAAAGTGGCATAGTTTAAAGTGGCTAGTGGTACATGTATTACATAAAGATGGCAAGATGCAGTAGATGATATAGAGTACAGTATATACATATGAGATGGGTAATGTAGGGTATGTAAACATTATATTAAGTGGCATTGTTTAAAGTGGCTAGTGGTAAATTTTTACATAATTTCCATCAATTCCCATTTTTAAAGTGGCTGGAGTTGAGTCAGTATGTTGGCAGTGGCTGCTAAATGTTAGTGGTGGCTGTTTAATAGATAGATCAACATTCACCTGTTCTGAACAGTGACTCTGTCAAAAGTGACCGCATACCATGTAGTATGAATAACGCAGACTGAGAAAAGAGAGATTGATTGACAAGGAAAATAAAAGATCGATGGATACGGAGCCTAGTCACCTATTCTGAACTAGAGGTCGACCAATTATGATTTTTCAACGCCGATACCGATTATTGGAGGACCAAAAAAGCCGATACCGATTAATCGGCCGATGTAAAAAAATAAATGTATTTGTTATAATAACAATTACAACAATACTGAATGGACACTTATTTTAACTTAATATAATACATCAATAAAATCAATTTAGCCTCAAATAATGAAACATGTTCAATTTGGTTTAAATAATGGAAAAACAAAGTGTTGGAGAAGAAAGTAAAAGTGCAATATGTGCCATGTAAAAAAGCTAACGTTTCAGTTCCTTGCTCAGAACATGAGAACATATGAAAGCTGGTGGTTCCTTTTAACATGAGTCTTCAATATTCCCAGGTAAGAAGTTTTAGGTTGTTGTAGTTATAGGAATTATAGGACTAATTCTCTCTATACGATTTGTATTTCATATACATTTGACTATTGGATGTTCCTATAGGCACTTTATTATTACCAGTGTAACAGTATAGCTTCCGTCCCTCTCCTCGCCCCTACCTGGGCTCGAACCAGGAACACATCGACAACAGCCACCCTCGAAGCAGCGTTACCCATGCAGAGCAAGGGGAACAACCACTCCAAGTCTCAGAGCGAGTGAAGTTTGAAACGCTATTAGTGCGCACCCCGCTAACTAGCTAGCCATTTCACATCGGTTACACCAGCCTAATCTCGGGGGTTGATAGGCTCGAAGTCATAAACAGCTCAATGCTTGAAGCACAGCGAAGAGCTGCTGGCAAAACGCACGAAAGTGCTGTTTGAATGAATGCTTACGAGCCTGCTGGTGCCTACCACCGCTCAGTCAGACTGCTCTATCAAATCATAGACTTAATTATAACATAATAACACACAGAAATATGAGCCTTAGGTCATTAATATGGTCGAATCCGGAAATTATCATCTCGAAAACAAGACATTTATTCTTTCAGTGAAATACGGAACCGTTCCGTATTTTATCTAACGGGTGGCATCCCTAAGTCTAAATATTCCTGTTACATTGCACAACCTTCAATGTTATGTCATAATTATGAAAAATTCTGGCAAATTAGGCGGCCCAAACTGTTGCATATACACTGACTCTGTGTGCAATGAACGCAAGAGAAGTGACACAATTTCACCTGGTTAATATTGCCTGCTAACCTGGATTTCTTTTAGCTAAATATGCAGGTTTAAAAATATATACTTCTGTGTATTGATTTTAAGAAATGCATTGATGTTTATGGTTAGGTACAGTCGTGCAACGATTGTGCTTTTTTCGCAAATGTGCTTTTGTTAAATCATCCCCCGTTTTGCAAAGTTGGCTGTCTTTGTTAGGAAGAAATAGTCTTCACAGTTCGCAACGAGTCATGTTAGCAGGCAATATTAACTAAATATGCAGGTTTAAAAATATATACTTGAGTATTGATTTTAAGAAAGGCATTGATGTTTATGGTTAGGTACACATTGGAGCAACGACAGTCCTTTTTCACGAATACGCACCGCATCGATTATATGCAACGCAGGACACGCTAGATGAACTAGTAATATCATCAATCATGTGTAGTTAACTAGTGATTATGATGGATTGATTGTTTTTTTATAAGATAAGTTTAATGATAGCTAGCAACTTACCTTACCAGTCTCCTCGTGGAGTGCAATGTAATCAGGTGGTTAGAGCGTTGGACTAGTTAACTGTAAGGTTGCAAGATTTAATCCCCGAGCTGACAAGGTAAAAATCTGTCGTTCTGCCCCTGAACAAGGCAGTTAACCCACCGTTCCTAGGCCGCCATTGAAATTAAGAATGTGTTCTTAACTGACTTGCCTAGTTAAATAAAGGATAAATAAAGGTTTAAAAAATTTATGAAATAAATTAAAAATCGGCCAAATCGGTGTCCAGAAATACCCATTTCCGATTGTTATGAAGACTTGAAATCAGCCCTAATTAATCGGACATTCCGATTAATCGGTCGACCTCTATTCTGAACAGTGTAACTCTGTTGATATTGTTGCAGTCACACCCTCTGCTGATCCAAACAAAGGCCAGCCCAATGAATCAGGGCTGTGATAAGGAGTGATAAGTATCATTTTATTGTCTTCATCTGTTGTGGTCTAGTACAGTTCTTTTGCTAGCTAGGGCCATCTACTTGAAGTGCTACCTGTCTTCCCAGTGGTCTGCTTGTTGTGTGAACTGCTGCCTGTCTTCCCAGAGGCCTACTTGCTTGTGGGAACTGCTGCCTGCTCATAACTTACAGATAGTTGTTGACACATCAACCAGGATCAAGAGGCAGGTCAATTTGTGACTTGTTTTAGTCATCAGTGTCTGTATTGGAGGGGGAGTGGTTTCACCTATGCTAGGCAATTAGCTATTAGTGTTCGGTTCGGTCGCATAACTAAGAAGGTCGCCGAAACAATGACGGTTCTGCAGAGTTGTTCCAGGAAGGACAGAGAGAAAGACTCCACACCACTCTCTCACTTGAGTATCTTACCTAATTATTTACAACTAATGTAGCTTTGTCAACTATGTGTGTGTTCTCTATACCTGTTCGCACCTCTCCCTGTAGGCTTTACAGATGCTCCCCGTCCCTTGGCTACAACTATTCTAATTTAGTGTACCCTGCACGCACAATCCATGTGGAACTCCGTGTTTCTGGCAGCATTTGGAACTGCCAAACAGCGGGCAAGAATTCACCTCAGCCTATGCTGTCCTTCAGTCCATTGACGTTTTGGCCCTGACGGAGACATGGATCACCCCAGAGAACACCGCTACACCAGCTGCTCTTTATTCATATCTGACTACGTTTTCTCTCATAGTCCAATAAGCATCTGGTCATCACGGTGGTGGTACAGGTCTACTCATTTCTCCTCTGTCCATCTCCTCATTTGAATTCCATGCTGTCACTGTCACTTGTCCACTCAAGCTTAACATTGCATCTTTCGCCCAACAGGTGCCCTCATTGCATGACTCATTGCGAGCTGCGGGCAGCTGAGCGAAAATGGAGAAACAACATTTCCAGAGGACCTATCATCCTTTCACTCCCTCCGCTCTACCTTCTCTTCCTCTGTATCTGCTGCTAAAGCCACTTTCTACCACTCTAAATTTCAAGCTTCTGCCTCCAACCCTAGGAAACTCTTTTCCACCTTCTCCTCCCTCCTTAATCCTCCACCCCTCTCCCTCTGAGGACTATTTTGTCAACCATTTTGAAAAAAAGGTTGACGACATCCGCTCCTCATTCACTCAGCTTATTGAGTCCACGGGTCTCACTCACACAAAACTACCCTACCCCTTGACCTCTTTCTCTCCAGACGACATCCTGCGACTAGTGAGGTCTGGTCTCTCAACAACCTGCCTGCTCGACCCCATCCCCAACCAACTCAGATTTCTCCCTTCCCCGATCAACTCATCCCTGGCCACATCCCCTCTGACTTCAAAATGGCCCGAGTTGCTCCCCTCCTCAAGAAACCAACACTCAACTCATCTGACGTCAAACTATAGACCTGTATCCCTTTAATTTATTTCCAAAACACTTGAGTGTGCAGTCTCTGATCAATTTTCTCGTTATCTCTCTCTCAGAACGATCTTCTTGACCCTAACCAGTCAGGCTTCAAGAGGGGTCACTCAACCGAGACTTTTCTTCTCTGTGTCACGGAGGCTCTCCGCAATGCCAAAGCGGACTCTCTCTCTCCTCTGTTCCCATCCTCCTAGATCTATCCGCTGCCTGCAACACCGTGAAGGCTGGGCGTCTCAGGCTCTGCACACTCTTGGATTGCATCCTACCTGGAAGATCGCTCCTACCAGGTGACATGGAGAGGATCTGTGTCTTCACCATGTACTCTCACTACTGGTGTCCCACAGGGCTCGGTTATAGGCCCTCTCCTCTTCTCTCTATACACCAAGTCATTCAGCTCCGTCATATCCTCACATGGTCTCTCCTATCATTTCTATGCGGATGATACAAATACTTTTTTCCTTCCCCCCTTCTGACACCCAGGTGGCGACACGCGTCTCTGCGTGCCTGGCAGATCTCAACTTAGATGTCGGCCCACCACCTCAAGCTCAACAAGACGGAACAGCTCTTCCTCCCGGGGAAGACCTGCCCACTCAGACTTCTCCATTGTGGTTGACGATTCCACAGTGTCACCCTCCTAGAGTGCAAAGAACCTTAGCGTGACCCTGGACAACTCCCTGTCGTTCTCTGCAAACATCAAAGCAGTGACCCGGTCCAGCAGGTTCATGCTCTACAACATCCGTAGAGTACGACCCTACCTCAACACAGGAAGCAGCGCAGGTCCTAATCCAGGCACTTGGTCCTGGATTAGACCCCTGCATCTTATCCAGAACGTTTCAGGAGTTACCCCGCTCCTAGGCACACTCCACTGGCTTCCAGTGGAAGCTCGCATCCACAACAAGACCATGGTGCTTACCGACGAAACAGCAAGAGGAACTGACCCTCCCTACCTTCAGGCTATGCTCTCTACGGAAGGGCAGCTCCCGCTAAGCCCAGTGTCCTAGCTTCGCTCTGTCCTGGCACCCCAATGGTGGAACCAGCTTCCCCCTGAAGCTAGGACAGCAGAGTTCTTGCCCATCTTCCGAAAAACACAAACCCTACCTCTTCAAACAGTATCCTCCTCACCTGAAACGTGCACTTGACCCCTCCTTCTAGCTCTGACTCGACTGATAGCTACATTGAGGAAAAATCGACTTTCTATGCCTGTGATATGTGCTTGTCCCACTTAGCTATCTTAATATTAATGCAGTAACTAAGTCGCTCCGGAAAAGTCTGCTAAATGACAACAACAAAAAAGGCCTGTGACTGAGTCACAAATGGTATCCTATATGGGTAGTTCCACCAATTCAATGCCTTTTGATAAATGTAACTTGTAACCTCATTTTAACATTGTCATAAAAAGGGCACATGTTAAACTTCAAACATGTTTTACCACCAAGAGGTTAAATAAAAAAAGACTGCCGTAAGTGCCTCAAATGAAGTAACAAGGTTGACGGTTTCTTGTGACAGGGGGAATGGAAGCATAGTGTGTGCAACTGGGAGTGGTAATTCAATGCAAGTCTATGGGTAACAGGGTTGACGTTATGCTCATTCCGCTCAGTTTCCCACCACAAAACATCAGAAAATGGCCAAAGATTACCAGTTCACTCTGATTTGACTATTAGATGCTCAATGTTTCTGTTGAAAGGAATAGTTGAACCATATTAAAACGAGAGTTCAGTTAACATAACAGGGTTCCCACTGGGCACATACGGGTTTAATCAACGTTCTTTTCACGTCCTTTCCATTATGACGTTGAAACAAAGTGGAATAGACATTGAATTGATGTCTGTGCCCAGTGGGTTGACTTAAAATGACAGACAGATGTAAATAAATCTTCAGAAATTACGGTCAAAGCAACAATTAACTAGGGCTTTACAATGATGGTGACAGTTTGGGATTAAGTGGGTTAAAATCTTCCTAGAGTGACAGGGTTGACAGAGGGACATGCAAAAATGCTTAGTTTTGGCACATTAGCAAGCCTTTTCATATAAAAAAATATAAAAAAATCAGATGTATTGAATTCTCCATGTGGTCTATATTAAAAAGGGCACTTTATTTAATATAACAGGCTTTTAAATTAAATATTGGTGCAAATATCTATTTAACATATCAAAAGGGCAGTCTTTTCGTGGAATAATCCATATAGTTACCTACTTTTGACCAGGTCCAAATCCCATAGTACTGCACTATGTAGGGAATAGGGTACTATGATTTGCTGATCCACACTAGCACAGAAACATAATACCAACCCAGTTTACATTGACACGGTGTGAGTCTGTCACTCTAAAGGTCTAGATATACCAGCCTCACCTCATACCATACGCAGTATTAATAAGGAAAAGACCAGCAAACGCATGCATGCACACGACTCAATCAAATTGATGGTTAAATTAAGAGCGAGAGATCAAGTAGGAGAATGGGAGGGACGAGTGAGCGAGAGTAGGAGGGCGAGTGGGCGACAGTAGGAGAGCGGGAGGGCGAGTGAGCGATAGTAAGAGAGTGGGAGGGCAAGGGAGCGGCAGAGGGAGGGCGAGTGAGCGAGAGCGGGAGGGCAAGGGAGCGGCAGAGGGAGGGCGAGGGCGGGAGGGCGAGTGAGCCAGGGCGGGTGGGCGAGTGAGTGGGAGGTCGAGTGAGCGAGGGCGGGTGAGCGAGGGCGAGTGAGCCAGGGCGGGTGAGCGGGAGGGCGAGTGAGCGGGAGGGCGAGTGAGCGGGAGGGCGAGTGAGCGGGAGGGCGAGTGAGCGAGTGCGGGAGGGTGAGCGAGAGCGCAGGAGGGCAAGTGAGTGGGAGGGCGAGTGAGCGAAAGAGGGAGAGCGAGTAAGGGAGAGCGGGAGGGCTAGTGAACGAGAGCGCGAGTGAGCGAGAGCTGATGAAAAGGATGGAAACGGTGAGAACAGCATGTCAAAGGAAATAAAGGGTCAAACCTTTAATCCGTCCCTTTTGAATTAAAGCGTCATTTTAAATAAAAGGTAGGACAATAACAATAACCTAAGTCATTTCTCTCATTTCCTGGTAACCTGTTTCTCAGTTGGTAGTCAGGTCTGAGTCATAGCAACAGGGTTTGTCAGCAACAAGAACTGTAAACAATTTCATTAGCTAGTCTGTTATGCCAGCCTTCAGTAATAGAACACACAGGCTAAGTCCCAAATGGCACCCTATTCCCTATATAGTGCACTACATTTGACCAGAGCCTATATGCCCTGGTCAATAATAGTGCACTATATAGGGAATAGAGTACCATTTGGGATGCAAAGACAACATGGAGGAGAGGTGCACTCTGTTTAATATCACCCAACGCTGCGGTCTAATGACAGGATGTCCCAATGTGACAAGAATACAGATGAACAGGACAGAGAGAGGGAGAAATTAAGGAAGGGAGAAAGAGAGCAGATGGGGGAGTAAGTGGGAGAGGTACAGTATTTAGATTTAAAAAAATATATATATTTATCCAATTAGTTTATTTAATTACAAGAGCTATCAATACTGTGACATGAACCTGCGCCAAATTAATACGGGAGGCTGTTGAGTCTGTCACAGAGTTCTCAGTTGTCAAGCAATTATAGGTTGTGTTGGTGGCTGGAGCATCAGAGTACCTACTAGGCTTATACTACAGGTATTTTAACCTGGACAGTCCACTTAGTAACACATGCCACATGCCATGGATACCAAAAGCAAAACTTTCCTCGGCAGTTCGTCTGTACACCAGCAAAGGCAGTCTGAATGCCTCTGTGCTGCAGGCATCTCTCAGTCCTCACCTCATCCGTCAGGCTCCTTCCCCTCATCGCTCTGGCCCCTCTCATCTCATGCTTGTGTATAGGTGACACTTTTGATATTCTGGATTTCCCCTGATTGTCTATGAGGTACAATGTAGGTATGGTACTGCATTGTATAAAAACACCGCTTCCAGCTGCCCCCTGGCACCGATTCTAAATATTTCTTCAGACATTCAAATCCTCCTGCTGCAGAATTATTCTCCTCCTGCAACGAAACAGGTCAAATGAAGATCTGAAATCCGTATGTAATTTGATATGATTTTCTGTTATGATCATAATCATAACATAGCTATGCATACACATGTGTAAGGTCATTTGCTCGATCTATCCGACTGGGCCCAGTTTCTCAAGTCCAAAAGAGCCTATATTATGAACTGCAATTAAGGCTATATAAACGCTACCTGGGGGAAACTGCTGGCAGGCACACCGGTGGAAGCAGTGTGTGAGTGACTCATAGGGCTCATGTGACTATTTAGTAGGCTACAATAAAGTCAGCTCATCCTCTTTGGGATGTCATACGATTGTCATCCCAACCTTATTCCCACTCTCAGCACTTAATCATGCTTTCTGATTCATTGCACCGGAATCCACGGCAGGACATTTTGCCAGTAGTTCTATTAATAGCCTCTATGCGATTAAAATGTGGGTCAAAAGGGAAATTAAACTATTAAGACTTTATTTTATGCTATGCCATCATTGTGGTATAATTACTGTAATGTGCCATGTTTTTGCTTATGTGTAATCTGTTGACGCGTTGGATAGCAAATGCAACGTTAACAGAACAGCTGTTCATATGTTCATTGCGTATTTGTTTAGACCTAAAGTGTGTTGTCAGTCGTTTGGACACCATCTTCTCTTTGGTCAACAGAAAAAAATCCATCTCATGTGTCAGGCCCATCTCACTAGTCTGAGGGGCACGAGAGATGAGGTGGGGCCTGAGAGATGAGGTCTGCAGTTATTGCACAGTCTTTTGCCTAGGGTTTGGTGGTATCCACATTTTCATACCGCCCTTGTGCCATACAGTAGAATCGGCAGTGCACACAATGTGGTATTACCGGCGCTAATATGAGTGTCTAATCAGAACGTACATGCAAATGACCATAGTGGATGCTAGCTAAGTGCTAACGCGTGCAAGCAAATATAAACTCATTGCAAGGACAGATAACCAAGCTCATAAAGTTATACAAGTACCTGGAAAGGTTAGTCACCGTGTGCTGCACGCACAAAAAAAAGTATTAAAACAGCAGGGATCTTGATCCAGGAGGGTATTGTCTGCTGTGTTAAAGAGACGCTTGACCATGCAAGTTAGCCACTCCGATAACTAGCAAACCAGATACACAACTGGAGAGTAATTTAGCACATTTTAGACAGTTAACTTAATAGTTATAAGATATCTAACTTGGAAAAAGGTTGTAGTGAACTCAAGTGTAATCATCTCGAGTGTGCTGCCCAACAGTGGCTCACAATGAGGCTCCGGTTTGATCTCGTTGTGCGCCTGTCAACAGAACACGTGACTGGCTCGGCTTTTTAGGGGAACTATCCGTATGCTTCATAATTGAAAATAATGTAGGCCTAATAGGTGAAATAAAGAACGCAATCTGCTTTATCTCGTAACCTAGTGCGCAAGTTGACTGTAGGTATTTACGAAAAAAGCCCCAATAAATATTTACATTTAATAAACTTCAAAGACACTTTCAACGGTTTGAAAATCCTACTCTGGGTACGGTACACAGCCCGACACACTAGTGCTGCCGGAGTGTTTATGTCTGTGCTGCCTACGAGCGTGTCTGAGCAGTGTGTGATTGTCTGAGTAGCGAAGAAACACTTGTCTGCCCAGCTTTAACACATGCCTCAAATGCCAGAGATTCCAGGAGCTGAGCTTGAGCGAGGGTTTTACAGCCGAGCAGACACAGTGAACTGGCTCAGAGCAGCACAAAGCGGCACTAGACTGACTGACCTGTGTGTCTGGTCGTTACAGCACAACACCACCACCAGATTGAGGTGAACTGCGAAGGAGTACAGTAGCGCAGCAACCAGTGTGAACAGAGGGCTTAAGGCATTTTCACACAGTTCTGAGGTATAGTTCGATTCAAAGTTGGATTATTTGTTACATTATATTTGTTCCGGTTGGTTTCACATTTCCAAATGTTAAACGAACAAAATGCATAAACAAAACCACGTTCATGTCATTTGTTTAAAGGAGAAAAGTACTCACGTTAAATCTACCTATGATTCATATGAATTTCACTTTGGTCTTTCAACATGCGGGATGAAAAAGTGCAAGAGCTGCTATAACTGTGACATGAAAAGGCTATATTTAGTAGCCTATATTAGACTGTAAACTCTCCTTCCAGACTCACATCAAACATCTCCAATCCAAAATTAAATCTAGAATTGGCTTCCTATTTCGCAACATTGCATCCTTCACTCATGCTGCCAAACATACCCTCGTAAAACTGACCATCCTACCGATCCTCGACTTCGGCGATGTCGTTTACAAAATAGCCTCCAACACTCTACTCAATAAATTGGATGCAGTCTATCACAGTGCCATCCGTTTTGTCACAAAAGCCCCATATACTACCCACCACTGCGACCTGTACGCTCTCGTTGGCTGGCCCTCACGTCATACTCGTCGCCAAACCCACTGGCTCCAGGTCACCTACAAGACCCTGCTAGGTCCCCCCTTATCTCAGCTCACTGGTCACCATAGCAGCACCCACCTGTAGCACGCGCTCCAGCAGGTATATCTCTCTGGTCATCCCCAAAACCAACTCTTCCTTTGGCCGCCTCTCCTTCCAGTTCTCTGCTGCCAATGACTGGAACGAACTACAAAAATCTCTGAAACTAGAAACACTTCTCGCTCACTAGCTTTAAGCACCAGCTGTCAGAGCAGCTCACATATTACTGCACCTGTACATAGCCCATCTATAATTTAGCCCAAATAACTACCTCTCCCCCTACAGTATATATTTATTTATTTTGCTCCTTTGCACCCCATTTTGTCTATCTCTACTTTGCGAATTCTTCCACTGCAAATCAACCATTCCAGTGTTTTACTTGCTATATTGTATTTACTTCGCCACCATGGCCTTTTTTTGCCTTTACCTCCCTTATCTCACCTCATTTGCTCACATTGTATATAGACTTATTTTTCTACTTTATTATTGACTGTATGTTTGTTTTACTCCATGTGTAACTGTGTTGTTGTATGTGTCGGACTGCTTTGCTTTATCTTGGCCAGAACTTGTTCTCAACTTGCCTACCTGGTTAAATAAAGGTGAAATAAAAAATAATAATAAAATATCCACAGTATCAATGTACCAATCTGACTTCAGGAAGAAGCATAGCACAATTACAGCAGCCATGAAGGTTTTAAATGATATCACTGAAGCCCTTGACAAAAAACAGCACTGTGTCTCACTTTTTATTGATCTCTCAAAGGCTTTTGATACAGTTGATCTTGCTATAAACTAAGGCAGAGATTGTCGAGTGTAGGCCTTTCAGAGCATGCAGTTGCATGGTTTGCTAACTGATAGAACTCAGTGCACTCAATTTGATCGGCTTATGTCTGTTAAATTGTCTGTCTTTAATGGTGTGTACTTGGTCCTCTCTTATTCACTATTTATATAAATGATTTAGACAAAAATGTCCAAAATGCGCAACTTCATTTTTATGCTGATGATACTGTTATTTACGGTTGTGCCTCGTCTCCTACAAAAGCTTTCCAGAACTTGCAAACTGTTTTTTATACTGTTCAACATACCTTGTGTCAATTGAAGCTTATCCTCAATACTGACAAAACACCATTAGTTTAGTTTTCTAAAGCAAGAAATAGACCTCTGAACCTTTCACCTATTACTACCTGTCAGGGCAAGGAGATTGAGGTTGTAACCTCATATAAATATCTTGGAATTTTAATTGATGACGGCCTCTCTTTTAAATTGCATATTCAACAACTTACAAAAAACTTTAAGCTGAAATTGGGATTTTATTTTAGGAATAAGGCCTGTTTTTCTTTTGAAGCCAGAAGGAGGCTAGTATCAGCTACATTTATGCCTTTATTAGACTATGGGGATATTTTATATATGAATGCTTCCGCTCAGTGTTTGAGATCAATTGACACCCTTTACTACCATGGCACTTTGAGATTTATTTTAAACTGCAAAACCCTTACACACCACTGCACTTTGTATACCAGGGCTGTTCTGGCCTTCTCTAGTCACTCGTAGGCTCAGTCACTGGTATACTTTTATTTATAAAGCCATTTTGGGTTTACTACCTTTTTATTTGGTCATTTTTATTGTTCAGAAATGTGGTGGGTACTCTCTTCGTTCACTGGACTTTATCCTGCTAACTGTTCCAAATGTCCGAACTGAATTTGGTAAAAGGGCTTTTATGTACTCTGCGCCATCGTCTTGGAACGCCTTACAAAATACTTTTAAACTGGAAGAACTTGTCCCGATTGGTATTTCTAAATCACTGATGAATGATCTTGAGACTGATTCCCTGACCTGTCAATGTTTTTAATTTGCTGTTTTTGATTTTTGTTATACTCTTGTGAATTCTATGGTTTTTACTAGATTACTTGTAGTTTTTCCCATGTTGTCTGTCTGTCAGACAACTTGGTGCTGCCTATCTTGGCCAGGACGCTCTTGAAAAGGAGATTTTAAATCTCAATGAGCCCTTCCTGGTTAAATAAAGGTTATATAAATAAATAAATATAGCCTCCGTCTCCCCTAATCTGCACCAGATGCACTCATAAATGCACTACTACTCACAGAATGTTTCAGAGTTATCAAGTTATGGTACTACTTGCATTTCATTAAATGCTTGCAGTCAAACAACCAATAATACTGCTTGCCTCTTTGGTCTGGACTGCGTTTTCACCTGCAGCGAACCGCAATAAGGTACAAATGGAATTGGACCGAGACCACCCTTTTTGAGGGAACCACAGCGCGTTGTTTATTGCGCTCCCGAGTTCGGGTAGTGTTCACACCAACTAAGGGGGAAAACGCGCCAGAGCTCGACAAATCCGCTTGATTCCCGAAAGGAGAGGAGACAGCCGTTTGGATATGACCTCCTACACAGTGTAGTGAACCATGAAGGCACATTACTAAAATAAATGTATTTAACTAGGCAAGTCAGTTAACTTCTCTAGGGTAGGGGGCAGCATTCGGAATTTTGGATGAAAAGCATGCCCAAATTAAACTGCCTGCTTCTCGGGCCCAGAAGATATGATATGCATATAACTGGTAGATTTGGATAAAAAACACTCTAAAGTTTCCAAAACTTGGGTAAGAACAAATTCTAATTTACAATGACGGCCTACCCCGGCCAAACCCTAACACGGACGATGCTGGGCCAAATGAGCACCGCCCTATGGGACTCCCAAATTACAGCCGGTTATGATACAGCCCAGGATCGAACCAGGGTCTGTAGTGATGCCTCAAGCACTGAGATGCAGTGCCTTAGACTGCTGCGCAGCTCGGGAGCCCTAATTGGTGCTCCTCTTTCTAGGACTACTGGGGAACAACAGTTGTTTCATGTTTCTGGTGTCGTGACTATCAATAAAGTGATGACTGCTATTTATCGAATAATTACCTACAACGGTTCATTAATCATGTAACAATTAACTCATTAGGAATTTGGGGCACCACAGGAAAAGTTATTTAACGAGTTACCATCTCCTGACTTAAACTCTAAAAATATCTCTTACTTCGATTGCAGTCAATTATTAACTCATCAGTCTCATTATGAACGTCGCACAATTCTTGGATATCTGCACGACCCCTAACCCTAAGTGATGAATCAGCGATACACAAATTGGCTTAATTATTTATTTACGAACTAACTAAATCAGCAAATAAAGGTTTTTGATGACATACAGTTGAAGTCGGAAGCTTACATACACCTTAGCCAAATACATTTAAACTCAGTTTTTCACAATTCCTGACATTTAATCACAGTAAAAATTCCCTGTTTTAGGTCAGTTAGCATCACCAGTTGTGAAATGTCAGAATAATAGTAGAGAGAATGATTTATTTCAGATTTTATTTCTTTCATCACATTCCCAGTGGGTCAGAAGTTTAGATACACTCAATTAGTATTTGGTAGCAGTGCCTTTAAATTATTTAACTTGGGTCAAATGTTTCAGGTAGCCTTCCACAAGCTTCCTACGATAAGTTGGATGAATTTTGGCCCATTCCTCCTGACAGCACGGGTGTAACTGAGTCAGGTTTGTAGGCCTTCTTGCTCCCACATGCTTTTTTAGTTCTGCCGACAAATTTTCTATAGGATTGAAGTCAGGGCTTTGTGATGGCCACTCCGACACCTTGACTTTGTTGTCCTTAAGCCATTTTGCCACAACTTTGGAAGTATGCTTGGGGTCATTGTCCATTTGGAAGACCAATTTGCGACCAAGCTTTAACAAGAAATTTGTGAAGTGGTTGAAAAACGAGTTTTAATGACTCCAACCTAAGTGTATGTAAACTTCCGACTTCAAATGTACATAATACAATGAAAACAGATCCATAGTGGACTAACAAAAGCATGACTGTTCGGTTACACAATGGAAAGTGAGGGTTATGCAAGGAGAGGGAGAGACAAAGAGAGTCAACTTATCGTACATAAATTTGGAAGCTACACTCACGGGAATATGAATACTTTGCACATGAACGACCGCTCACTCGGAAAATGAATGCAATGTATATATTTATGCGAAGATGTCCGTCTTCTCCCTATTGAACTCGATGGTTCTATGGGAAGTGGTTAGATGTAATTCTTAGTTGTAGGCTTCTTTTGTTCTGGAGTGTTCGTTAGGATATACTTCAGATGTACCACACAGAGTTCAGAGGGATCTGATCTTCCCTCTCGTCTTTGGTCAAATGTCCTAGATTACTTTACATGCACAGCTGCAGACGGTGCATGTTTTGGTCTGGTTTACAAAGTGTCCTACCATTTCAACTTGTGGACCACGGCCTCACGTTTTCTGGTCTCAATGGTTAATTATTCAGGGTACAGCTAGGACCACTTTACATGCCGGCAGCAACCCGGCATGTTTTGGTCTAATGTAAACTTCGTTAGCGAGTCCTTTTGAGGACTCTGGCCTTGGCGGTCGTTCCGTCATGCTGACACGAACTCTGAGCTCACTTGGGCGTGGCTACTGACTGGACACAAGTTTGCGTGAAATACAATTTCTCATTTGGAAGGCTAAAATGACATTTTTATATTTTCAAAAATAGTTGAATTGTTCTTCATATTGTATTAACAAGATGTAAACCTGATATACACCGTGTACAAGCTCTTCAAGTTACAATGTTCCCGTTACGACATCTTTCTATCACTTTTAATGACATCACAAAATAGATAATCATTTTCCATCTCTCATCATTCCCAACATTCAGATGTTGAAATATATTTTGCCAGTGTTCATTGTTTTGGGTAAGACTCTCTCTGTAATGCAGGGATTTCTTTCCCTTCTCATACTAAAAAAACAAAGGGAGAGTTTCTGCAACGATCAGTTTAAGTCATAAAAACTGTCCCAACTTCCCTCTCTTCTCACCTTTGGGCTACCTGTCCGCCATGTGCCAAGCTGATCTGGCACCTTTGATCCTCACCAAGGAGAGAGTCATGACCCTGGCTTGTTAACTGCTGGTGGTGTATCCAATGCACCAGTCAGTCGGCTTGTAGGCTACCTGGTGGTGTTTCTAACACAAGAAAGTAAACTCACACACCATAACATGCTACCAGGTGCATGCACTTGCACATAGGTAATATTGATGCTTCCAACAATTTAATGGATCCTTTTAACCAACTTTTGGATCTCAGTCAACCTTCATCAGGGCGTATCTAATGCAGCATCCAGTCATTCAGCTTGTTACCTGGCTCTGTATCAATCCTGTTGTTCCTAGCAGTGCATCTATCCACTCCAGCCTGACATGTTTTTCTTTCCGCAGATCTGAGCAGCCGAAGTTGTTTGCCACAAACAATTACAACGGATTAACCCCGTCAATCAAAATCACATGGAAGCCTTCTTATTCCGCAGGCAGTTTTCAAAAGGTTTAGAAAGATTCTTTGAAGAGTTAGTTTGAGTTCTACAAGAGTTCAAGAAAATGGAGAGAGTGATTCACATCGTGGCATGGAGCGCCAAGTCTCGGAACAAAAGGCTCCGCAACAGCTTCTACCTACAAGCCATAAGACTGCTGAACAATTCATAAAATCGCCACCGGACAATTTACATCGACCCCCCCTCCCTTTTGTACATCGCTGCTACTCGCTGGTTGTTTGTTACCTATGCATAGTCACTTCGCCCCCACCTACATGTACAGATTACCTCAACTAGCCTGTACCCCCACACACTGACTCGGTACCGGTGCCCCCAGTATATAGCCTCATAATGTTATTCTTATTGTGTTACTTTTTATTATAGTATATTTTCTTCTTCTTTAACTGCACTGTTGGTTAAGGGCTTGTAAGTAAGCATTTCACGGTAAAGTCTACACTTGTTTCACGGCGCGTGTGACAAATAAAGTTTGATTTGATTTGACTTGGACAGGGCTGGCTTGGCTTTCAAACACATATCCTGTTTTAGGAGGATGAGTCGGCAACACTACGGTAGGCAGGTTAATGAACACACACACATTCCCTCTTGCCTGGCAGAGCTGTTGAAATTGGCTCACCTCTCACCAGAGCTCCACATGTCAGAAACAAATCAAAGAGACAAGGCCTTCCTTAAGCCATGGAGCTACTATAGGTTAAAAACCCAATAATTAGGCTAACAATCCCTTGATTCCCTCCAAATCATTTTTTTCAAAAGGAAGATACAGTGCTTTTCAAGGGACAAGACACAAGGTCACGTGGCGGCAGTGTTTTGGTTGTAAAAGAGTCCGTCAGCACGGCAACATCAATGCAGAGAGAGATATGGCCCTCGCTCGGCCCCACGGGGCCCTCCATAACCTTGGACAGGAACTGGCCTCACAAAGACAGGAAACAATCGTGCATAGAACACTCTGTGAACTTGGACTGCTATTGTTCCAGGAGGAAATGGACTTTGTGCCAGACAGACTTGACTGGGATGTGTGGAGACCACCGCCGGCCACAGGGGAGAGAGGTGTCACACACGTGGACACAGACATATAGACAAAAACATACACATGCACACAGAGATACATACATCAGTGCACTTACACACAGCCTACCACTGGGGGGGAGGGGGGGGGCAGTGGTGTGTACACATCCACCCTTACATCACCGTGCTACTCTGCTGTTATCTAGAAGCTAGAAAAAACAATGGACGTCTTCAGTCAAACACACGTTGGGTGATTTATGCTGTGTGTGTGCGTGTTAGCAGTCAGGAAATTCGTAGTGTCCCAGACCATCCCTGACCAGCCTACAGGCCTCTGATTGGTGGAGGCAAGTGTATGCGACGTCCGTTAGGGTAAATTTGGACCATCCATAGGCCTATATTTATGACCACCATTGACCTCACCTAACTCTTTCTGGACTCACCAACACATCAAGACTGTAACATAACACCCAGCCAACATTGCAACAGCTCTTAGGGTCCGTGCGAGCGAGAGAGAAGTCATTCTGTAAAGCACCCTGCTGTTCGAGTTAATCAAATATGGACCACATTTATAACACTGGACCACATTTATAACACTGGAACACCAACCGTAACACTGGAACTCCAACCGTAACACTGGAACACCAACCGTAACACTGGAACACCAACCGTAACACTGGAACACCAACCATAACACTGGAACACCAACCGTAACACTGGAACAACAACCGTAACACCAACCGTAACACTGGAACTCCAACCGTAACACCAACCGTAACACTGGAACACCAACCATAACACTGGAACAACAACCATAACACTGGAACAACAACCATAACACTGGAACACCAACCGTAACACTGGAACAACAACCGTAACACCAACCGTAACACTGGAACTCCAACCGTAACACTGGAACTCCAACCGTAACACCAACCGTAACACTGGAACTCCAACCGTAACACCAACCGTAACACTGGAACTCCAACCGTAACACTGGAACTCCAACCGTAACACTGGAACTCCAACCGTAACACCAACCGTAACACTGGAACTCCAACCGTAACACCAACCGTAACACTGGAACACCAACCATAACACTGGAACACCAACCATAACACTGGAACACCAACCATAACACTGGAACACCAACCGTAACACTGGAACTCCAACCGTAACACCAACCGTAACACTGGAACACCAACCATAACACTGGAACAACAACCATAACACTGGAACAACAACCATAACACTGGAACACAGGCTGCTACTGCTACTCTCTCCGTATATGTTCTCCTCCCTCTCTTTCTTGGTCTCTTTCTCTCCCCCTCACCCACTATCTTTTCCTCCCTCCCTGACAGCTGTGTGTGTGTGTGTGTGTGTGTGTGTGTGTGTGTGTGTGTGTGTGTGTGTGTGTGTGTGTGTGTGTGTAATCTTCTCTGAGGGGAAGATAATAGAGATAATTTTATAATGCATGTCAAATACCAGTCTCCTGGGAACCTCTGGCTCATTCAGCTCACACTCATTTAGCTGGAGTCTCATTGTTGGGCCGTGGCCCTTTTCCCCATGTAGTGCACTACTTTTGGCTCTGGTCAAAAGTAGTGCACTATATAGGGGATAGGATGCCATTTGACTAAAGTACATTAAAGGCCGGCTGCTGTACAGAAGCTGTGGTGCTCAATCCCCTATGAAAGACAGACTGTCACGCAACACCACAGCACAGCATGGCTCAGTAGTCACTACCGCAATGAGATTATTACACCAGAACAAAGACATTCTGAAAGAAACCCCATGGAACAGTCACCACATAGTTAACACTAGAAGTGCTAAGGCGGTCATTTGGACTGCTCATGACTAATTGTTTAATTACTCTGCAATTTTTAATGTCATGCCCCATCAGTGCTGGACTTTTCCTAAATATACTGAACAAAAATAGTGTTGGTCCCACTTTTCATGAGTTGAAATAAAAGATCCTTGAAATGTTCCATATAAACAAAAAGCTAATTTCACTCAAATTTTGTGCACAAATTTGTTGACATCCATTTCTCCTTTGCCAAAGATAATCCATCCACCTGACAGGTGTGGCATATCAAGAAGCTAATTAAACAGCATGATCATTACACATGTGCACCTTGTGCTGGGGACAATAAAAGGCCACTAAAATGTGCACCCTGTCGCTGACCGCCTTTGGGGAGGGTGTATAGTGTGAAAGGCCGAAACACCCTAGGAACCAAAGGTACACTACTGACGATGCGCTCCCCAAATTTCACCAGGCTCACTGTTCATGAACTCTTGGAAGTGCTTGCACAAAGGATAGTAACATCTCATCCTGTGTTCTTGGAATCCAATCATAACACAATGAGAGATTTTGGCAGTATGTCCAACCGGCCACACAACCGCAAACCACGTGTAACCACGCCAGCCAAGGACCTCCACATCCGGTTTCTTCATCTGCGGGATCATCTGAGACCAGCCTACCGAACAACTGATGAAACTGTGGGTTTGCACAACCAAAGAATTTCTGCACTAACTGTCAGAAACCGTCTCAGGGAAGCTCATCTGCTTGCTAGTCGCCCTCATAACCGAATTCAGGGGGCAAATGCTCAGCTTCAAATGGCCACTGGCACGCTGGAGAAGTCTGCTCTTCACATATGAATCCTGGTTCCAACTGTACCGGGCAGACGGCAGACATCGTGTATGTTGTCATGAGGGCAAACAGTTTGCTGATGTCAACGTTGTGAACAGAGTGCCCCATGGTGGCGGTGGGGTTATGTTATGGGCAGGCATAAGCTTCGCACAACGAACACAATTGCATTTTATCGATGGCAATTTGAATGCACAGAGATACAATGACGAGATCCTGAGACCCATTGTCGTGCCATTCATTCACTGCCATCACCTCATGTTTCAGCATGATAATGCATGGCTATATTATTATATTAGTCCATATTATGTCAAGAACAGCTAAAATAAGCAAAGCGAAACGACAGTCCATCATTACTTTAAGACTCAAAGGTTAGTCGATACAGTCGCAAAAATAATCAAGCGCTATGATGAAACTGGCTCTAATGAGGACCGCCACAGCAATGGAAGACCCAGAGTTACCTCTGCTGCAGAGGATAATTTCATGAGAGTTACCAGCCTCAGAAATTGCAGCCCAAATAAATGCTTCACAGAGTTCAAGTAACAGACACATCTCAACATCAACTGTTCAGAGGAGACTGAGTGAATCAGGCCTTCATGGTCAAATTGCTGCAAAGAAACCCCTACTAAAGGACACCAATAATAAGAAGAGACTTGCTTGGGCCAAGAAACACGAGCAATGGACATTAGACTGGTAGAAATCTGTCCTTTGGTCTGGAGTCCAAATTGGAGATTTTTGGTTCCAACCGCCGTGTCTTTGTGAGATGCGGTTGGGTGAACGGATCATCTCCGCATGTGTATTTCCCACCATAAAGCATGGAGGAGGAGGTGTTATGGTTTGGGAGTGCTTTGCTGGTGACACCATCTGTGATTTATTTAGAATTCAAGGCACACATCCCATCTGGTTTGGGCTTAGTGGGACTATCATTTGTTTTTCAACAGGACAATGACCCAATACACCTCCAGGCGGTGTAAGGGCTATTTTACCAAGAATTAGAATGATGTAGTGCTGCATCAGATGACCTGGCCTCCACAATCACCCGACCTCAAATCAAATGGTTTTGGATGAGTTGGACCGCGAAGTGAATGAAAAGCAGCCAACAAGTGCTCAGCATGTGGGAACTCCTTCAAGACTGTTGGAAAAGCATTCCAGGTGAAGCTGGTTGAGAGAATGCCAAGAGTGTGCAAAGCTCTCATCAAGGCAAAGGGTGGCTCCTTTGAAGAATCTCAAATCTAAAATATATTTTGATTCATTTAACACTTAGTTACTACATGATTCTATATGTATTATTTAATCATTTTGATGTCTTCAATAAATTCTACAATATAGAAAACAGTAGAAATAATGAAAAACACTTGAAGGAGTAGGTGTGTCCAAACTTTTGTCTGCTACTGTATATGTGTGTGTGTTTGTTCTACAGTGTGTTACGTAATGCTGCAGTCCAGGCAGGCAGAGCAGAGAGAGGGGGGTTCAGTAATACCCATATGTTACATTCTTCTCCGAGCTCAGACTGAAAGCTGATTGAACAGTGTGAATGTGGAATGGGTGGGCTCCTGGTTTCACCACAAACCCACTTCAGAAGGAGAACGGGCCTCAGCAGCAGGCAGGGTGTGCCCCTAATGGCATTCTATTCCCTATATAGTATACTACTTTTGACCAGAGCCCTTATAGGGAACCCAATGAAATGTAGAGGGAATAGGGCTAGAGAAGTAGTGACATTTTTATTTTATTCCACCCTTATTTAACCAGGTAGGCTAGTTGAGAACAAGTTCTCATTTGCAACTGCGACCTGGCCAAGATAAAGCATAGCAATTTGACACACAACAACACAGAGTTACACATGGAATAAACAAAACATACAGTCAATAATACAATAGAAAAATAAGTCTATATACAATGTGAGCAAATGAGGTGAGATAAGGGAGGTGAAGGCAACAAAAAAAAGCCCCGGTGGCGAAGTAAATACAATATAGCAAGTAAAACACTGGAATGGTAGATTTGCAGTGGAAGAATGTGCAAAGTAGAAATAATGGGGTGCAAAGGAGCGAAATAAATAAATAAATACAGTAGGGGAAGACGTAGTTGTCTGGGCTAAATTATAGATGGACTATGTACAGGTGCAGTAATCTGTGAACTGCTCTGACAGCTGGTGCTTAAAGCTAGTGAGGGAGATAAGTGTTTCCAGCTTCAGAGATTTTTGCAGTTCATTCCAGTCATTGGCAGCAGAGAACTGGAAGGAAAGACGACCAAAGGAGGAATTGGCTTTGGGAGTGACCAGTGAGATATTCCTGCTGGAGCGCGTGCTACGAGTGGGTGCTGCTATGGTGACCAGTGAGCTGAAATAAGGCGGGGCTTTACCTAGCAGGGTCTTGTAGATGACCTGTAGCCAGTGGGTTTGGTGACGAGTATGAAGCGAGGGCCAGCCAACGAGAGCGTACAGGTCGCAATGGTGGGTAGTGTATGGGGCTTTGGTGACAAAACGGATGGCACTGTGAATGACTGCATCCAGTTTGTTGAGTAGAGTGTTGGAGGCTATTTTGTAGATGACATCACCAAAGTTGAGGATCGGTAGGATGGTCAGTTTTACGAGGGTATGTTTGGCAGCATGAGTGAAGGATGCTTTGTTGCGATATAGGAAGCCAATTCTAGATTTAATTTTGGATTGGAGAGGCTTAGTGTGAGTCTGGAAAGGAGAGTTTACAGTCTAACCAGACACCTAGATATTTGTAGTTGTCCACGTATTCTAAGTCAGAACCGTCCAGAGTAGTGATGCTGGACGGGCGAGCAGGTGCGGGCTGTGATCGATTGAATAACATGCATTTAGTTTTACTTGCGTTTAAGAGTAGTTGGAGGCCAAGGAAGGAGAGTTGGATGGCATTGAAGCTCGTCTGGAGGTTAGTTAACACAGTGTCCAGAGGGGCCAGAAGTATACAGAATGGTGTCGTCTGCGTAGAGGTGTATCAGAGAATCACCAGCAGCAAGAGCAACATCATTGATGTATACAGAGAAGAGAGTCGGCCCGAGGATTGAACCCTGTGGCACCCCCAGAGGTCCGGACAACAGGCTCTCCGATTTGACACACTGAACTCTATCTGAGAAGTAGTTGGTAAAACATCATCACCTCTGTGTGTGTGTGTGTGTGTGTGTGTGTGTGTGTGTGTGTGTGTGTGTGTGTGTGTTTTTTATTTATTTTTTATTTAACCTTTATTTAACCAGGTAGGCTAGTTGAGAACAAGTTCTCATTTGCAACTGCGACCTGGCCAAGATAAAGCATAGCAGTGTGAACAGACAACACAGAGTTACACATGGAGTAAACAATAAACAAGTCAATAACATGGTAGAAAAAATAGAGAATCTATATACAATGTGTGCAAAAGGCATGAGGTAGGCAATAAATCGAATAATTACAATTTAGCAGATTAACACTGGAGTGATAAATCATCAGATGATCATGTGCAAGAAGAGATACTGGTGTGCAAAAGAGCAGAAAAGTAAATAAATAAAAGCAGTATGGGGGGTGAGGTAGGTAAATTGGGTGGGTAGTTTACAGATGGACTATGTACAGCTGCAGCGATCGGTTAGCTGCTCGGATAGCAGATTTTTAAAGTTGTTGAGGGAGATAAAAGTCTCCAACTTCAGAGATTTTTGCAATTCGTTCCAGTCGCAGGCAGCAGAGAACTGGAAGGAAAGGCGTCCAAATGAGGTTTTGGCTTTAGGGATGATCAGTGAGATACACCTGCTGGAGCGCGTGTTGCGGGTGGGTGTAGCCATCGTGACCAGTGAACTGAGATAAGGCGGCACTTTACCTAGCATAGCCTTGTAGATGACCTGGAGCCAGTGGGTCTGACGACGAACATGTAGCGAGGGCCAGCCGACTAGGGCATACAGGTCGCAGTGGTGGGTCGTATAAGGTGCTTTAGTAACAAAACGAATGGCACTGTGATAAACTGCATCCAGTTTGCTGAGTAGAGTATTGGAAGCTATTTTGTAGATGACATCGCCGAAGTCGAGGATCGGTAGGATAGTCAGTTTTACTAGGGTAAGTTTGGCGGCGTGAGTGAAGGAGGCTTTGTTGCGGAATAGAAAGCCGATTCTTGATTTGATTTTGGATTGGAGATGTTTGATATGAGTCTGGAAGGAGAGTTTGCAGTCTAGCCAGACACCTAGGTACTTATAGATGTCCACATATTCTAGGTCGGAACCGTCCAGGGTGGTGATGCTAGTCGGGCGTGCGGGTGCAGGCAGCGAACGGTTGAAAAGCATGCATTTGGTTTTACTAGCGTTTAAGAGCAGTTGGAGGCCACGGAAGGAGTGTTGTATGGCATTGAAGCTCGTTTGGAGGTTAGATAGCACAGTGTCCAAGGAAGGGCCGGAAGTATATAGAATGGTGTCGTCTGCGTAGAGGTGGATCAGGGAATCGCCCGCAGCAAGAGCAACATCATTGATGTATACAGAGAAAAGAGTCGGCCCGAGAATTGAACCCTGTGGTACCCCCATAGAGACTGCCAGAGGACCGGACAACATGCCCTCCGATTTGACACACTGAACTCTGTCTGCAAAGTAGTTGGTGAACCAGGCAAGGCAGTCATTAGAAAAACCGAGGCTACTGAGTCTGCCGATAAGAATATGGTGATTGACAGAGTCGAAAGCCTTGGCCAGGTCGATGAAGACGGCTGCACAGTAATGTCTTTTATCGATGGCGGTTATGATATCGTTTAGTACCTTGAGCGTGGCTGAGGTGCACCCGTGACCGGCTCGGAAACCGGATTGCACAGCGGAGAAGGTACGGTGGGATTTGAGATGGTCAGTGATCTGTTTGTTGACTTGGCTTTCGAAGACCTTAGATGGGCAGGATGGATATAGGTCTGTAACAGTTTGGGTCCAGGGTGTCTCCCCCTTTGAAGAGGGGGATGACCGCGGCAGCTTTCCAATCCTTGGGGATCTCAGATGATACGAAGGAGAGGTTGAACAGGCTGGTGATAGGGGGTGCGACAATGGCGGCGGACAGTTTCAGAAATAGGGGGTCCAGATTGTCAAGCCCAGCTGATTTGTATGGGTCCAGGTTTTCCAGCTCTTTCAGAACATCTGCTATCTGGATTTGGGTAAAGGAGAAGCTGGGGAGGCTTGGGCGAGTAGCAGCGGGGGGGGCGGGGCTGTTGGCCAAGGTTGGAGTCGCCAGGAGGAAGGCATGGCCAGCCATTGAGAAATGCTTGTTGAAGTCTTCGATTATCACGGATTTATCAGTGGTGACCGTGTTACCTAGCCTCAGTGCAGTGGGCAGCTGGGAGGAGGTGCTCTTGTTCTCCATGGACTTTACAGTATCCCAGAACTTTTTGGAGTTAGAGCTACAGGATGCAAATTTCTGCTTGAAAAAGCTGGCCTTTGCTTTCCTGACTGACTGCGTGTATTGGTTCCTGACTTCCCTGAACAGTTGCATATCGCGGGGGCTCTTCGATGCTATTGCAGTTCGCCACAGGATGTTTTTGTGCTGGTCGAGGGCAGTCAGGTCTGGAGTGAACCAAGGGCTATATCTGTTCTTGGTTCTGCATTTTTTGAACGGAGCATGCTTGTCTAATATGGTGAGGAAGTAACATTTAAAGAATGACCAGGCATCCTCAACTGACGGGATGAGGTCAATATCCTTCCAGGGTACCCGGGCCAGGTCGATTAGAAAGGCCTGCTCGCAGAAGTGTTTTAGGGAGCGTTTGACAGTGATGAGGGGTGGTCGTTTGACCGCGGACCCGTGGCGGATACAGGCAATGAGGCAGTGATCGCTGAGATCTTGATTGAAGACAGCAGAGGTGTATTTGGAGGGCAGGTTGGTCAGGATAATGTCTATTAGGGTGCCCATGTTTACGGATTTAGGGTTGTACCTGGTGTGTGAGATTGAGGGCATCAAGCTTGGATTGTAGGACTGCCGGGGTGTTAAGCATATCCCAGTTTAGGTCACCTAACAGAACAAACTCTGAAGCTAGATGGGGAGCGATCAATTCACAGATGGTGTCCAGGGCACAGCTGGGAGCTGAGGGGGGTCGGTAGCAGGCGGCAACAGTGAGAGACTTATTTCTGGAGAGATTAATTTTTTAAATTAGAAGTTCGAACTGTTTGGGCATAGACCTGGAAAGTATGACAGAACTTTGCAGGCTATCTCTGCAGTAGATTGCAACTCCTCCCCCTTTGGCAGTTCTATCTTGGCAGAAAGTGTTATAGTTGGGTATGGAAATCTCAGAATTTTTGGTGGCCTTCCTAAGCCAGGATTCGGACACGGCAAGGACATCAGGGTTGGCAGAGTGTGCTAAAGCGGTGAGTAAGGCAAACTTAGGGAGGAGGCTTCTGATGTTGACATGCATGAGGCCAAGGCTTTTTCGATCACAGAAGTCAACAAATGAGGGTGACTGGGGACATGCAGGGCCTGGGTTTACCTCCACATCACCCGAGGAACAGAGGAGTAGTAGGATGAGGGTGCGGCTAAAGGCTATCAAAACTGGTCGCCTAGAGCGTTGGGGACAAAGAATAAAAGGAGCAGATTTATGGGCGTGGTAGAATAGATTCTGGGCATAATGTGCAGACAGGGGTATGGTGGGGCGCGGGTACAGCGGAGGCAAGCCCAGGCACTGGGTGATGATAAGAGAGGTTGTATCTCTGGACATGCTGGTCTCAATGGGTGAGGTCACCGCATGTGTGGGGGGTGGGACAAAGGAGGTAACAGAGGTACGGAGAGTGGAACTACAGGGTCCATTGCAAACCAAAACAATGATAATGATAACTAGCCTGAACAACAGTATGCAAGGCATATTGATATATGAGAGAGACATACAATAAGGCATAAAGTGATTGCAGGTCTTGATTGGGAGAGCTAGCTAAAACAACAGGTAAGATAACAGCAGCAATAACAGGGTGCTAGTCTAACACAGCAACAACAGGTAAAAATGGCGACGACTAGGCAGAGAGGGTCGGATTAACTACACACAGATCCTGAGTTAAAGCACAGAGCCGACAGATAAAACACAAATAAACAGAATGGAGTACCGTGAATTAATGGACAGTCAAGCATGCATCAGCTATGTAGCCAAGTGATCATAGTGTCCAGGGGGCAGCCGTAGATGGAGCAGGGAGGCCTCCACTAAGCTAGCACGCGGCGTTTAAAGTTAGTAGCCCGGGGGGTGGTCTGCTCAGACGGAGGGGGTCTGCTCAGACGTGGTTGTGTCGACAGAGAATCCAAGCCGGATGGCGAAAGAGAGGTTGTGAATTGTAGAATTGTGTTTGCTAACTGGTGCTAGCTTCGTGGCAGTGGTGCTAGCTGCGCTAGCTGCAAGCTAGCTGTGAGGATCAGAAGTAGTGGCTCAGGGATTACGGCAGGAATCCGGCGTTGTTGTCGAGAGACAGTCCGATGCTGGTAAATTGGTGAGTAATATCCAGGCTAATAACAGGGCTGGTGTCTGTGCAGAAGGTAAAAGCTACTAGCAGCGGCAAAAAAATGGCTAAATTAGCTTGTAGCTGATTTAGACCAGTTGTGATGGATTGGCAGGGCTCTGTGTCGGCAAAAAAAAAAAAAAAAAAAAAAAAAAGGTCCAGTCCAATTGGCAAAAGAGGTATTGTAGCCCAAGAATTCGCTGGTAGACCTCTTCGGCTAGCCGGCAGATGGGCCTAGCTCGAGGCTAGCTCAAGGCTAACTGGTGCTTGCTTCGGGACAGAGGTGTTAGCCAGTAGTAGCCACTCGGTTGCAGCTAGCTAGCTGTGATGATACGGTGTAATTGTCCAGAGCTTGCGTCAGGAATCCGGTGATGTGGTAGAGAAAAAGCAGTCCTATATGCTCTGGGTTGATATCGCGCTTGCAGACTGGCAGGTATTGGCCCGGTATTGAAGCTGGCTGTGTCCGAGTTGAGGGTGAAGACCGCAGCAGTGGCTAACTGACTACTAGCTAGTAGCTAGTTATCTGGCTAGCTTCTGATTGGGGTTACGGTTCTAAAGTATAAAAAAAATAGCAGGTCCGTACCACATTGGGTGAGGCGGAATGTAGGAATGTATATTCAGTTCCTAGATGGAAAGTGAAATTAAAATATATACGAAATGTATACGAAAAATACGAAGACTATTTACACGGGACAAGACAAGACAAAGACACGTCCGACTGCTACGCCATCTTGGATTCAAGCCAGTGTGTGTGTGTGTGTGTGTGTGTGTGTGTGTGTGTGTGTGTGTGAGGCGCCCGCGTCTCTCTACATGTCATGTGTGACGGGGCTGAGACAACACTCTCAGGTCTAGCAGAACAATCACACAGACTGCATTGCATCAAACCCAGGGCTCAGGAGCATAGTTAAAGTTTTGACATACAACCTGAACTCAGCCTACTTTACTCAGCCATAGTTATTAACGGTTCACCAAACACACGGTTCGGTACGTATTGCGGTTTTGGGGTCATGGTTCGGTTTCAGTACAGCAGTCAAATGAAATGCTATTCACAATGTTCAGCATTCACAGTGTTCCTAGCATTGTCTGTTACGACAGGATTGTTAGGTTGGGCCTCTCAAGTTTACACTCTGATGCTGCATTTGTAACCATGTGAGGTGGGAATTTACCAGATGTGAAGTCGTAAATACCAGTTGGATGCATTCATGTGATTTGTACTCGTTGAGCAAAAGCTGATTGGCTAATAAGCTGCGTCAATCATAAATTAAGTACAACCATCATGATTGTAAATAAGTTATAGTAAAAATTAAAAAAAACACAAATAGATTGCTTTTTATAAAAATGGTTTTGTTGTTGCATTTAACTGCTGAAAATGCTGTTTTTAGAGGCCATTTCCTTAGTAGGTCACCATGTGGGAGAAGTGGGTGCTCCGGTGGAGTTTCTCATTAGTAATTACCATTTGGAGAACTGTTCAAGTAGATATTTCCCAGCCATATGTGGTAAATTCCCACTTCTACATTAGTTACAATCGCACCATGACCCTGACTCCTTCAGTGCCAGATGTGCACTTGTGACTCTCATAAAGGTTGTGTGTCTGTAGCACAGTACATCTCCCACTCTGGGGTAATGTGACGGGCTGTTACTGTTAAGTAAGCTCAACACAGAGTGCATTGGCCAATTCATTGAAAACGTCGGCTTTGGCCTGCTTATATAGAGCGGGTACTACCCGTTTGCTGAAACGGGTGCAAGAGGGGAAGTTTGTAACGTGGCCCAAGCACTTTCACGAGGTGCTGAAACCGCCTATTCTCGACCACCGAAAACATGCGCATATCCTCGGCTATAAGCCAAAGACTGTAAAAATATAAACAGCCCTACCTATCGCTCCTTTAATTTCTTTGGTCATGTAAGAATCAGCTGCCAAGTGCTGCTTAAATGCAGAGGGGGGACGGTGTTGTGTTGTTTCTTTGCGTTTCTGTCTTGTTCCGGTATACTGGCGTGATGTCGGCTTAAATGTGTCAACATATTTGAGGTGTTGGCAGCTGCAAAGGCCATTGAGCGACATACTGTTAATGTTTTATTCACTACTCTCTGTCCATCGCAGTTGTAATCTACTGGGAAGCCAAAATGTCTCCAAACTGTAGATTTAAACGATGATGGAGGATCCTCCAATTCTGGTTTATCGACCCCACCACTCACCATCGCACAGAACTAGTTCCTGGCTGTGCCTCACAAAAGGACAGTTTGAAATGCGCCAATTAAGATTTGAAGTACAACGGGCGCACAGGCTCTAGTTGTTTTAACGGAATAGCCTCAAAATGTTTTTTCTGCTCATATTTACTCAAGATGCATAGGCCTACAACACAGCGTAGGTATAGCCAATAGGCTTCGTGTTTTTTTATGTATTCATTCGGCTTCACAGTGCGGACCGAACCGAGGCCCCCCATACCGAACGGTACCGTTATATCCCTAATAGTTAGCATATGACTTCTTGGCTCTGCAGCTGGACTTTCTACGCTAAAGGACACGAGTGAGTGAGTAAGTGTCTTGGCAAGACTACAACACTCCGTCTGAAGCACACACACACTCCACTCTCGCTTTCTAACAACTCCTCTCCTTAATCTGACTCCCCTGGAGACCAGGTCTTTGAATGTTAAGTGACATCACTGCAACCTGAGAGCTCCTTCTCTCTCACACACACTTTCCCCACTCTCGATTTCTCTTTCACACTTCCCCCACTCTTGATTGCTCCCCCTCTTTTTCCCCTCTCTTTCCCCTACCCGCCCTCTCCCCTTCCAGATTCACCTCAATCAGATAAGATCCCTGATCTACTTTCACTTATAAATAGCAAAACACTAAAACATAAATAATCGGACACATTAAAACAAGTACAAGCCCTGTGCACGGCAGTGGGTCTTCTCCCAAATTGAGGCTATGGCAGGAAAAAAAACAGAGCGAGTATCCAAAACATGGAATAACCGCAGACAAGGAAACATCTATCCTAGTGTGCAATTTGTACATGCATTTAAATACAAACACTCCTTCCATCGTAAAAAGAAATTACTAAGAACCAAAGACAGTCAGGTCTCCCTTGTAAAAGAGGTCTTCTGACCTCATTGGTACGCCCTGATTAAATAAAGGGGGAACTAAATAAGAACCCAGTGACTTACTTCTCTGGCAGTGCTTGTGCGTCCAGCAGCGTTCGTTGAAGAGGCCGTTGATGGTGGTCTGCTGACAGGTGGTCTTCCCCTTGGCCGCCCCAGGACACACGTCCCCGCACTCCCGGTCATTCTTATTGGCTACGATGTAGTTGTCCTCCACCGTGTCCAGGATCTTGGACCAGTCCAGGGTGGAGAGGTAGCAGAGGTCTGGGTTCTTCTCGATTCTCACCGCTCCTCTAGTGATATTCATCAGGCTATGGAGGCCGATATCCCGGAGCTGCAGCATTTCAAAGAAGACCAGAGCATAGTTGAAGAACAGGTTGTTACCTCGGATCACAGTGAGATTAGGGAAGAGGTCTTTGAGGCTCTCCATGCCGTAGACCCTGAACAGGAGGAGGAAGTCTGTGACCACGGTCAGTTTGGGGTAACTTAGGCCCCTGAAGTCCTCGGGCTTGGTCTTGAACATGAGGATGATTTTCAGGTGGCCCTCGATCACTGTGCAGTTCTCCAGGGAGCGCAGGTTGGTCACGTTGTTCCGGATGTCCTTACTGGAGCAGATTCCAGGGGAGACTTCAGTGGTGAAGGAGAGGGGAATGGAAGAGAGGAGACAAACTGATTAGAGATGGGATTCTGGCAACGATAGTATTGCACATCAAAAATATTCCGTCAAGACATTTATTGGTCTGCATATTTTTTGGTGTGTGGTCCATCTAAATTCTATGGACTTCATTAAAGAAGAGTCAACAACCAACCACTTATGAGGAATAATCTGAGTGAGCACATTACTCATGCACACTATTCATGCAATGTTATTTTTTACCTCCTGGGAAGATTTATTTATTTATTTCAAGCACATAAATTTAATGATCAGTTCGGCTTTGTATTGTATCATATCGCCAAGAGTTGAGCTTTTTATAAATTACATTCAACCATTTCAAGAAATAAACCGCAGTAGGCTATTGTTAATTTTGCTTGCTACAGCCTATTAAGTTCAATTAAGAACACCTTCATAGGCCCTAACTCACTTATACATATCTTCATTTCAATTCAATACAACTTTTGTACTTACCCCCTCAGGGGCAATTATTGTGTAGTATCGAATGTGAATTAAAATGAGTGTAGACAGTGAACCCAAGCAATAGCCTCATAAGTCTGATTAAGATGCTATATGTAGCCTAATTAATAAGAATTGTGATGATATCTTTGCCAGCTCATTATTTCTGCAAATGGGAAAATATTCTTAACTGACCAACATTGATTAAGGGTTAAATACAATAGATTTGATCTATCAAACAGCTACTTCAAGAAATGGTTGTACAGTACGCTATGCATAGTTCAGAGTAAGTGAATTGTGTAATATTTAATATAACCTTCATTGCAAAACCAGTTTTAGGGCAAAGAGACCAAGGCCTAGAATAAAAATAGACTAAAATAGTCTGGATTGAGAAGAAACAATTTCACATCAAAATATGTGGTTATGTATCTACAATATCTTGGTTTGATGAAACCCATGCCTCTCTGCAGACAGTTGGTTCAGCAACCACATATCTGGGTGTTTCCCACATTATAATATAGAGCGCCATCATTGGCTGTTATTACCCATATTCTAGTATTGAGCACTGTCATTGGCTGTAAGCACTATTCTACTAGGGGCCGCTGTCATTGGTTGCTTCCCACATTTTATTCCAATAGTAAGTAAGCTTAGAAGTAAGCTCTGTTATCACAACTGACAACTCTACTCTTATTTGGCATGGGGCTGGAGGCTGTAATTTAAGTAACTACACTGAACAGAAATATAAAACGCTACATGTAAAAAGTGTTGGTCCCATGTTGCATGCGCTCAAATAAAATATCCCAGAAATGTTCCATATGCACAAAAAGCTTACATTCAAGCAAATGTTTTATCTTCGTGAGCATCACTCCTTTGCCAAGATAATCCATCCACCGGACAGGTGTGGCATATCAATAAGCTGATTAAACAGCATGTTCATTACACAGGTGCAACTTGTGCTCGGGACAGTAAAAGGCCACTCTAAAATGTGCAGTTGTGTCACACAACACAATGCCACAGATGTCTCAAGTTCAGGAAGCGTGCAGTTGGCATGCTGACTGCAGAAATGTCCAACAGAACTGTTTCCAGAGTATTCAATGTTAATTTCTCTACCATAAGCCGCCTACAACGCCGTTTTAGAGAATTTGGCAGTAGGTACAACCGGCCTAACAACTGTAGACCACGTGTAACCGCGCCAGCCCAAGCACTCTGGGTTCTTCACTTGTGGGATCATTGGAGACCAGCCACCCGGACAGCTGATGAAACGATGTTTGCACAACCAAAAAATGTCTGCACAAACTGTCAGAAACCATCTCAGGGAAGCTAATTTCACTTTCGATGACTACTGGCACGCTGGAGAACTGTGCTCTTCACGGATGAATCCCAGTTTCAACTGTACCGGGCAGATGGCAGACAGCGTGTATGGTGACGTGTGGGCGAGTTGTTTGTTGATTTCAACGTTGTGAACAGAGTGCCCCATGGTGGCGGTGGGGTTATGTTATGGGCAGGCATGAGCTACGGACAATGAACACAATTGCATTTTAATCGATGCCAATTTGAACACAGAGATACCGTGATGAGATCCTGAGGACCATTGTCGTGCCATTCATCCACCGCCATCACCTCATGTTTTAGCATGATAATGCACGGTCCCATGTCGCAAGGATCTGTACACAATTCCTGGAAGCTGAAAATGTCCCAGTTCTTCTCTGGCCTGCATACTCACCAGATATTTCACCCATTGAGCATGTTTGGGATGCTCTGGATCGATGTGTACGACAGCGTGTTCCAGTTCCCGCCAATCTCCAACAACTTCGCAGTGTAATTGAAGAGTAGTGGTACAACATTCCATGGCCCACAATTAAAAGCCTAAATCAACTCTATGCAAAGGAGATCTGTTGCGCTGCGTGAGGCAAATGGTGGTCACACCAGACACTGACAGGTTGTGATCCACGCCCCTACGTTTTTATTTTAAGGTCCCATTTAAGGCCTGATTTATGTATTTCAACTGACTGATTTCCTTATGTGAACTAACTCAGTAAAATCTTTGAAATTGAATTTATATTTTTTCATCAGTGTAAATTTTGCTCTCTAGGTTACAGAGAGCTGGTAGTCCCATCAGCCAAACTACCAGGTTTGAAACAGGGAAGAGAAAATTAGCATACCCCCTGTATGCTAATTTTGT
Organism: Salvelinus alpinus; assembly: GCF_045679555.1. Taxonomy (NCBI): domain Eukaryota; kingdom Metazoa; phylum Chordata; class Actinopteri; order Salmoniformes; family Salmonidae; genus Salvelinus; species Salvelinus alpinus. The sequence goes on from NC_092115.1 coordinate 46,661,224, forward strand.
ATAGAGTAGACCTAATCCACTATTAAAAGTAGTCAAAACTAACATTAAAAACACCTTCCTAATATTGAGTTGCAGCACCCCCCAATTGAAACAATCCACATCTCAATTGTCTCAAGGCTTCAAAATCCTTCCTTAACCCGTCTCCTCCCCTTCATCTACACTGATTGAAGTGGATGTAACAAGTGACATCAATAAGGGATCGTATCTTTTCACCTGGTCAGTCTATGTCATGGAAAGAGCTCTTGATATTTATTTAAATGTGACCTTTATTTAACGAGGTAAGTCAGTTAAGAACAGATTCCTATTTACAATGACGGCCTAATTGAATTGCGAGAGAAAGAGACAGTCTGTGGGGGAAAACATTGAAACATACTGTACGTACTCTGAAACATTCATTGCAACACCTATTTCCAAACGAGACGTTTCCGGATCGTGTTGATCTGTCATGATCACTGTTGCTGCTCTGACTACACCCGAGTAGTAACACTGTAATTACTAGCTACAGTAAGAACAACTTTACTATGCCATTGTTACAGAGTAGCCTCATTCAGTAAATGCATTGTAATGGGAGTTTTGTTATTGCACAACTGGAATAAGGAACAATCCTTCCATTAAGCAATGACTAAAGACTAATAACATGTTATTAAAATGTTATTACTACAGTAATTGCATTGTTACTACACAGATATAAAGTAGAGGTATAAGAACAAGTCTTACTAACAACTATAGTGGGCCGTGGTGTCCAATTAAGATATCCAACACAAACACCCCAAATCATCACCCATCATGAGAGCCCCTCTCAGAGAGTATGAGATAGAGAGAGCACGAGAGAAAAAGAGCGAGACAGGGAGAGAGAGAGAGAAAGAGCGAGGCAGATGGACTGAAGCGGTAAGATGACAGGGTGGCAGTAAGATGACCCAAACCGACAGAGATACACACAGGGAGGAACAGTAAATGACCAAGGAGCAGCGAGGGAACCAGAGTACAAACAGCTCCCAGCAGTGTGCTGTGGAGTGTGGACACACTGTTTGCGTCCTAAATGGCAGCCTATTCCCTTTACAGTGCACTACCTTTGACCAGGGCCCATGCCCCCTATATAGTTGAATGCGTTTGACCAGGCTGGTCGTGTCCTAAGTGGCACCCTATTCCCAACATAGTACACTACATAGGAGATAGGATGCCATTTGGGATGGACATCTCATTCAGCCAGAGCCAGGCATTACTAATTGAGAATCTAATACAGTCCACGGTGGTGATAGTGACAAGTGTTGATAACTGGAACAGTACAGCCTGGGCCCCGGTCAAAAGTTGTGCACTATATACAGTGCCTTCAGAAAGTATTCACACCCCTTGACTTTTCCCACATTTTGTTGTGTTACAAAGTGGGATTAAAATGGATTTGAGCAGCAGACTATGATCGATAATGTCAAAAGCCACACTGAAACATAACAAAACAGCCCCCGATCTTTTTATCATCAATTTCTCTCAGCCAAACATCAGTCATTTGTGTAAGTGCTGTGCTTGTTGAATGTCCGTCCCTATAAGCATGCTGAAAGTCTGTTGTCAATTTGTTTACTGTAAAATAGCCTTGTATCTGGTCAAAACACAATTTTTCCCAAGCGTTTACTAACGGTTGCTAACAGGTTGATTGGTCGGCTATTTGAGCCAGTAAAAGGGGCTTTACTATTCTTAGGTAGCGGAATGCCTTTTACTTCCCTCCAAGCCTGAGGGCACACACTTTCTTGTATGCTTAAATTGAAAATATGGGAAATAGGATTGTCAATATCGTCCGCTATTATCCTCAGTCATTTTCCATCCAAATTGTCAGACTGCGGTGGCTTGTCATTGTTGATGGACAAAAAAAAGAAAAATCTTCACTTCTTCCACACTCACTTTACGGATTTCAAAATGACAATGCTCGTCTTTCATAACTTGGTCAGATATACTTGGATGTGTAGTGTCAGTTTGTTGCTGGCATGTCATGACTAAATTTGCTAATCTGACCAATGAAAAAAATAATTAAAGTAGTTGGCAATATCAGTCGGTGAACGATGGAGCGGAGTTTGCCTTTTGTCCCAAAATGTAATTTAAGGTGGTCCAAAGCTTTTTACTATCATTCTTATTATCATGCATCTTTGTTTCAGTGTAGCTTCTTCTTTTTATTCAGTTAAGTCATATGATTTCTCAATTTGCAATAGGTTTGCCAATCGGTTGTGCAGACAGACTTATTTGCCATTCCTTTTGCCTCATCCCTCTCAAACATAACATTTTTTAATTCCTCGTAACGGCTTTCTTCCTGGGATGAAAGAGAGGACCAAAACGCAGCGCGGCTAGTGTTCAACATGTTTAATAAAGAATAAGAACGAGAACACTACAAGCTACAAAACAATAAATGTGAAAACCGAAAACAGTCCTATCTGGTGCAGAACACAAAGACAGAAAACAATCACCCACAAACAAACAGTGAAAACAGGCTACCTTAATATGGTTCCCAATCAGAGACAATGCAAAACACTTGCCTCTGATTGAGAACCATATTAGGCCAAACAACAAACCCAACATAGAAACACAAAACATAGACTACACCCACCCAGCTCACGTCCTGACCAACTAAACAAAGACTAAACAAAGGATATAAGGTCAGGAACGTGACACTCGTCAATCCGCGGAGATTTAACCGTTTTCACAGCCATTTTCTTAATGGGTGCGTCCTTATTAGTAACTGGAATAAGACATTTCATAAATGTGCCAAGTGCATCGGTCTGTTTGCTCCTCATTACACACCACGGAGTAACACATATTCTTTACATCAACAACATAGGAATCACTACAAAACGTATTGTATGACCTCTTATTCACCATATTAGGCCCAGCCTTTGGATCTCAGTTTTTTCTAGATATGGCTACTATATTGTGATCACTACATCAGATGGATCTGGTGACTACTTTCAAGCAAATGTCTGCAGCACTGGTAAAGATGAGATCAATACATGTTGATGATCTCATTCCTGTGCTGTTTGGAACTACCCTGGTAGGTTGATTGATAACCTGAACCAGGTTGCAGGCACTGGTTAGTTTGAAGCATTTTCCTGAGTGGGCAGCTTGATGAAAGCCAGTCAATATTTAAAAATCACCCAGAAAATATACCTCTGTTGCTATCACATACATTATCAAGCATTTCACACGTTATCCAGATACGGACTGTTAGCACTTGGTGGTCTATTGCAGTTTCCCACAAGAATAGGCTTTAGGTGAGGCACATGAACCTGTAGCATATTACTTCAACAGTAATCCTCCTCTGAGATTTACAGGAATGTGGTTCGGAATATAAACAGCAACACCTCTACCATTGGCATTTCTATATTTGCTGTAAAAGTGTTAACCTTGTATTGCTTACCACTGTATCAAAAGGTATTATCTAAGTGAGTTTCAGAGATTGTCAGAATATGAATGTCATCTGTTACTAGCAAATTATTGATTTCATTAACCTTGTTTCTTCAGCTACATATGTTAACGTGGGCTAATTTGAGCACTTTTCTTCTGGGATGCTTACTTGTTTTCATTGCTTTACTGGGAAGCATAGCAGAAGTAGATATGCTCATGTTATTTATGTTAGTGCAGGGTGAGCTGCACACAGTAGACTTCCTACTAGGGCACACCGCCTCAGTGCTAACAGTATAAATCTGGTTCATAGGCACATGATTGCTGCATGCGATAGCTGTAGGATCAGCAGAGGCATTCAGGGCAGTTAGAGGGACATACATTAGGTTACTTACATTGTGTCTACCAGCGCCCCTGGTGTAATGTACATTTGCTGAAGCATTATGACAACTCAGCGTCACAATGGTAGGGATTAACTGAGCTGGGCTTGGGTCAACTGAGCTGGGCTTGGGTCAAGTCAGTGTCACAACGCAGCCTTACAATGCTGCTTGGCACTGCAGGCCTTAATGCTCAAATGAGTTTTGTTTTTCAAATCTGTTTTGGACTACGGACTGTCCAAATAGCAAGTTGCATGTGACCAAATAGGATGTGTGTGTTTGTTCAGGTAGCAGTCATTTGCAAACAAGGCTAAAGTAGTTGTCACAGTAACGCCAGGTCTGTGTGCAGTGGTGTAGGCTGATTGGTGGTGGTGCTCGTGCTTCCTATCACTCAGAAGTTACGTAGCAAGCTAAGGTGACAATGCCTGCCATGGATGTTTCCCAGTTGCTTTGAATGTTCAAACCACCTACGAAGGTGGTTTGAAATGTGGCTCGAAATATCCGATTCCATGTGGTTTTTGGATGTTCAGACCGCAGGAAAAAGAACAGATTCGAATAGGATATGCAAATTAATAGGATTTGAGTCACTTCAAACTGCCAATGTGAACATGGCTAAAGAGCTTTCTACACCCTGATTGTGCAACATTTGCCCATTATTCTTATTCAAAACTCTTCAAGCTCTCTCAAATTGTTGATAATTTTCAGAAAACCATTGCTAGACAACCAGATTTAAGACAAAACTTTAACTCGGTCACTTAGGAACATTCACCATCTTCTTGGTAAGCAACTCCAGTTTAGATTTGACCTTGTGTTTTAGGTTAGAGCTCCTGCTGAAAGGTGAATTAATCTCCCAGTGTCTGGTCGAAAGCAAATTTTTTGCCGGTGCTTAGCTCCATTCCATAAATGTTTTATTCTGAAAACTACCCAGTTTAATGATTACAAGCATACCCACAAAATAATGCAGCCACCACTCTGCTTGAAAATATGTGCCCCGATTCAGGAAACTAGGCGTATGTCGCAAGTCACGACTTCACAGGACAGCCGAGCCGTTTGAACGTTAAAAAAAAAAAAAAATCATCAAAATGTGTTTTTGTGGCAGAAATGCCTTCTCGAACATGTGAACTTTCATGTGCCTTAATAAGAAACGTGTATGCCATCTGTAAATATCAATAAAATTGCTAAATTACAAGCCTTGTTGGTTAAGCCACAGAAAAAGTAAGCAACCTTCAATCACTTCAGGAGTCCAGATTTTAATCTCTACCTTTTTAGCCTTCTCTCGATGCAGACGCACTTTGTAGACTGGGATGAGCAGAACCACGTTATGATCCCAACCCCCAAGACTGGGTAGTGCCTTGGAAAAATACGCACCTTGGATGTTACCATAACAGAGGTCCAGACAGGCTTCAGTTCGGGTAGGTAACATATTGCTGATATGATGTTGAGATAGATTGCACACGTTAAAGTCTCCCATGATTTGCTTTACTGCTTCAGGTGACTCGGTCTCAGCCTGGGATACAAGGTCATGAATCAAGTCGGCAGCTATGAGCGTGTCAGAGGAGAAGTCGATGGAAACAATAAATAAACCGAATCCGATTTATTTACTGTGGCAGGTTGTATGGCCGTAGGTTAAGAGCAAGGAGTTCGATATCTTTCGTACAGACCTTGTGCTTAGTTGTAAGACGGGCAGGATTGCAGTACTTCTCATTGACAAATGCACAAACTCCACCACCATTTCTATTACCAGAGTTGATGTTTCAGACCATTCTAACAATTGTGAAGCCATGCAGCTCCACAACAGTGTCGGGATCCTGTTCCGTAGACCAGGTCTCAGACAGATCAAGCAGGATCGTCGGTACTCAGATGTATTGGGTACAAGCCCGTAACTCAGTCTTATTCCTTATGCTTTCTACATTGCCATGCATAATAGATGGATGAGGTGTTCTGAAGGGCTGTTTTTTTCATCCGATTCCAAATTCCTCCTCTACTCCCACCCTTCCTTGGTTTAGAATCCTTGGGAACAGGTTGATTGTAATGATGGTGGTATTCCATTGCAGTGTAGACTTGCAGCAAAGGGCCAGAGATTAAGCAGGACATCGCTTGTGTATGATATCGGGGATCACTGTATCCATTGAGGGTTAGGTCGACAGCTTGTTTGGTGCGTTTCACAAAAGAAAACAGATTAAAACAAAAAAAACAGCCAAAGTACTGCTATTTGCCTCATTACTAATTATCCAATTTAACGGCACTAAAAACATGGTTGGTTTAGGTAGATCGCAAAGTGATTTATTCTCGGGATGGAACATTTGTAGAATACCAGGAAAATGTTCAACCCTACCACACAGCAGTGGCTGAGTGTGGTGGTTAGGCTTTCATCATATATCATATGCCCATCTGTAGAAATCTGGTTACTCTCCAGAGACAAATCATGATTCACCTGTACCAGAATCTATGAATCTAGCTGTTAAGAGTCCTTCCTATCAACTTGGGGGGAAAAAACAAAGAGGAGATGTTTTGGGAACATCACGCAAACCGATGGAGTTACCATGGAAACCAGCCACACACACGGACAGGCAGGCAGGCAGACAGACACAGGGGCTGCTGGACTAACTCACAGAGACACATGGAGATAAGTCTGTGCCTCGGAGGTACTGTATAATCTCCAAAAGGATCACGACTGAAGATTTCCACTGATCAATAATATCTCACACCACCACTGACAGAGTCTAACAGCCATTAGGAGAGTTGGAGAGGGGGGCTAACTACGATGTAGTTCTATTCCTCAAAACAGCAGAATCCCCATGCAAAGGAATTAAAACATAATTGGCTTTAATTGTTGTTTGTACCCTCTCCTGTGTATGAAGAAATAACAGGGGTGATCAACAACAGTCAGAGAGTTAACATCAAAGGTCAGGATTGAGTCATAGGACAGTCTTGCTGGGAGGTTAACTCTGTAGGTGCTGGAGCAAACCACTGAATTGCCAACAATGGATCATATAACACAGCAATAACAAGTAATTAAATAATACCTTCGTGAATTAGAAACTAACACATAATGGTATATTCCTAAACAGTCATCTACTGTAGACTGTGAGAGGTTAACTCTGTAGGTGCTGGAGCAAACTGATCTGTTGAAATAGCACATAAAACTTCAGCAAAACTAATAGAAAAAAAACCACATTGTCCATTACAATCTGCTGTCTGGAGATACAGGTCATTCTAGAACCTGGACTACAATTCTAGAATCATTAAAGTCAATTGAGAATGTAGGTTCCAATTGTCTGTGATTAGAAAGAGGACAAAAAGCTCTGTCATTGAACAAGCTATTTCTAAAGGTGAAGTCGAGAGACATTACGAAACTGTCTGATAAGGTTTTGCAGAATATAAATAATATTACAGAATATAATGACACTTCGGAACATGAAAACCCTAAAATATGCTGGGGAGCTGCAGCTGCACAGTGGTCCTGACATGATCCTCCTGGAAAAAGAGACCAAAAAAAACACACAAGCCAACTACATAAGGGCGGCTATGGAGCTTCTGATTCACTTCTGACACTCACCTAATCAACTCACCTAATCACAAAGAAAACTCCTACATCAGCACTCTTATGTAGTGCATGTAGATACTTGCCTACATCTACTATGAATGCATTTAGATAGTATGAGTTAAATAAACCTGCACTGAAAATGTGGCTGGTATGAAGTTACATACAGTACATAGTCTGAGTGGCTGGTGAATTTGGTTTTCATCCACTGGCCACATGCCTGGTTCCATAAACACTGTACAGGTCTCACTGTAAAAAAAATATATACTTAAATCTCAATTAGACTAACCTGTATAAATAAAGGTTAAGTGAAAATGAAACGGTAGGTTGACCACACAGTTAATTTGATGCCCTTGTCTGGAAAGAGTAGACAACAGGCGGAGGGTGCAAGGGCACTGTCCAGATGTGTGTGAGTGCGTGTCTCCCTCTACTCTCCCTCCTACACTACAGGTCAAAGTCATCCACTACATACGAATAGTGTGCCATTTCGGACACAAACCTCTCCCTGGGCCTCACGCGCCTCTCACTCCTACACGAGTGTGGCCTCAGGAAGAACACAAACACCCAGCAGCTATTGCAACACTTCCCTTTTCAAGGTTTTACTAGGTGGCTCGTTGGTTTATTGTTTTCCAACATATGCCGCCGGAGCTAAGATCAGGGAGGCACCAGCGGACCAGACAATTGGCTGCAGCGGCGCGTGATGTAATCCATACCAAGAATGCCGTCAACTGAAATGTGTCTTCCGCATTTAACCCAACCCCTCTGAATCAGAGAGGTGCAGCTGCCTGAAATCGACATCCAAGTCTTTGGCGCCTGGGCAACAGTGGCTTAACTGCCTTGCTCTGGGGGCAGAACAACAGATTTCTACCTTGTCAGCTTGGGGTTTCGATCTAGCAACCTTTCGGTTACTGGCCCAACGCTCTAACCAGTACGCTACCAATAATAGACAGATTTCAGGTTTCAGACAACAGAACAGTAAAGGCACTTTGAATAATTACTAGCGGGCTCTTAACAAGGATTAGCGGTATTAACCATAGTCTGAGATCAACTATGCCTACGATGTTCTAAAAAATTCTCTATAATGTATTAAAGGTACTAGATGGCGATTGATGAATAATTGCTTTTCGGGAACTGTGCCTCTCGGACCTTCAAACTCAACTCTGGACCTCGAAGCCAGTTCCATTGCATTTTTGCTTTGTTCCCCTCAAATTAATTCAAATTGTATTTGACATGTGAAAAACAATTTAAATAATTTTTTTAAACCTTTATTTAACTAGGCAAGTCAGTTAAGAACACTTATTTACATTGAAGGCCTAGGAACAGTGGGTTAACTGCCTTGTCAGCTCAGGGATTTGATCTAGCAACCTTTCGGTTAATGCTCAATGGCCCAACGCTCGAACCACTAGGCTACCTGCCGCCCCAGAATAATGCTGTAATGTAACAAAATGTGGAAAAGTCAAGGGGTCTGAATACTTTCCGAATGCACTGTACTTCCGTCATTCCTCAAACTCACCAGCTGCACTAACTTTCACATATCCTTTTTCACATTACGCAACGTAAAACACCCACTTTGAATGTTATATATAGTTTTTTTTGCATCTCTGAGCGATATTCTATCGACTCCTGGAGTCATTTCATGTTTTCATGTGTATCGATGCAAAACTCGTCATACCGGCTGTATTTCTGCCTGCTTGACAGGCAATAGCTCAAATATACATGAAATGACCCCGGGAATCGATAGAACATCGCTCAGAGATAGAAAACCGATAGAACATTCTTTAAAAAATGGGTGAATCTTTCCTTTAACAGGTTGTTAGCTAGTTAGGTAACATGACTGAACAAGGTTGTTTGTTATCAAATCAATAATTAGCCACCCGGGAACAGTTTAAAACAGCTGTTTGTAAAAGTATATAAAATGCATGTGAATTTGTAAAAGGTCGCTCTGTTAATACGGGTCATCATCTTTTGTTAATGGTGTGCCCTAGAGACGAGCCGTTTTCATTGCTGTAAAAGTACTGTGCTCCATTTTCTCTCTCTGACACTCAGAGGCTGTGTGACAGCGAACTTGCAAAGCCTACTCAGAAAGGCCTGTGCTCTTGGTTATACCAGGTGAGGAAATTATGCAACGTTTCAACTTTGCTCGCTCTGCACACTGCTCCAATCTATCAAATGTACATTTAGCAGAAGAACATCGGGGTCTGCATCCCTGCTTGACATCAAGGCTAAATTATATTTTAAAACCAAATGTCATAGATGCGCAGGAAGAGAGGACGGAGAGAACCTGTGAGTGCTTGCTGGTAGGGTATGTGGCTGGCTGATTACAGCTGCTACATGTGATATACACATGAAAGTGAAATAGACATTAGTGAATGGGCGCATAGAGGAGAGCTGCTGTTGCTTTTTTGTTGTTGACTGAATTTATTAACAAAACTGACTTTATAAACATTTTATAAACAGGCGCCAGTGGGTTCTTTTGAATTTTAGGGTCGAAAAATTCTGTAGTATCAAATGAAACGGTATTCTAAAATGGTGGCAACGTTTTGGTACCGGTTTACCATGCAACACTACAATGGATCCCTAACTGTTTTATGGTATCATGTAATATGAATGGGCATTGTTGAGGGCCATTGTTGACACTGAGGTAATTATTACCTGCAGAATAAGAAGGACGTTTCCTTGATCAAGGTCAGTTAGGCCTCCATGTCAAGGGCACGGACTGAGTACGCACCTCAGAAAGAAAGCATTGTCAGATCAAGGGCCATATGTATCAAGGATCTCAGAGTAGGAGTGTTGATGTAGGTTCAGGTTTGCCTTTTAGATCATAATGAGAAAGATTATAGACAGGTGACCTGATCCTAGATCAGCATTCTTACTCAGTTGCTCGATACACACAGTTCCAGGTGCTTGAGTTGCTTGACAATGAGGTGTTTCACAGCTTGACAAAGTTGGAACATGTCACCCAGGATTAAAGGACTATTGTTCAAGAGAACAATAAAAGACAAACAATTCCTGTGTGTCAACCACACACACACACACTCATGGTGTCTCAAATGGCACCCTATTCCTAATATAGTACACTATTTTTGATGGTCCCTGAACCCCCCAATGCACCAACAACCAAGAGAATGAACTAAAGAGAAAAAGACAGAAGAAAACAACAAACAATGCATAAAAATGTAAAGTATAAATAAATAAATGGATATCAAGGACAACTAAAATCATAACAGCAAAGCAAACTATATGTTTGTGTGCATGTCTGGCACTATTACATGTATGTGTGTGTTTTTGTATGTGTTTATTTGAATGAGTGTGTGTACATGCATGTGTACAAACACCTGCACGGCATCAGCCTCAGGCAAACCGGCATTAGCTGTAAAAACACTGCTCCTCAGTGTCCCTCAAACATACTTTTTATTATGTTTTAACTTGACTTTATTTTTTACTTTTATCTTTGACCATCATTCTCTCTCCCACTTGTCTCCAATTCCACATCCCAACCCTCAGCCCATCCCATCCATCTCTGCTGGCCACCCTCTTCGGATTTCTACGCAACATATATCTTTCAACTATGCTGTGATGTTTAACGTACAATTTCAATCTATCTGATCGAATAGAATCTACACATTGCGAGTTGAAAATAAGATTCCTCTTTGTAAAAGTATTTATGGTAGAGAAATTAACATTAAATTCTCTGTCAACAGCTCTGGTGGACATTCCTGCAGTCAGCATGCCAATTGCACGCTCCCTCAAAACTTGAGACATCTGTGGCATTGTGTTGTGTGACAAAACTGCACATTTTAGAGTGGCCTTTTTTTGTCCCCAGAACAAGGTACACCTGTGTAATGATCATGCTGTTTAATCAGCTTCTTGATATGCCACACCTGTCAGGTAGATGGATTATCATTGCCAAAGAGAGATGCTCACAGGGATGTAAACAAATTTATGCACAAAATTTGAAAAAGAAAATGCTTTTAGTGTGTATGCAATATTTCTGGGATCTTTTATTTTATCTCATGAAACATGGGACCAACTCTTTCTTTACATGTTGCATTTATATTTGTGTTCAGTGTACATAGGGAATGGGGTACCATTTGGGATGCAGACAATAGCTAGTTATGTTACACAATTACAGACCAACCGGATCTCATTTGACGACAGTGAGATTTAACAAGAGTTAGTTCTTTAGTAGAGTTACACACTGGGTGACACTTATGACAGAAGGATGTCTGTCTTTAACATGAGGCGCGGAAATTGAGCTTCATGAGTGAGATGGATTGATACGGTTTCTGGTTAGACTATTCCCTCTCCTAAGAACTTCAAAGAATAGATACATGTACAGTGCATTCGGCAAGAATTCAGACCCCCTGACTTTTTGCCAAGTTACATCCTTATTCTAAAATGGATTAATTGTATCTTTGTTTAACTAGGCAAGTCAGTTAAGAACAAATTCTTATTTACAATGACAGCCTAGGAACAGGGACAGAACAACATATTTTTACCTTGTCAGCTTGGGTATTCGATCTCGCAACCTTTCGGTTACTGGCCCAACGCTCTAACAACTATGCTACCTGCCTGGTGGTTAGTGGCTACCTGCCTAGTGGATAGAGCATTCCCTAAATCTGCACACAATACACATTAAAAACAAAGCAAAAAACAGGTTTAGAATTGTATGCAAATGTATAAAAAATGAATAACTGAAATATTACATTTAATTTACATACAGTACCAGTGAAAAGTTAGGACACCTACTCATTCAAGGGTTTTGCTTAATTTGTATTATTTTCTACATTGTACAATAATAGTGAAGACAGCAAAACTAAGAAATAATACATGTGGAATCATATAGTAACCAGAAGACAGCCCTATTTCGTAAAAGACAAAGTCCATATTATGGCAAGAACAGCTCAAATCTGCAAAGAGAAATGACAGTCCGTTACTTTAAGACATGAAGGCCAGTCAATCGGGTTTTTGCAGTCGCAAAAACCATCAGGCGCTGTAATGAAACTGGCTCTCAGGAGGACCGCTACAGGAAAGGAAGACCCAGAATTACCTCTGCTGCAGAGGATAAGTTCTTTAGAGTTAACTGCACCTCAGATTGCAGCCTAAATTCTTCAGAGTTAAAGTTAGACATCTCAACGTCAACTGTTCAGATGAGACAGCGTGAATCAGGCCTTCATGGTCAAATTGCTGCAAAGAAACCACTACTAAAGATCACCAATAATAATAGACTTGCTTGCGTCAAGAAACACGAGCAATGGACATTAGACTAGACCAAAGAACAGATTTTGCACTGAGGAGTCAAAATGTGAGATTTATTGGTTCCAACCGCCGTGTCTTTGTGAGACGCAGAGTAGGTGAATGGATGATCTCCGCATGTGTAGTTGGTGGTGTGATAGTGCTTTGCTAGTGACACCATCTGTGATTTATTTAGAATTCAAGGCAGACTTAACCAGCATGGCTACCACAGCATTCTGCAATGATATGCCACCCCATCTGGTTTGTGCTTAGTGGGACTTTCATTTGTTTTGAGATGGATTGGAATGAGTTAGACTGCAGAGTGAAGGAAAAGCAGCCAACAAGGCTCAGCATATGTGGGAACTCCTTCAAGACTGTTGGAAAAGCATTCCTCATGAAGCTGGTTGAGAAAATGCCAAGAGTGTGCAAAGCTGTCATCAAGGCAAAGGGTAGCTACTTTAAAGAATCTCAAATATATTTTAATTTGTTTAACACTTTTTTGGTTACTACATGATTTCCATGTGTTATTTCATCATTTTGATGTCTTCACTATTATTCTACAATGTAGAAAATAGTAAAAATAAAGAAAAACCCTGGAATGAGTAGGTGTGTCCAAACTACGCTGAAGGGTGACGTGTACGTGCTGCAGGCGGCAGCATTACCCGCTAGACCAGCCTCAGGCACACTTCTAAAATAGATTGATATTGTCTGGTTTGACAACCTGACCACTTCAAATTATTTAATTGGCAACCTGAGGTAAACTACTCTACGTTGGAGACCTGAGGTGAACTACTGGACGGTGGTACCTGAGGTGAACTACTACTTTACATTGGAGACCTGAGGTTAACTACTGTATCTTGGTACCCGAGGTGACCTAACGTACGATGGATGGTAGCACAATAGTGTAATGATGACCAAACATTGCAGGCAGAAATAGAACGCGAGACATTATACCATGTGCATACAGATCTGACAACAGAAAAGAAAGGATACAGGATACAGATAGGACAATTCTTAATCTATGCCTATACTCAATCCTTCAGTATGTAAAATGGGGTGATGGAAATGTAAAAATGTAAATATAAAACCAAAACAAATCCACCAAGGATTTTAGTTTCATTTAGCCATTTTGACAAGCTAATTAAGTAAGCCTTGTCCAAGCCAGAATTGTCCATTTTGACTTAAGTATCGGGTCAATAAACATTAACAATTCCTTCACAACATAGGTTACATACAGACACTGGCTTGGTTCAGCCAATGCGTTGGTCAGTTACTGTCAGTCAATGTTATGAAACACTTTCAGTGAGGCCCAAGTTTCTCTCACTCACTCACTGGTTCACTGTCAAGTCGGAGAGGTGCGAGAAGGGGGCCAGTCAGAGCCAGTAGCCGAGCAATACACAAATTGTTTATGAATTGTCACAGTTGCGCAACAGAATCTCACAAACTGGTCTGATGACATTACCCAATCTCAACCCACCACCTTTTCAGTTTAATGAAAAGGGTAGCTTCACATTACTATGAGTTTTTTTTTCTCAACTCTCAGTCCAACTCGCTCTCTCGTCACATAGGCTGAAAACAAACTCGACAGCGTTTAACATCCATAACAAGTACAGAGGTGTCAGTCGAGCGTTTGATTTGTTGCAATGCTGCTAGACAAAGGCTGTTTAAGAGGGTTAACTCCCACGCCTAAATACATTAATGGTGCAAGAGTAGGTATAGGCCTATTTCATCACAAAGTCTCAAGAATTCTACTACACTGACTCTTACCAGCTTTTCAAATAGTTAAAAGATCACGAGTGGGTCACCAGGTGCAGACGGGGTGAATAGAAACCATACGCAGGACTATAGAGTGTGACAATTTAGTCGGATTTTGCGACCTTTTAACTTGGCTGTGCGAGTTTCATTTTTAATTGCTTGCACTGGTGCGAGCTGCCCATTCCACCTCAATCAAAAAGTCCTATTTTTGTGCAGATAAATTCATGAATTTGTTCTACAGTAAAGTGCATTATCCTCATGATTCCTGTAATAAGTGTCTACCCTGGCAGTGTGCCTGCCTGTTTCACTGGGGCAGGCTGCTGTAATGAACGAGCCTCTCACTCACTCTCCCCACTCGTGATTGTAGAACATTTCAAAATGCAATTGCAGGGGAGGAAAAACACAACTTTGGAAGCAACTAGTTGTCCATATTAAAAAGAGAGGAGTGTCTCGGCCTTCTACTGTAGGTATAATTGCTATTTTTCAACTATCATTACTGTGCTCAAAGCACTGTTCTACAATCAAGATACCTGATACGTCTTTGAAATACAGAGGGTGTGGAATTGCGCATCGGCCATCGCAAGTGAACTAGCCTCATTGCACTTACATGGCTACTGGCAGTAGGTGTTATATTTAGAGAGTTAGCGATCTAGCTAATGTGTTGCGTTTCTACTTCCTCGGGTGGTGAATTAGCACCAACTGAATTAAGCAAATATATAATGTTAATGTACATAAAGATGAAGGCAAATTAATCTCTATTTAACAAAACATTCTGGAGCTCTATTTGACAGTAAAATAGTTTTTTTTAATAGCCTAATTGTCAAGCTAAAATGCATGACAATCACTGGATTAGGTTGCATATCAAAATATTTTGAATCGTGCATTCCTGCTTGGACATGTAAGACGTAACAACTTACTGAAAAAATATATAAAAACGCAACATGCAACAATTTCAAAGATTTTACTGAGTTAGAGTTCATAAGGAAATCAGTCATTTGAAATAAAAAAATTAGGCACTAATCTATGGATTTCACATGACTGGGCAGCGGTGCAGCCATGAGTGGGCATAGGCTCACCCACTGGGGCCACAAATAAGACAAATAACAGCACAACAGTGGTGTGCAGAATGGCATCTCGTCAATCCTTGTCACAGACAGGCTATTGCAGCAGACGACCACTCTGGGTTCCACTCCTATCAGCTAAAAACAAGGAGAAGCGGCTCCAGTTGGCACGCGATTACCAACACTAGACAATTAAGGAGTGGAAAAACATTGCCTTGTCCGAGGAATCCCGGTTCCTGTTGAGTCATGCTGATGGCAGAGTCAGGATTTGCTGCAAGCAGCATGAGTACATGGACCCATCCAGACTGGTGTCAAAGGTACAGAATGGTGGCGGTGGTGTACTGCCGTCCAATCTGCAGCAACTGCGTGATGCCATCGCGTCAGCATGAACCAACATCCCTGTGGAATGTTTCCAACTTGTAAAATACATGCCCCAAAGAAATCAGGCTGTTCTGGAGGCAAAGGTGGTCCCGACCCAGTACTAGATGGGTGTAACTAATTAACTGGCCGGTGAGTGCAAATTGCCCTCTTTTAATCTCCGTCTTTGTTGGGAGGACAACAGAAGCTAGGTTGTTTGTACCATGTCCATCCTTTATCCTTACCATTCATTTGAACTAATTTGGTTTATCCAATCTCATTCAAATCAGTGTCAGTGTAAAAAACCTACAATGAAAGTGGTTGGTTTGACATAATACTTTAAGACCAAACTAACTATTTTAATCTCCGTCTTTGTTTACTCACTTACTGTTGTACATGTGCATCCGGTTCCTTCACCATTCATTTGAAATAAGCTAATTTGTTTCATCCAATTTGATCCAGTGCTTTGATAAACCTGCTGTGATTTCAGAAAGTGTCTGGTTTGACATTAAGTACCCTCTTTTAATCTGTAATTTTGTTAACTAATTTACTGCTATTTGCAACACAACAGTCAATCTAGTGAATCACACAGATTCAGATGTGTAGATGGCTAATACATGTACAAGTCTTGTAATAATGACTAGTAGTGAGTGAATGTGTGGCGTATGTGTGTTGGTATGTGTAAGTGCTGAGAAGTGTATGTCTGCGTTAGGCTGTGTGTGTGTGTGTGTGTTGGATGAGTGTGTAGGGATGCTGAGAAGTGTTTGTGTGTGTGCACTCTAGTCCTATTCAGAGGGGCTACTGATTACAACTGTGAGACAACCTAACTTACTAACTAGTAAATAGTTACCCTACTTTTTGTTCATGATCATGTCATCCCAATTACTCTGTTACCACCCTCGGTGTGTGTTTGTTTGTGTGCGCGCACTCAAGCGTGTGGGCGCCACATTACTCTTCAGTGTAGACTCCCAGGAGTGCATAAAATCTCAATATATATGTTAACAATAGGACCACCTGACTTTAAATGAATGGGTTTAACATACTGTATTTGTTTTATTCTGTACAGACTACTTAGCATATTATTATGCATCTAATTTGCATAAAGCCGTATTTTTTAAATTCTAATTTCAAAAATGGTTTCAATTTGTTACAAACTCTCAGTTATGCATAAAGCATGTATATTTGTTAATAATATGACCATTGGCCTCAAAGCACTGTAATTATGCATTCTGTACTGCCTAATGTGCATATTAAGTGCCTAATTGTCATAATATTACGTCAGAACAATATGACCACTCCATTTTAAGATATTGGGCAAAACTTGTTGAAATTAAGAATCCATGCAGGTGATTTGGTGCCTTTTTGACAAGGGATTATCATTGTCCTGTCCACTATTTTTTTTGTACCTTTTCTGATCACGTGAAAATAAGATCTCAGCGATGGTAAGTCTCTACACCCTCATGAAATAAAGTGTTGTGTCCTGAAAAGCAGTACTATTTGGAATACAAAGTATAACACCAGAACCAGTGTCTCATTTTGAGCCCTAACACCCTACCCCTAATCAATGTGATGTACATTGTACGTTTTGCATTGCACCCATTTGATAACCAAGCACATTTATGGGATAGACATGAACAATTGCAGGTTGCAAAGGCATTTTGATCAGTTTAGGTGGTTAAGTAATTGTTTTACTAACCAAAAAGTCAATCAAATAGACCTTTGTCCGTTTAAATCTAGCGTATCTAACGAAAAGGCTGGCCTTGCTGTCATCATAGCGGATATTGATGTCAAAGCAGAGCCTTCCAAAAGCAAGTTAAGTGACACTCTTAAATTAGGTACAATTATACAAGTGAACACATCTGACACAGATGAGTAGGGTGAGAAGATTATAACTAGCTACTTACTTTCTGTATTTTCTCCATTCGTTTGCTGACAATTCCATACGTAGACAGCAGTCACAAAAACCACAAGGAAAGTCCGCGGACACATATTTCCTTAAATCAATATCCGACCGACGACACAGTCGAGAGCAACTGGGTTAGAATCCGTGTCAACTCGGTTAAAACTAGCTGGCAGGTGGTAGCTGTCAATTGGTTTGTTCGCTAAGCCACGAGAACCCACAGGTAAACAAAAATAAAAACATGCATTCCGGAAAAATGGGCGGAGGGAAGTTGGAGTCCAACGTGTTCGTTCACTGGCTACCTGGTTAGCCACTGCTAGTTATCTGTACAGATCTGGTGGATATTCAAAATCGCCACAAACAAATGCAACAGTGTGATTCATTGTGGACAAACGAAGCTAAAGTCTCACTTGCCAATAACTTGCATGGCATTGAGTCTTTTCAATTGTTCTTGATTCAAGCCGCAGTCTCGAAAGTCTGAACAGGCCAAGGGGAGTAGCTAGCTAACTGCTAGCTAATGTTAGCTGGCTGTGCAGCAGGCCACAACGCAAGGTAGTGCGATTTGATACCAACTCGCAATTGAATCACGCTTTCGGTAACACTCGCTATGGCGCCGTGTCTACTTCGGAAATTGCTTATTCCCTTGCATTGAAAGAACAAAAAAACACAGCTAGTGATGTGCAGCAATTTCTCTCGTGTCGCAGTCCCGCATTCTGTAGCTTCCCTTATGACAACTTCAGGTTCATGGCACGCGTGGCGTACTCAACCAAATCCACGGGTCACTGGGTTTCACGCTCATCCGCTGGTGTCGTTCACAAAAATACCCAAATAATAAACGCAAAAGTATTGCGATTACTAGGTAGTTTACTTAAACTCATCTGAACCTTGTATGGAGAGAATAAATAATTAAACCGCAAACTCGATTCGGTCAATACTGACATTAACGAGACTTCCACGCAAGACAACATTGACTGTCAGACTTCGCCGTTGGTCAAGTTGTTCGCACTATTTCGTCACAATAAAGCGCGTTTCGGTGATTTTACATGAGGGATATCTCCCTTCAAAATGACCACATGGTTATTGCACAACGACAACAGCAAAAAATAAAGTCGAAAACTTATATTTTAGTCTCCCACATGAGAGGTAGATTGTTAAATCCTCTTCTCTGCCTCTCCTCCGCCAGTAAACAAAACCTGCAAGTGAGCCAGCTGGGGCTAAAGGGAAACACGGACTGGAATATATTGGATTAGGCAGTTAGACTAAAGATACTGTAAAAACCTACATTGCATCTGTGAATAGGCTACAAACGAGCGGGGGTCATACCATGGGTAATTTTTACTACTATAACCCATAGAAACGCATTAAATAACACATTCATAAATGGCAAAAAATCAAGTAAAAAAAATAATCAGAAGGAATAAGATTTTTAAGTGTCTGTCCTATATTTAGAAGAAGACCGATTTTCGGTCACCTTTCACCGCAGATGCGGAAGGCCGAAATAGGTGGGTGAGTGAGATTGAGATGCAGCCCATGGAAGAAAAAAAAACTGATATCTCTAGTTTAAATGTACTGATTTTCATGGGGATTTTTATTATTATTAATTACTTAGATTGACGCACCGCTACGTCAATAGACTCTTAATGAATTATGTGTTGGAATAAAGGTCCACTTTCAATTAGGGTCATGAGTAGGTTGATTGAACTCCACTCCATGGTCAAGGAAGTTTCTGTTGAACTCCACCAATGGAGTGGAGCAGAGACCAGGCTTTGTGGTCAATACTTAAACAAATGTAAATTATGAAACGCCTACCTTGTACCTATGTTTGTCGTCTGTAGTTGAGTGATTTTCTTTGTCAGTTGGTGGTTGTATTTGATTAACATTTATTGAAAAAGTATGGATTTCAAACAAACAAAGGCATGCAACTACAGAGGGCAAATTTAAGTGCACAGTAAGCGTTTAATAATTGAAAGTATTGCCCTTGGGGCGAATTGATGTAGTTGGAGCTGAATTCCCTAGGAGTTCATCAGAAACTTCCTTGACCATAAAGAGTTTAGTCAGCTAGGTCAGGAGGAAAAATGATTTGTTAGAACACTTGTTGATTACATTTTAATTTCTTCCCCCTCTTATTTAGTTTAATGTTCAGCGGACACCAACCAACCTGCCCATCCAGTTTTAAGACATGGTGGGAAAGGGGCGGGGGCAGTATGCTACAAGAGGTTGTGTGTCTGTTAATCATGGTCTGCATTACAAACGGCACCCTATTCCCTTTATAGGGCACTACTTGAATAGGATGCCATTTGAGACACAAACTCGTAGGCTAGACCAACAATTCAAGGACACCTAAGCAGTACCTGCAATATTCTCTTTGGAAAGGGGGATACCTATTCAGTTGTACAACTGAATGCTTTCAACTGAAATGTGTCTTCTGCATTTAACCCAACCCCTCTGCCTTAATCGACATCCACGTCGTTGATGCCCGGGGAACAGTGGGTTAACTGCCTTGCTCAGCGGCAGAACAATTTTTACCTTGTCAGCTCGGGGATTCGAAGGTTGCTGGCCTAACGCTCTAACCACTAGACTACCTGTTTAAACATCACATTGTCCAGCATTGTTATCTCTTCTCTCTGTGTTAGTCCTTGGCAGCCTTTATGGGAAAAACAGCTGCACTGAAACCCCTATGCTCAGATAGACCATATCCTCCCTATGTCAATGTTAAAGAGTTCTTCTGCTGTCCCCATAGGATAACCCCTTGAAAAAATTTTTTTGCTTCCATGTAGAACCCATTCCACAGAGGGTTCTACATGGAACCCAAAATGGTTCTATGTGGAACACAAAAATGCTTCTCCCTGGAAACAAAAAGGCTTTTTCAAAGGCCTATCCCTCTTGAGTTGAGACAACGTGTTTTTTATGAAGTTAAACGTGCTCTTTATGAAAAATGTTTTTTGGGACCAAGTTACACTTCTCAAAAGGCAGCGAACTGGTGGAACGACCCACAAATACTGGCTCTCCTCGTCCCTGGCTGCAACTCTTTCCCACACTTCGTTGCTGGCGTGGAGAGGACAATGTGTTCTTCTCAACCAACTTAACTGGTAAAATAAGGGTTCTAGATAGATAATAGATAATAATAGAAAAATAGATTTGACTATATTGCGTCTAAAATGGCACCCTATTACCTATATAGTGCACTACTTTCGATGAGAGCCCTATGGGCCCTGGTCAAAAGTAGTTCACTACATAGGGAATAGGCTCCCATTTGGGACGCATATTTTGATAGGGTGGAGATGCTTATTGTTCATTTACTGTAATCATAACTAACCACAAGCCTACCTGTGTTGAAAAGTTGATGGGTGATGCTTATAACTGATAACAACAAGCGGAATGATGACTTAGATTAGTTTTCCTGTACTGGCAGCCAGGGGATTGGCTGGACAATACCACCAGTGTTAACTCACTACCTGTTAGCATCCTGCCTTCCCAGCAGGATCAGTACATTTCGGATAAAAAAAGGAACCTCTGCTGTCATCAATTATGAGAAAATAGCCCTCAATCTTACAGGAATTCAAACACATGCACACCAATGATGTCTATAAACCCTAGATGACTGACAGGGGATGCTGTATTGAAGCCACTGTGCAGCCATTTTGGAACTACATTCATTAAGCATGCATTTTGACACCTTAATGCATGCTTTTAAATTATTAGGTGAATCAAGTGAACTAGTTCAGGGCTAAAACAAAATTGTGAAACGTTTGGAGCTCCCCGTGGAGAAGCTTGAGAATCACTGGGCTAACTTAACCAGGTAACATTTCAAGTTAGTATCTCAAAATGTTGAGTTAGGATCTCAATATCTTGAGGTAGTATCTCAACATTTGTAGATACTAAATGTTGAGATAACATCAACATATAAAAATGAATTGGGCATTCGCAAAAGTAATAAGACCCCTTGACTTTTCCCACATTTTGTTACGTTACAGCCTTATTTTAAAATGGATTCAGTGTTTTTTCCCCCTCATCAATCTACAAACAATACCCCATAATGACAAACAAAAACGTTTTTTAGAAACGTTAGCAAATGTATTAAAAATAGAAAACAGAAATACTTTATTTACATAAGTATTAAAACTTGCTATGAGACTTGAAATTGAGCTCAGGTGCATCCTGTTTCCATTGATCATCCTTGAGATGTTTCTACAACTTGATTAGAGTCCACCTGTAGTAAATTCAATTGATTGGACATGATTTGGAAAGGCACACACCTGTCTATATAATGTCCCACAGTTGACAGTGCATGTCAGAGCAAAAACCAAAGCCATGAGGGCAAAGGAATTGTCCGTAGAGCTCCGAGACAGGATTGTGTCAAGGCACAGATCTGGGGAAGGGTACCTGTGCAGCGACGCTCCCCATCCAAACTGACAGAGCTTGAGAGGACCTGCAGAGAAGAATGTAAGAAACTCCCCAAACACTGTTGTGCCAAGCTTGCAGCATCATACCCAAGAAGACTCAAGGCTGTAATCGCTGCCAAAGGTCCATCAACAAAGTACTGAGTAAAGGGTCTGAATACTTACAGTACCAGTCAAAGGTTTGGACACACCTACTCATTCCTGGGTTTTTCTTTATTTTCACTATCTTATACATTGTAGAATAATAGTGAAAACATCAAAACCATTAAATAACACATAAGGAATCATGTAGTAACCAAAAAAGTGTTAAACCAATCTAAATATATTTCATATTTGAGATTCTTCAAAGTAGCCACCCTTTGCCTCGACGACAGCTTTGCACACTCTTGGCATAGTATGACATAGTAATAGGTCAGCTGTAAAACTGTATTTTATGGGCTATGATGGGACAAGACTTTTTAGAATCTGGTCGTATTGTAAAAACTACACAACAACTGCAATTGGACAATACAACTAACAGCTTGCTTTATGCAGGGTTGCATTGTGTACGCCTTTGCATCTGTAATTAAATAGTTACTCACACAGTACGTCGTCACTATTGTGTTAATTGATTCATTCCAGTCAATCCTTTGGGTTGATAATGTCTAAGTAGCCTAGCCACCTGAAGTTGTAATATAAAACAAATTTGATGACATTCACATTTTCTCTTAACGCAAATAAATAGGCCTCTTTTCGGCTATAAATACAGGAACATAGCTTGGGCTATTACTGCTTCGTTTCCCCTGGCCAGATGGGATCAGAGCTCATAGGCTTCTCTAGACTACCTGCAGCTGTGATTGTTATTAGGCTACAGCTGATCAGACTGAAACACAAATTGTACACGAGATGACCAATCATGAGACAAATCAGTCTAAACAACAGTACTTTGACCCTCTTTTCAACGCTTTTGTGTCAATATTTTTTATTCAACTGAATAAAAACTGCCAGCTCGCCACACATTTGCCAGTGGCAGTGCTGTGCTGATCTCTGCAACATGGATACATTGAAATCATTTGCCACATTGCTACAAATAAATACATATTTCTTGTATGTATGTTCTACTATCAAAAAATGTCAAGTTAGTTTGGGCTTCCATACTAATGTTACTGTCCTCAATACAACAAATAAATACTACTGTAGAATTGCATTAATTCCTATGGAGGACTGCTCCTTCTGAGTGTCAATATGGCGGCCGGTGGCTTCAAAGCATCTAATTGGCCAATACATAGCATCAGCAATCCAGGGTTTCAGTATATATCTTTGGGTGGTCCACACGCACATGCGCACCCCCCCCCCCCCCACCGAGAGCAATTATAGCTCTGAATCTGTTATTGTGTTGAATTGACATAAATCTGCTATAGTTAATCAATAGCTGTGGAAATGCAGCTCTTGGCTTTCACACACCGTTGCGGCAATATCGTACACTAGTATTATTGCAGTGTTTGTTGTTGTATTAGACAGCCATATTCCCCTCCTTTCTAGGAGATGTGGGATGCGTCCCAAATGGCACCCTATTACCCATGTCAAAAGTAGTGCACTATGTAGGAAAAGGGGTGCCATTTGGGATGCAATCGTGATGGCTGGTAAACCTCCAGACAACTGCTTCCTCCGATCACAGAGGACAGAGCAGAGATCAGGGTTGAGTCCCAAATGGCACCCTATCCCCTGTAGTGCACCCCTTTTGACTAGGGCCCAAAAAGTGCAAAAGTACTAGTCTCTGGTCAAAAATAGTGTACTAGGGAACAGGGTGCCAGCTAGGACAGAGACATTTACATTTTACATTTACATTTAAGTCATTTAGCAGACGCTCTTATCCAGAGCGACTTAGAGACCAAATCATGCAGAGGAGAGAGTAACTAGAATAATAAACATGTGTAATGAGTGCGCTGCAGTTGAATACCAGGAACAACAGTCACTGGCACCATCACCTCAAGGATCAGTACACTACAACGGCTTAGAGAGAGATCATGGTGGTTTGCAGCCAAAATGGCACCCTATTCCCTACGTAGTGCACTACTTTTGAGCAGGGCCCTTAGGAAACAGGGTGCCATTTGGGATGCAAACCATGTCAGCAAGGCCATCACATAGTACATTGATTCAACATCATGAAATGTGATGAGATGAGAGGGTCAGAGAGGTGAATGTTATAGCCATCTTACTATGGACGATGTAGTTCAACGTGCCATCCGCAGGCTGTGGAGTGGGAGGTGAGTCTCTCACAGGCACTGGATGGGGCCTCGCACTGGGCTTTCTGATAGCAGTTCTTTTCAAAAAAGTGTTGACTTGTGTTGATTGGTATTGAATGTGGTTACCTTAGCTATTTCAGTTAATGCACTTATTGTAAATTGGTCTGGGTAAGAATGTCTGCTAAATGACTATGAAGTAAAGTCCCAGGCTATGGGAGAGAGGGAGATAGGTTAAGAGGGAGAGGGGGGTGAGGGTAAGGGTGAGAGAGAGGTGACCAGCAGCTTTGAGCCATTGAGCCGATTTCAGCACGTCACTAATCTGGGAACATCTTTTATTATAAGAAGGTGTAAGGAAGCCAAACGGATTGTGATGCACTTCTTGACACAAATTATAATCTCATAGTCTGTCTGTAGGTATGTGGAGTTATAATAACATTATGGCACTAGGCAGTTTTAGTTTCAATCACCCTGTTCAGGTATTTTGTTCCAGTCTTTTGTTCACAACATTTCCAGTAACAGTTTATTTTAAGGGTATAACACTTCACAATACATTCATAACGATTACATTACACATTCATAAGCAATACAAGTCACGTAGGTACACTTCAAATAAAGTGTTACCAAATTTCCATTGAGGAAAATATCATTTATTTAGCAGTATGCAGTGGCTGATTGTGGGTGTTTACAGTAAGGCTTGTTTTGCCTGCTTGACAGTGTAGTTCAAGAAGGAAATTGAAGCATGATACTTTCCCATCATTTCTGATGGAAATAAGAGCGAGAACGAGCACACAAATAGATGCCTGGTCTAGTTAATGGCGACATTATAACACAAATACATGTTGTGAGGTCTACTGAGGTTCTTTTGAACAACAATTTAAGACCGGGGCCATGCATAGAGCTAAACTCAGCAGTATTGATGTAGTATTGACAGTCTAGCTTCCTGTCCAGGGGGTGTACTTGTACATCAAGCCAACTCACGGTACATGAAACAGCAGATAAGCTCCTGCCCCTATGGGCCACTCTGGCTCGGACAAGGCTTACTTATTGACGACAACTGAAGGATAGCAGATGACCGGTAAACACATGATGCTATTGTTGACAGTATGTAACCAGTAGCCATGGAGCCATGGTCTGTGTCCCAAATGGCACCCTATTCTCTAACAAAAGTTTTCCAAAGGGGTTCTTCAGCTGTTCCCATAGGAGAACCCTTTTTGGTTCCATGGTAGGTAATTTATTCATCCATTCATTCAGATTACACTAGCATTTTGTTTTTTTACAACATAAAACAGTCAATTTACGGTATTGTACTGTCATTACACAGCACTAGCTTTGATACTGTATTACAGCAGGTGTACTGTAATATAAACTATAGCATTTTGTTTACCACCGAGCTGCCTGTATCTACTGTCAGATTCACGGTAACCCCTTTACAGTGTAGATAGCACCTTTTTTTCTACTAGTGTATGAAATGCACTACTTTTGACCAGAGCCCCATGGCTCTGTGGCTCTCAAAAGTAGTCCACTATATAGGGAATAGGGTGCCGCAGTATTTGGTACGTAGACATAGAGTCAGAAGGCGGTTGTTGATTGAGTGACTGACTGACTCCTAATCCTGCTAGCCCTCATCCGGTTCCAGGGGCCTGGGGGAGGCAGGTCAAAGCTAGGACCCTCTCTTTCGCCCCTCTCTCTATCTTCCTCTCTCTCTCTCTCTCTCTCTCGCCCTCTACCTCCCTCTTCTCTCTCAGGGGTTTCTCTGAAATCCCATTACACATTGCACAGCAGTGGCCAGCTCAGAGATGATTATGTAGCTGCTCCTACACACTGATCTAAGGTCAGTTTTCAGTATATACACTGAGTGTACAAAACATCAAGAACACCTGCTCTTTCCAAGACATAGACTGACCAGGTGAATCCAGGTGAATCCAGGTGAAAGCTATGATCCATTATTGATATCACTTGTTAAATCCACATCATTCAGTGTTGATGAAGGGGAGGAGACAGGTTAAAGAAAGATTTTTAAGCCTTGAGACAATTGAGACATGGATTGTGTATGTGTGCCATTCAGACAGTTAATGGGCAATACAAAAGATTTAAGTGCCTTTGAACAGGGTATGATAGTAGGTGTCAGGCGCACCGGTTGTGTCAAGAACAGCAACATTGCAGGGTTTTTCATCACAGTTTCACGTGTGTATCAAGAGTCCATTCCCCGAAGAATTGAGGCTGTGCTGATGGCAAAAGGGGGATGGGTGCAACTTAATATTAGGCAGGTGATCCTAATGTTTGGTATAGTCTTGTGTGTAATACATCTGAGAATATGTAAACCTGGTGATCCAAATACCAATTCCCACTGGGAATTTCACTTTGGGAATACGGTTCCAACGTTCCCAAAAATAGTTGTCTTGTCTGCTGCCTGGTATATTGACTCATACTATATATCTGCAGATCTTAGAGAAACATTCATCAGAGCTGGACGTACCTCAAATGGATGATCTTAACCGGTCGGATATAGACATGGAGTCAGAGAGGACCCTCATCGAGAGGATCAAATCCATCAAACAGGAGAAGTGAGTGAAGAGACTGAGGCTCCTCTAGTTCTCTGTTATGGGGTGCAAAATCTTGTTCTAGCCCAGCACTAACACATCTGACTGAACTAATCACCAATGAATCAGATGTGTTAAAGAGGAACGCTATCTCAGTAGAAGCTGTCAGTGTTAAAGGGGCAGTGGTTCAAAATGTGATTTCCCAGTTTTTTAAAGATATTTCCACGAGGTCGAAATAGCAATCTGAAAGTGAAAATTATGATAATGCCATTTTTGTGTAACAGCTGTTTCAAAAAATGCCTGGAATTTCTGCCTGTTCAGGTGGGATGGAGTTTTTTTGCCCAGATCATGACATGACAATCTGATCTAATTATTCTGACCAATGACCAGTCATCTTTTATTTGAATATGTATCCTCCTACTTTGAAGGGGTAAGCGGTGTATGCACAATATACCATACAGCTCAGCATTTCTCAATACATTCCTGGACCTTTAGAGGGGTGCACAATTTTGTTAAACCCAGCACTAACTCACCTGATTCAAATAATCACTGAGCCCTTGTTAGTTGAATCAGGTGTGTTATAGTGCTTGACTAGAACAAAAGAGGGGGGGTGCAACTCAATATTAGGAAGGTGTTCTTAAGGTTTTGTACACTCAATGTATATATTATCTCCCTTAATGATTAAGGTAAGGATTTAGGAGAAGTAAACTGATCATAGACCTGCTCTGCCCAGGAATGGGGTACAGTCTGGATGAAGCAGCAAGATTGGACACCCATGGAGTCATCACAGCTTAGGTAGCAAATCTCTTACTGCTAGAGCAAATCTGTTAGGGCTTGACTCATTACTTACTTAACTATTCAATCCGATAGCCCCTTTTTCGGCTATGAAACATTTAAAGGCAATCTTACTGCGGTCTCCGAGACTTCATTCAGTCAACGCTGCAGATGTTGGCTTAATTGTAAATGACCTTTAAATGTCATAGTGGTCAGTGTGGCTGACGTCTGGTGAGGTACAGTAGAAACCTCATGATGATAGCATCACCATCAAAATGGCCAGATAAACGCTGGACAACAGTCAGTGGGGGAATAGGGTTTAAAACAGATTGAGTCTAGTTCCGGATTAAAAAACACTTTCAATGGAGATTCACAGGTAAACCGGCCCTTCGGGTACTTCAAGCCTTGAGCTACACATGAATGTCCTTGACACAGTACTGAAAAACTAACCCAATAGCCCTCAGCTTATTCCTCTATGTAGGTAACCAGCTGCACACTGTTCAAACATGACAACTAAAACAACAGGGTCAGGGTTCAGCCTGATAAGAGCCATGCGAAGGCCTCTCTCGCTCTGTTATATCATGTATGATAATATATGTAGCTCAGTCTAGTGTTTGTTATTCGGCCAAGTCTGCCACAGTGTCATAAAGTGCTTGTCTTGTAGAATATATACAGTACATTCGGAAAGTATTCAGACCCCTTGACTTTTTCCCCCCACATTTTGTTACGTTACAGCCTTATTCTAAAATGGATTAAATAAATCAAAATCCTCTTCAATCTACACACAATATCCCACAATGACAAAGTGAAAACAGGTTTCTAGAAATGTTAGGAAATGTATTAAATATAGAAAAGAGTAATACTTTATTTACATAAGTATTAAGAACCTTTGCTATGAGACTCAGGTGCATCCTGTTTCCATTGATCATCCTTGAGATGTTTCTACAACTTGATTGGAGTCCATCTGTAGTAAATTCAATTGATTGGACATGATTTGGAAAGGCACACACCTGTCTATATAATGTCCCACAGTTGACAGTGCATGTCAGAGCAAAAACTAAGCCATGAGGTCAAATTAATTGTCTGCAGACTTCCGAGACAGGATTGTGTCAAGGCACAGATCTGGGGAAGGGTACCAAAAGACCTGCAGCATTGAAGGTCCCCAAGAACATAGTGGCCTCCATCATTCTTAAATGGAAGAAGTTTGGAACCACCAAGATTCCTCCTAGAGCTGGCCGCCCGGCCAAACTCAGCAATCGGGGAAGAAGGGCCTCCACCAATCAGGCCTTTATGGTAGAGTGGCCAGACGGAAGCCACTCCTCAGTAAAATGCACATGACATCCCGCTTGGAGTTTGCCAAAAGACAACTAAAGACTTTCAGACTATGAGAAACAAGATTCTCTGGTCTGATGAAACCAAGATTGAACTCTTTGGCCTGAATGCCAAGCGTCACATCTGGAGGAAACCTGGCACCCTCCCTAAGGTGAAGCATGCTATTGGCAGCATCATGCTATGGGGATGTTTTTCAGTGGCAAGGACTGGGAGACTTGTCAGGATTGAGGGAAAGATGAATGGAGAAAAGTACAGAGATCCTTGAAGAAAACCTGTTCCAGAGCACTCAGGACCTCAGACTGGGGCGAAGGTTCCCCTTCCAACAGGACAACGACCCTAAGCACACAGCCAAGATAATGCAGGAGTGGCTTCGGGACAAAGATTGGAAAGCTGCCGCGGTCATCCCCCTCTTCAAAGGGGGAGACACTCTAGACTCAAACGTATAGACCTATATCCATCCTGCCCTGCCTTTCTAAAATCTTCGAAAGCCATGTTAAATAAATCAAAATACATTTTAGATTTTTCAAAGTAGCCACCCTTTGCCTTGGTGACAGGGTGGCAGGTAGGCTAGTGGTTACAGCGTTGGGCCAGTAACCGAAAGGTTTCTAGATAGAACCCCCAAGCTGACAAGGTAAAAATCTGTCGTTCTGCCCCTGAACAAGGCAGTTGTTGTTCCTAGGCCGTCATTGTAAGAATTTGTTCTTAAATGACTTGCCTAGTTAAATAAATAAAAACATATATTTTTTTCAAAAATGACAGCTTTGCACACTCTTGGCATTCTCTCAACCAGCTACATCGGATATGCTTTTCCAACAGTCTTGCAGGAGTTCCCACATATGCTGAGCACATGTTGGCTGCTTTACCTTCACTCTGCAGTCCAACTCATCCCAAACCATCTCAATTGGGTTTAGGTCGGGTAAATGTGGAGGCCAGGTCATCTGATGCAGCACTCCATCACTATCCTTAATCAAATATTCCTTACACAGGCTGGAGGTGTTTTTTATTTTTATATATATATTTTTTATTTATTTCACCTTTATTTAACCAGGTAGGCTAGTGTGTTGGGTCATTGTCCTGTTGAAAAACTAATGATAGTCCCACTATGCGCAAATCAGATGGGATTGTGTATCGCTGCAATTTCGACAATTTCCGGTGAAATTGCAGAGTGCAAAATTCAAATTAAATTACTACAAATATTAAACTTTCATGAAATCACAAGTGCAATACATCAAAATAAAGCATAACAAACAGATCACCAACCATTTCGAATCCCACCGTACCTTCTCTACTGTGCAATCTGGTTTCCGAGCTGGTCATGGGTGCACCTCAGCCACGCTCAAGGTCCTAAACGGTATCATAACCGCCATCGATAAAAGACAGTACTGTGCAGCCATGCAGCCAGTCTTCATCGACCTGGCCAAGGCTTTCGACACTGTCAATCACCACATTCTTATCGGCAGACTCAATAGCCTTGGCTTCTCAAATGACTGCACTGCCTGGTTCACCAACTACTTCTCAGATAGAGTTCAGTGTGTCAAATCGGAGGGCCTGTTGTCCTCTGGCAGTCTCTATGGGGGTGCCACAGTGTTCAATTCTCCGCCGACTCTTTTCTCTGTATATATCAATGATGTCACTCTTGTTGCTGGTAATTCTCTGATCCACCTCTACGCAGACGACACCATTCTGTATACATTTGGCCCTTCTTTGGACACTGTGCTAACAAACCTCCAAACGAGCTTGAATACAATACAACACTCCTTCCGTGGCCTCCAACTGCTTTTAAATGCTAGTAAAACTAAGTGAATGCTCTTCAACCGATTACTACCCGCCCGCCCGACTAGCATCACTACTCTTGACGGTTCTGACTTAGAATATGTGGACAACTACAAATACCTAGGTGTCTGGTTAGACTGTAAACTCTCCTTCCAGACTCACATTAAGCATCTCCAATCCAAAATTAAATCTAGTTTCCTATTTCGCAACAAAGCCTCCTTCACTCATGCTGCCAAACATACCCTCGTAAAACTGACTATCCTACCGATCCTTGACTTCGGCGATGTCATTTGCAAAATAGCCTCCAACACTCTACTCAGCAAATTGGATGTAGTCTATCACAGTGCCATTTGTTTTGTCACCAAAGCCCATATACTACCCACCACTGCGACCTGTATGCTCTTGTTGGCTGGCTCTCACTACATATTCGTCGCCAGACCCACTGGCTCCAGGTCAACTATAAGTCTTTGCTAGGTAAAGCCCCACCTCATCTCAGCTCACTGGTCACCATAGCAACACCCTGTGCTATGCTACACCCTGTGTAGCACGCACTCCAGCAGGTATATTTCACTGGTCATCCCCAAAGCCAACACTTCCTTTGGCCGCCTTTCCTTCCAGTTCTCTGCTGCCAATGACTGGAACAAATTGCAAAAATCACTGAAGCTGGAGTCTTATATCTCCCTCACTAGCTTTAAGCATCAGCTGTCAGAGCAGCTTACAGATCACTGTACCTGTACACAGCCAATCTGTAAACAGCACACCCAACTACCTCATCCCCATATTATTACTTACCCTCTTGCACACCAGTATTTCTACTTGCAAATCATCATCTGCACATCTTTCACTCCAGTGTTAATGCTAAATTGTAATTATTTCGCCTCTATGGCCTATTTATTGCTACTTACCTCCCTACTCTTCTACATTTGCACACACTGTACAGTACATAGATTTTTCTGTTGTGTTATTGACTATGTTTGTTTGTGTTACTCTGTTGTTTTTGTTGCACTGCTTTGCTTTATCTTGGCCAGGTCGCAGTTGTAAATGAGAACTTGTTCTCAACTGGCCTACCTGGCTAAATAAAGGTGAAAAAAAATAAAAATAATAAAGTTTCTGAATGTCCTTGAGTGCCCAAGCCAGAGCCCAGACTTGAACACGATCGAACATCTCTGGAGACCTGAAAATAGCTGTGCAGCGATGCTCCCCATCCAACCTGACAGAACTTGAGAGGATCTGCAGAAACAAATGGAAGAATCTCCCCAAATACATGTGTGCCAAGTTTGTAGCGTCATACCCGAGAAGACTTGAGGCTGTAATCTCTGCCAAAGGTGCTTCAACAAAGTACTGAGTAAAGGTTCTGAATACTTATGTAAATGTGATATTTCTGTTTTTATCTGTAATAAATGTGCAAAAATGTCTAAACCTGTTTTTGCTTTCTCATTACTGTGTGTGGATTGATGAGGGGAAAAAACTATCTAATACATTTTAGAATAAGGCCGTAATGTAACAAAATGCGGAAAAAGTCAAGGGGTCTGAATACTTTCCAAATGCACTGTATATGTGAGGATGGGAAGGAGAGTGGGGGCCGTCATAGTGGGTCTACTCTGTCCAATCTTCACAGTTCCCAACCTTCCCCTGGTGGAACAAAAACTAAACAGTGATGTCCCCCAGAGGCTCCCCCGGCCCCTGCCAACATCCCGTAAGGCAACCTATTCCCTACATAGTGCACTACAGGGCCCAGGTCAAAAGTAGTGATATATGGGGAATATGGGGCTATTTGGGACTCAGTCTTTGTCGAAGCGGCCGTTAGGTGAGAAACTCCCATCCCTGTGTTAACGGTCCACCCAACATCCATGGACAATGGGAGTGAAGGACGCCGTCTGTCCGGAGGCACTCCACCGACGGAGATCTACATATAGAACATGGGAAAGGAACAGGGGTGCACCAGAGGTGAGAGACAGAGACCCTTTCACACGAAGCTGTCTGACAGGAACAACAATAAAGTTCACAGAGTGATTCATCCGAGGGCTCCGCCAGGGCGCCACGACGATCCGCACTCAGGAAGAGGTGATGCCATCCGTTCTCTCCACTCAGTCCGAGTGTGACGTCCTCTTCCACCTCGCTGGCTTCCCCTTTGGACCGCCCGGGGTCCCATGGTGTCTCGTTCTCAAGAAAGATTCCTTCCTGCTGCCCGTTCTAGTGTTTCTAAAAACAACATTGTTGTTTTGAGTCTTGGTTGATGGATACTGGGGCTTTGGAGGGTTAATGGACACTCTCATTTACTATTGAGGTTTGTGTGTGTGTGTGTGTGGGGGGGGGGGGGGGGGCTGTGTGTGTTTGTGTGTGACTGTGTGTGTGCGTGCGGACCCGAGCCAGTTCCAGGAGAACTAATTCAATGTACGTATTCGTCCAGTCTCGTGCACCTAATCTGGGACTAGAACCTAAATATGCTATGACATTTAGAACGAACGACTGGGTGGACTTCACAAAATAGATGGCATCATAAGGAAAAAATTATGTGGATATATTGAAGCAACATCTCAAGACATCAGTCAGGAAGTTAAAGCTTGGTCGCAAATGGGTCTTCCAAATGGATAATGACCCCAAGCATACTTCCAAAGTTGTGGCAAAATGGCTTAAGGACAACAAAGTCAAGGTATTGGAGTGGCCATCACAAAGCCCTGACCTCAATCCCATTGAGCATTTTTGGGCAGAACTGAAAATGCATGTGTGAGCAAGGAGGCCTACAAACCTGACTTATTTACACCAGCTCTGTCAGGAGGAATGGGCCAAAATTCACACAAATTATTGTGGGAAGCTTGTGGAAGGGTACCCAAAACGTTTGACCCAAGTTAAACAATTTTAAGGCAATGCTACCAAATACTAATTGAATGTATGTAAAAACTTCTGACCCACTGGGAATGTGATGAAGGAAATAAAAAGCTGAAATAAATAATTCTCTCTCCTATTATTCTGACATTTCACATTCTTAAAATAAAGTGGTGATCCTAACTGACCTAAGACAGGGAATTTTTACTATGATTAAATGTCAGCAATTGTGAAAAAATGTGTTTACATGTATTTGGCTAAGGCGTATGTAAACTTCGACTTCAAGTGTACACATGTTACATGCTAGCAACAAAAATACAGTGACAATGTAGCAAATAACTCACACAATATAACTCACTCTGCTTAAGTGATAATGCCAGAGAAGCCAGTGTTTGGAGGATATATTGGCACGGGTGTTGTTAGTATTGGTAAACCGTGCCAATAATGTATATCCTCCAAACACCAGCTTCGAGGGGTTTGGAGGGTTACCAACATATTCAAATAATGATTGACATATTTTCATAAAAAATGTTATTTTGCTGAATTTATTCATACTATTTCCTCCTTCCACAATATTCCATACACAAATCTAGTGTTGCTACCCAAGTCGGCTGGTCATTCATTCTATCAATTCTGTATCTATGGACGCGACCCAGTCGTTCGTTCTAAATGTTCCATTGTCATACTGGCTGGCAACGATCGTATCCCTTGCTTGCTAGCTAGACAATTATGGCTAATTTACAGTCACGTCAAACAGTCCAGCCAGAATAACAGCAAAGTAGCTGCATTTGCATTGGTTTAAGCTGTTTTCTAGTGACATTTATTTGGATACACACATAACAATTAGAAACTGAAGCGAAATTTCGCCTGGCATAGAACATTTGCTCACTCATCAGAACACTGTTGTTCAAAGGAGCTAGCCAACAACACAGCTAACACAGTCACTTCATACTGAAGCTGGAAGACAGCAAACTATTATTTTCGTTTTACCTTTTTTCAATTGAAATTTCTTTGTATATATTCTTGCTGGATAGATACTTTTATAGCGAACATGCTAGCATGTAACATGTGTACACTTGAGGTCGAAGTTTACATACGCCTTAGCCAAATATATGTAAACACATTTTTTCACAATTGCTGACATTTAATCATAGTAAAAATTCCCTGTCTTAGGTCAGTTAGGATCACCACTTTATTTTAAGAATGTGAAATGTCAGAATAATAGGAGAGAGAATTATTTATTTCAGCTTTTTATTTCCTTCATCACATTCCCAGTGGTTCAGAAGTTTTTACATACATTCAATTAGTATTTGGTAGCATTGCCTTAAAATTGTTTAACTTGGGTCAAACGTTTTGGGTACCCTTCCACAAGCTTCCCACAATAATTTGTGTGAATTTTGGCCCATTCCTCCTGACAGAGCTGGTGTAAATAAGTCAGGTTTGTAGGCCTCCTTGCTCACACATGCATTTTCAGTTCTGCCCAAAAATGTTCTATGGGATTGAGGTCAGGGCTTTGTGATGGCCACTCCAATACCTTGACTTTGTTGTCCTTAAGCCATTTTGCCACAACTTTGGAAGTATGCTTGGGGTCATTATCCATTTGGAAGACCCATTTGCGACCAAGCTTTAACTTCCTGACTGATGTCTTGAGATGTTGCTTCAATATATCCACATTATTTTTTCCTTATGATGCCATCTATTTTGTGAAGTCCACCAGTCCATCCTGCAGCAAAGCACCTCCACAACATGATGCTGCCACCCCCGTGCTTCACGGTTGGGATGATGTTCTTCGGCTCGCAAGCCTCCCCCTTTTTCCTCCAAACATAACAATGGTCATTATGGCCAAACAGTTCTATTTTTGTTTCATTAGACCAGAGGACATTTCTCAAAAAAGTATGATCTTTGTCCCATGTGCAGTTGCAAAACATAGTCTGGCTTTTTTTATGGCGGTATTGGAGCAGTGGCTTCTTCCTTGGTGAGCGGCCTTTCAGGTTATGTCGATCTAGGACTTGTTTTACTGTGGATATAGATACTTTTGTACCTGTTTCCTCCAGCATCTTCACAAGGTGCTTTGCTGTTGTTCTGGGATTGATTTGCACTTTTTCGCACCAAAGTACATTAATCTCTAGGAGACAGAATGCATCTCCTTTCTGAGCGGTATGACGGCTGCGTGGTCCCATGGTGTTTATACTTGCGTACTATTGTTTGTACAGATGAACGTGGTACCTTCAGGCGTTTGGAAATTGCTCCCAAGGATGAACCAGACTTGTGGAGGTCTACAAATTTTTTTCTGAGATCTTGGCTGATTTATTTAGATTTTCCCATGATATCAAGCAAAGAGGCACTGAGTTTGAAGGTAGAACTTGAAATACATCCACAGGTACACCTCCAATTGACTCAAATTATGTATATTAGCCTATCAGAAGCTTCTAAAGCCATGCCATGATTATCTGAAAATTTCCCAGCTGTTTAAAGGCACAGTCAACTTAATGTATTTAAACTTCTGACCCACTGGAATTGTGATACAGTAAATTATAAGTGAAATAATCTGTCTGTAAACAATTGTTGGAAAAATGTGTTGCACAAAGTAGATGTCCTAACCGACTTGCCAAAACTATAGTTTGTTAACAAGACATTTGTGGAGTGGTTGAAAAACAAGTTTTAAATGACTCCAACCTAAGTGTATGTAAACTTCTGACTTCAACTGTATGTGTGTATGTATGTGTTAGGCTACAGTACCGTTAGTATTACTGAATGACAACAATATAGCCTTGAACACTACTAACGTTAGTTGGAAAGTTGGTTGAGATGGGGTGCAGTAGGCTACAGTACAACATTACTAAATGATAACAACGTAGCCTTGTCACTAGCTAGTAGTCGGTTGATGGGGTGTGATACAGTAGGCTACAATACAGCAACAAATAGCCTTCCTATTGTTATGTTATTCGTTGGGTTTATGGTTAAATTAGTTAATATTATAGGAAGATGAACCTAGGAAGAAACCTAGAGAGGAACCAGGCTCGGAGGGGTGGCCAGTCCTCTTTTGGCTGTGCTGGTAGAGATTATAAAAGAGCCATTTAATAATCACAGTGGTTATAGATTATGAAATAGTTCAGCACTTCAGGAGTAAATGCCAGTTGGCTCTTCATAGCTGAGCAATTAGAGGTTGAGATGAGAGGTTGACCGATTATGATTTTTCAACACCGATACCGATTATTGGAGGACCAAAAAAAGCCGATGCCGATTGATCGGCCGATTTCTTATTTTTATTTAATTGTAATAATGACAATTACAACAATACTGAATGAACACTTATTTTAACTTAATATAATACATCAATAAAATCAATTTAGCCTCAAATAAATAATGAAACATGTTCAATTTGGTTTAAATAATGCAAAAACAAAGTGTTGGAGAAGAAAGTAAAAGTGCAATATGTGCCATGTAAGAAAGCTAACGTTTAAGTTCCTTGCTCAGAACATGAGAACATATGAAAGCTGGTGGTTCCTTTTAACATGAGTCTTCAATATTCCCAGGTAAGAAGTTTTAGGTTGTAGTTATTATAGGAATTATAGGACTATTTCTCTCTATACCATTTGTATTTCATATACCTTTGACTATTGGATGTTCTTATAGGCACTTTAGTATTGCCAGTGTAACAGTATAGCTTCCATCCCTCTCCTCGCCGCTACCTGGGCTCGAACCAGGAACACATCGACCACAGCCACCCTCGAAGCAGCGTTACCCATGCAGAGCAAGGGGAACAACTACTCCAAGTCTCAGAGCGAGTGACGTTTGAAACGCTATTAGCGCGCACCCCGCTAACTAGCTAGCCATTTCACATCGGTTACACCAGCCTAATCTCGGGGGTTGATAGGCTTGAAGTAATAAACAGCGCAATGCTTGAAGCATTGCGAAGAGCTGCTGGCAAAACGCACAAAAGTGCTGTTTGAATGAATGCTTACGAGCCTGCTGGTGCCTGCCATCGCTCAGTCAGACTGCTCTATTAAATCGTAGACTTAATTATAACATAATAACACACAGAAATATGAGCCTTAGGTCATTAATATGGTCGAATCCGGAAACTATCATCTCGAAAACAAAATGTTTATTCTTTCAGTGAAATACGGAACCGTTTGTATCTAATGGGTGGCATCCATAAGTCTAAATATTCCTGTTACATTGCACAACCTTCAATGTTATGCAATAATTACGTAACATTCTGGCAAATTAGTTCGCAATGAGTTGCGAACTGTTGCATATACCCTGACTCTGTGTGCAATGAACGCAAGAGAAGTGACACAATTTCACCTGGTTAATATTGCCTGCTAACCTGGATTTATGTTAGCTAAATATGCAGGTTTAAAAATATATACTTCTGTGTATTAATTTTAAGAAAGGCATTGATGTTTATGGTTAGGTACACGTTGGAGCAACGACAGTCCTTTTTCGCGAATGCGCACCGCATCGATTATATGCAACGCAGGACACGCTAGATAAACTAGTAATATCATCAACCATGTGTAGTTATAACTAGTGATTATGATTGACTGATTGATTGTTTTTTATAAGATAAGTTTAATGCTAGCTAGCAACTTACCTTGGCTTCTTACTGCATTCGCGTAACAGGCGGGCTCCTCGTGAGGCAGGTGGTTAGAGAGTTGGACTAGTTAACCGTAAGGTTGCATGATTGAATCCCTGAGCTGACAAGGTAAAAATCTGTCGTTCTGCCCCTGAACAAGGCAGTTAACCCACCGTTCCTAGGCCGTCAGTGAAATAAAGAATATGTTCTTAACTGACTTGCCTAGTTAAATAAAGGTGTAAAAAAAAAAATTGCCGTCCAAAATTACCGATTTCCGATTGTTATGAAAACTTGAAATCAGCCTTAATTAATCGGCCATTCCGGTTAATCAGTCGACCTCTTGTTGAGACAGCAGGTCTAGTAGAGAGAGACAGGATCAAACAGCAGGTCTGGGACAAGGTAGCACTTCCGGTGAGTCCTGATCAGGTCAGGGTTCAATAGCCACCGACAGAAACAGCAGAAACTGAATCGTCAGCACGACCAGGTGGACTGGGGACAGGGATAGCCAGGAGTCATTAGGCCAGGTAGTCCTGGTCCTAGGGCTCAGGTCCTGCATCCTTTATTCAATTTGTGTAGACTAAGCCCTAGAGGTTTTTTAACTTCACGTGATTTAGCGTACTTGCCAATCCAGATCTGAATCTAATCACTGAATGTCCTGCTACAAGGATGTGGTCAGGTTGACTCACTTCTGAGTCACAATAACACAGATCACACACACCACAGATTGCGAGGGCAAGTACAATGAGAAGTCGGGAAAATGAAACTTAATTTAGGTTAGTCAATGCTTTGTCATTAAAATATTATAGTGTCTATCTTTCAGATCTGCCAACCAGGCACGGTGGGTGACAGGTAACTGTGTTTCCACCAAGCTGTTCCAGGCCTGGAGTGGCACGCTGGAACTTCCAGAGGCTTGTAGACCTGAAGCAGTGTGATGTGGTCCAGGTAATTATCACACACATGTATACTCACTCACTCTGTTATGTTATATAATTATTTTCACTTAAGAAAATTGTTCCTCTCTCTTTTAGATCTATTAGCGCAACCAGAGTCCTCACAGCTGCCGTCGTCTGCTCCTGCACCTGCTACACCCGCCACGACAGATGATACAGGTAATTATCACATCCATGTATACACACGCATACTCTCCCTCACATACTCTCCGACATCCGCATAGCGGTGGAACTGTCTTAGAGCTGTCAAATTCAAAAGCGGCTCCTGGCATTATACCTAAAGCGGACATTGCCATTGGCTGCACGGAGTCGTATTAACAGAAATCTCATGCAGCCCTGCTTACAAGATAGATGACTGAAATTTGAGATGTAATCTACACCTCGATTAGGCTGAAAGAAATCCTCCTTATTTAGTTGAATGATTTAGAATTTGAGTGTCATTAATTCTATGTAACCTACACTTTCAGAACGAGAAAGTGAGTAGGACGGGTGTGGTTTCGTGACAATGATCAAGAGCAGCTGCTTCCTGATCTGACAGATCCAACGCAGTTACACCTCAGACACCGCCAAAACATCAGCTATGTGGGTGTCGGTTAACGCTTGATCTGATCGAATCTAGGCCTTACACTCATTCTGTCTGTTTAGTTGTATGATTACTGTCAGTTAATACAATTGTGTGTCTCTCTTTTAGATCTGCCACCCCCAGCAGTTCAGCTGCTGGGGGTGGCAGCTGCTGTGGTATTTAATTTACCGGCTGCACCAGTTCTTACTACACTAGGCTGCGAAGGGAGAAACTTTTGAGGATTCCCAGATGGATATAGGTCATTCGGAATTATATTACATACACATACGCTCACTCACTCACACCAACAACTGTTTACCTACTGTCACTTTGTGCATCTCTCTTTCAGATCTGCCATGCACTGCCATGCACTCCATTGGAGATATCTACGCCTACATATTCATTATCAATATCTACATAATTACTCTAAGAATCTTTCCAATCAGTGTGATTGATAATATTGTAAGAGTATTGCTTAATTTTTTTGTTTGAGAACATTCTGTGTGCTTTTTTTTCTGAGTTGAGAAACATTCCTCTCTCTCACACACACACACACACACACACACACACACACACACACACACACTAGACCCAATGTAAATACATTATTTTATGTATGCTCCATTTATTTGAGGATTGTGTGTAATAAAGTACATTCACAGTTAAAGCAACAGTTATTAGATATTTGAATGACAAAAAGGAAGTCGGCAGACCTGCAACCTTCTGGGAGTATGCGCAGGTTTTGTCATCTGGAGCTGAAATGGGGCCCCAACAGCCCTCACATATGTACAGGGTTCACAGGAGTGGCAAATATGTTTATTGTCCTGCAAAAGTATTTTTAATGTGCCAAGGGCATTCCCTGGCTACCCATCCACATTGTTCAGGTTAAACTGATGTTTGTTCTCCACAGTGAATGTATGTAGTGATTAAAAATCAGGGTGATTCATCAGGCAACCAAGGTCAAGGAATTACAAGAGAGATGACCTGGAGGAAGTTTGACGTCAGCTTTTTATGTAGCAGAAAAGCACACAAAAAATAAAACGCAACATGCGCGCACACACACACACACACTCGGTCTCTCACACACAATAGTATGTGAATATGTACAGTGCATTCGGAAATTCTTCAGACACCTTGACTTTTTCCACATTTTGTTACAGCCTTGTTCTAAAATTGATTAAATTGTTTTTTGCCTTCAATCTACATAATACCACATAATGACAAAGCGAAAAACATGTTTTTTAAGTTTTGAAAATGTATTACAAATAAAAAAGTTAAATCACATTTACATAAGTATTCAGACCCTTTACTCAGTATGTTGTTGAAGCCCCTTTGGCAGTGATTACAGCCTCAAGTCTTCTTGGGTATGATGCTACAAGCTTGGCACACCTGTATTTGGGGAGTTTCTCCCATTCTTCTCTGCAGATCCTCTCAAGCTCTGTCAGGTTAGATGGGGAGCGTTGCTGCACACCTATTTTCAGGTCTCTCCAGAGATGTTCTATCGGGTTCAAGTCCAGGCTCTGGCTGGGCCAATCAAGGACATGCAGAGACTTGTCCCGTAGCCACTCCTGCATTGTCTTGGCTGTGTGCCTAGGGTCGTTGTCCTGTTGGAAGGTGAACCTTCGCCCCAGTCTGAGGTCCTGAGAGCTCTGGAGCAGGTTTTCATCAAGCATCTCTGTACTTTGCGCCGTTCATCTTTCCCTCAATCCTGACTAGTCTCAGATCCTGCCGCTGAAAAACATCTCCACAGCATGATGCTACCACCACCATGCTTCACCGTAGGGAAAGGGGCATACCTAGTCAGTTGTACAGCTGAATGCATTCAACTGAAATGTGTCTTCCGCATTTAACCCAACCCCTCTGAATCAGAGAGGTGTGGGGGGCTGCCATCCATGTCTTCGTCTCCCGGGGAACAGTGGGTTAACTACCTTGCTCAGGGGCAGAACAGATGGTGGCAGGTTTCCTCCAGATGTGATGCTTGACATTCAGGCCAAAGAGTTCAATCTTGGTTTTATGGCAAACTCCAAGCGGACTGTCATGTGCCTTTTACTGAGTGGCTTCCGTCTGCCCACTCTACGATAAAGGCCTGATTGGTGGAGAGTGGCAGAGATGGTTGTCATCTGGAAGGTTCTCCCATCTCCACAGAGTCACTCTGGAGCTCTGTCAGCGGGACCATCGGTTTCTTGGTCACCTCCCTGACCAAAGCCCTTCTCACCCGATTGCTCAGTTTGGCCAGGCTGTCACGTCCTGACCAGAGTTCTTATGTGTTGTGCTTGTTTTAGTGTTGGTCAGGACGTGAGCTGGTTGGGCATTCTATGTTGTGTGTCTAGTTTGTCTGTTTCTGTGTTCAGCCTAATATGGTTCTCAATCAGAGGCAGCTGTCAATCGTTGTCCCTGATTGAGAATCATATATAGGTGGCTTGTTTTGTGTTGGGGATTTGTGGGTGGTTGTCTCCTGTGTCAGTGTTTGTGCCACACGGGACTGTGACGGTTAGTACGTTTGTTGTTTTGTATTTTGTCTAGTTTTCATGTCATTAAATTATGGAAACTTACCACGCTGCACATTGGTCCTCCGATCCTTCTCGCCTCTCCTCGTCTAAGGAGGACGACTTAGACTGCCGTTACACAGGCGGCCAGCTCTAGAGTCTTGGTGGTTCCAAACTTCTTCCAGTTAAGAATGATGGAGGCCACTGGGTTCTTGGGGCCTTTCAATGCTACACACATTTTTTGGTACCCTTCCCAAGATCTGTGCCTTGACACAATCCTGTCTCGGCACTCTACGGACAATTTC
Organism: Salvelinus alpinus; assembly: GCF_045679555.1. Classification (NCBI taxonomy): domain Eukaryota; kingdom Metazoa; phylum Chordata; class Actinopteri; order Salmoniformes; family Salmonidae; genus Salvelinus; species Salvelinus alpinus. The sequence continues at coordinate 46,703,589 of NC_092115.1, forward strand.
TTCGACCTCCTGGCTTGGTTTTTGCTCTGACATGCACTGTCATCTGTGGGAGGTTATATAGACAGGTGTGTGCCTTTCCAAATTGTGTCCAATCAATTGAATTTACCACAGGTGGCCTACAATCAAGAAAAATCTCAGGGATGATGAATGGAAACATGGTGCACCTGAGATCAATTTTTAGTCTCATAGCAAAGGCTCCGAATAGTTATTTAAATAAGGTATCTGTATTTTTTTGGTATAAATTCACAAACATTTCTAAAAACCTGTTTTCACGTTGTCATTTCAAAACATGACTCTCACATTAGACCCAATGTAAATGAATAAAATAAACACGTTATGTATGTTCCATTTTATTTGAGGAAAATGTAATAATATAATATGCAATAAAGTACATTCACAGTTAAAGCAATGTCTTTGGTTGATTGGATATTTCTCCAAATAAAACGTGTGACCAAAAAGAAGTCGGCAGACCTGCAACCCTCGGAGCATGTGCAGGCTGTCATCTGGAGCTGAAAAATAGAGATGGAGGGAGGGGAGGAAGAGTGCTGTTCAAAGGTTTATCATTAATAACTGACAATAGAGTGACCACTAGTTACTGTATTGTGATTGTTTAGTGTTTTACTTACTCAATAAGTAGTGCCCCAAGGTGTGATTGAACCGTGTCTCAAAAGCAGCAGAAAATGTCAAATAAGGTCACCAAAATGTCCTTTAAGTCTGTACAGATTTGGCTTTTTAGTGCGGGCCGCCTTTAGTCTTGGTGAAATGGAAGAAGAAAGACTAACTATTGTGACCTCGAAGAAACAGAGAAATAAATTCAGTTCACCCTCTATTGCCCTTTCTACCACGATATACGCTTGTCCTTATTCCAGAAAGCTCACCACATATACTCTGGCATTATGTGGCTGAGCGATGAGGAGAAACTGACATGTTTTTTTGTCCATTGTGTATTTCCTTTTCCAGGATTTGTAGATAAAGCCTGCAATAAAAGAAAAAGGGCGACCTATATAAAATATATATTTTTAACTCCTGTATAGCAAATGCCACGTATGTCTAGATTGTGTGTAGGCCTGTCTCACACTTGAATCTTCTCTTTGTGCCAGACTGGGTTCAAATGCCTTTCCATATATTTTCAGTAGTTATCTGTATTTTTTATATATACATTTTTAATGCTCTAGGATTATAATTATTGCTTGGATAACCTTATTTACTATTATGTATTGATTTCTTATTCACTGGAAGAATTATCACTGAATTATCATAGTGAATAATTGTAATCCTTGTTTGTGTCAATTAATGGGTTGCCGAAAATAAAATGTCTTTCATTCATTAATTCCAGTTTGTCAACAAATGAATAATTGATATGTTGGATTCATGTCTCCATATAAACCACACATCAAGGTTAAAGAATAGCACTAAATCAATTTTGATTTTGATTTAGTCCTATTAACTTCGATTTTTGGTTGCGATGGAGACGCAAATCCAACATACACATTATTAATTTGTAGACAAACTGAAATTAAGGCCAGACTAAGTCAGTGGAACAGATGGAACTATCCAACCAGAAGATCCAAACATCTCCTTCAAAATGTTGATATTTGGTTGCCTTGACAACCAAACACAATTCAATATCCAGTTTGTCTTTAGGCTGCCACTAGATAAACTGTCTAAACTAGCTAGCTAGCTGCAGTGTAAACCATGTAACTAGCTAACGTTAGCTAGATCAACAGGTAGGTCCACCGCAGCATCATAATAACAAGAGGCCTATTGCAACCATCGATGGCACTATATTACCGCCAATTGAGAGCTCGTTATGTGCCATCAATACCATCAATATGTGCTAAATTCACCCCCACAGCTGATCTCAACTGCAACCATTATTGGTCACCTTTACCGCTCCCTAAAATATGTCGGTTTCGCCTTAGTCAGAGATCCATTTATAATGACGAAATGCTCATGTCTTAGCCCTAACAGTGAGAGTCGTCCCAAAGGCAGGAAAGCAGGCGACGAGTTTAGGTCTGCATATTTAAGCCCATAGAAACGCATTGGGTTTATTTTGGCGAGAGAGCCTTCTAGCTTTGCCTCTTTCTGTCTGCCTTATTCCTGTCTTTCAATATATGTTCGCCCTCTGGTTGACATTGTCTTCGAACAATTTAGTCCTTTATTTAAAAAAAAAACAGACTAAGGGCTATTTATCTTTTTTACAAGCATTCTGTACAATACAAATAAAGTATATCCTTTTTGGCCAATCACAAGGCTCATTTGAATTTCCTGATGCACCATGAAAATTCACTGCAACAAAAGAGTTATCAAATTAAGATCCGACATATGTATTTAGTTAAGAGTTCTCTGAATAATCGTTTTCATTATAGCACATTGGTAGTAGTCAGTGACAAAACCCTGGATTGGAGAGCAAATGGATAGCTGTAGATTAATTAACTCTCCAGTAGGAGACGCTGCCCAGCCTATTGTTTTTTTTCTTTTCTTAAAAGTGGATATAACGTTGTTTCAAAAGGTACAAATTCAACACATTTTATACAAGCGTTTGTCTATGTTGAAAATTGGTTACCATGATGACATACTCCTGTTTGTTGAAATCTCACCCTCAAAACAATTTTGGATTACTTTTTTCAAATCCATTGTATTTTCCACTAGATTCCATGTCACAATACGTTGATTCAACCAGTTTGTGCCCAGTCAGTATTTTTGACAATTGCTTACACTGTGCCAATGTATCCCCAGCCCCAGCCCCACCCCCTTCCACTATCCATCCATCCTCATTATTAATTAGACTAGTTGATTAGCACACTTGGGTTTGTAATGAGTCTATATCATAACCAGATCCAAATGGCAGGGGCAGTCAGAAGCAGTGTTCTAAATGGCACTCTACTCCTTATATTGTACACTACTTTTGACCAGGGCCCATAGGGCTGTGGTCAAAAGTAGTGCACTATGTAGGGAATAGGGTGCCGTTTGGGACACAGATTCAATTCATCATCATACAGTATGGCGGGTTAATGAGGCCAATGACAGGATTAAGGCTAAGACTCTTATTAGTATCCATCTCAGAGATTCTCTTCAAGTCCAAGTTAAGACCACATACCACCTGCTGCTCTAAATAGACATAACTGCCTGCTGTCAGGCTGCCTACATCAGCATTACATGCTTGGTGTGTGTGTGTGTGTCTACACACGTGTCTAAGTCTGTGTTTGTGGCAATACCATACCAGACCCCCTAGTACACCAGATGATGATGATCCTCACCATTTAGAGAAAGTTCTTAGTAAGGGAAGCCGGCTGACAGGCCAGGACCACAGGCCATTCATCGAAATCGAGCTGTAACTTCAGGTGTGACAAACTGTACACACAGATTGTCCATACTCAGGAACACTTTGGGGGTTGGGTTTGTTTCATCAACTGTCATTTTCAGGAAACCAATTACACTGCATTTACTACAATACTGTGTGTGTGTGTGTGTTTGCTTTAGGGTGTACTCTTCCCCCTTTTGCTTGTTTATTATAGACAATTCTGAACTAACAGGCTAAAAATCAATGGTTTTAATATAGGTAATATAGTAATCTTTGTTTAAAACTATGATTTAGCAGTGTTTGCTTAGAGAAAAGGTCCTATCAGTATGTGTGTGTACTAACTGCTTACAGGAAAATGGTCCTATCAGTGACTTCAAAATAACCTTGTAGTGGAAGGCAGGTGTTGCTTCTGATTAAAAACTAGAAAGTCCTCACATTTCACGGTTAAACACAGGATCTAACACAATAGTATACATGAAAGGAAATGAACAACAGAACAGAATGTTCAGTGTTTGCCCAGGTTCTGAGGTAGAGATCTGAGAGGTTTTAAAACAGGGCTCTTACTGCTGGAGCTTGGGTCGTGTTCAGTAGGCATGACAGAAGAAAACAGTGGAGAGGTACCAACCGGACTTGTCCAATAAGAAATGTTCATTTTTATTTCCCATTGCAAAACGTTTTGCTATGGTGTGCACGAATGAACACGACCCCATTTCTCGTACATGTTTGTACATGTAGCCCACTGTATGTTGCAAGAGAAAGTCACACAGCTTGATGTAGAATAAACTTTTAAATAAATAGTTTGACATTAGTTTCACATATTAAAATGATATTTTCAACCATTTCCACTCATGTTGGCTTGGTCTGGTAATTTCTTGGCTAACAGTAGGCACAAAGAGAGGAGGCTCAGCTCAGGCCAAAAACCACATGGGACTACAAAACAGGAGCGGTCAGAAAAATCAGGGTCGGTCTGAGAAATGTAGCTGCACCATACTACTGTAGCAATCAAACCTATAGGATGCCATATCCTTCAAGTTAACATACACACATGTATTGTAAGTACAAGAATGTTTGTGCATTTACTGAAAAGCCAGTGTGTTGGAACTGTACATGTGTTGTGTGTCAGGGCTGGTGCAGAATTGTTTGAATTAATGTAGGATCTTAGTAATTGGGTTTACTGCCCTTGTGTGTTGTTGGTCCAATATGTTTTGATCCGATGTATTGTGAGCATTGACTTAAATAAATATACATTCTAAGAGACATTTGGTCTATGTCTCAAATGTCACCCTATTCCCTATGTAGTTTACTACTTTTGACTAGGGCCTAAGGCTTTTGACCATGGTTATTGCTAACCAGGCTGAAATTATGAACAGTATGTTTGGTTGGCATAACGACAACATGTATAACACGGAACATTCAATGATGCTAGTCTTGTCATTTATACAATTCAGTAAAAACAGTACAGCTTGTTATTAAATCAAATATTCAATAAATCCACAAAACGTAATGTTGAAGAAATCCACAAATAAAAAACAACATTGGAATGTCCAAGTGTTAAAAGCTATTATAAATAGCACTTCAACTGTTAGCCAAAAAATTAAGACAAAAGTAGTCACAAACGATAACAAAACATGAGTTAAAGTAGTCACAAACAAGCATCAAATATGACACCAAAAAATGTAAATTACAAAAATGGGACAAAATTTTAATCCCAATAAAATGTCCAACATTTTGACACCTACCGGTTCTTTTTCCATTTGTGATTTGGTTATTTCAATGCACTTGAGCATCCTTTACAAAAAAAATCGACTGTTTCAAAAGTGCAACAGCAAAGATTTACAGTAGTATCTGCAACACCTTTGGAATCAAAGACGGACGGACACGGGCAACTAAAGATGTCCTAAGATTCCTTTAACTTGTTCTAGTCTAAATCCAAAATACCACATTTGCAATCTTGTGTCTAATACCACATAACATTTAACCTTTACTATCCTACTGCAGCAGTACAATAAGTGATATTTTAACTTACTTAATGATATTATTCCAAAGACTGTTGCAAATATCAGTGTTCATATTGATTCCCAAATGTATAAAGCAATTCATAGTAGGCGTACTGATCTAGGAATAGGTCCATATACTATGTTATCTATTATACTCTAAGTCAAAACAGATCCTAGATCAGCACTCCTACTCTGAGATGCTTTGTGAATACATACAGTACCAGTCAAAAGTTTGGAAACACCTACTCATTCAGGGGTTTTTCTTTACTTTTACTATTTTCTACATTGTAGAATAATAGAAGACATCAAAACGATGAAATAACACATATGGAATCATGTAGTAACCAAAAAAATTGTTAAACAAATCAAATTATATTTTATATTTGAGACTCTTCAAAGTAGCCACCCTTTGCCTTAACAGCTTTGCACTCTTTGGCCTTCTCTCAACTAGCTTCACCTGGAATGCTTTTCCAACAGTCTTGAAGGAGTTCCCACATATGCTGAGCACTTGTTGGATGCTTATCCTTCACTCTGCGGTCCAACTCATCCCAAGCCATCTCAATTGGGTTGAGGTCGGGTGATTGTGGAGGCCAGGTCATCTGATGCAGCACTCCATCACTCTCCTTTTTGGTCAAATAACCCTTACACAGCCCGGAGGTGTGTTTTGGGTCATTGTCCTGTTAAAAAACAAATGATAGTCCCACTAAGCGCAAACCAGATTGGATGGCATATCACTGCAGAATACTGTGGTAGCCATGCTGTTCCATACATAGAAAAAGCTTCTTTCTCTCAAATTTTCTGCACAAATGTGTTTACACCCCTGTTAGTGAGCTCCAATAGGAGTGATAGCAACAATTACAGACCCACGTCAGACAACAGTCTTCATACAGGTTGTTGTAATATATTAATATGAAGACAACATCACCAATATTTCCCTGAAATAAAAACTTGAAGCACCACTAGCCTTAAGTGTGTGAACACGGGAAAAAAATACAACCCAAAACCATACTCTGTCTGTCTGCTATGCTAATGTATGGCAGATAGATAAACATTGGAAACTTATTTCGGACTAATAAAGTGGTCTCTCTCATACACACTTCTCTCAGGAAACTGTCCTATAAAAACGTCATAGGGTTAAGCCTGCACTGTCTCAATGGATAGGTAACACCTCTTAGATGGATCTAAAGATGTTCCACTCTCCTCATGTTCTACGTTGTATGCATCCCAAATTCCTTTATAGTGCACTACATTTTGTCAAAGGTAGTGCACTATAAAGGGAATAGGGTGCCAGCTATAGACACACACTGAGGCAGACATGCTTTCCGTTCTTACGTATTAAGACATAAAATCAGATAAGTCACAACAGAAGTTTGTTAGCTTGTAAATTAGCCATTAGAGTAGAGCTCGAGCTGTGGCTACTGTTATCATTGTTGACTTACTCTCTTCGGACAAAGAACACTGTGGTTGTTGCCACAGATTGAGCTGCTTGCCTACAGAGGAAATAGAATCGGTTAAATCGCAAATGGCACCATGTTCCCTATATTGTGCACTTCTTTTGACCAGAGCCCTAGTGGCTCTCTGGCAGTACAAGTCAAGGTCTGTACATCACATCCTCCTTTATCCTCTTCCTGTTACTGCTTCTCAGGACTCGCTCATTCACACTATAGGGCCAACATGATCTGTACTGCACTGGCTCAGACATTTTCTTTTTACATTGTCCTTTCATCCATTCTATGGTGGATAGATAACCAGCCAGCCCAGTACAGCTCAACTTGTATTGGCCCTATTGTGTGAATTAGGGTTGTGTGTGTGTGTGTGTCTCTCTCAAAAGACTATCTATCTTAGTCCTGTTCTTCCTGGTCTCACATTGTCCGTGGAGTTGTCTGAGTGAGTGTGTATGTGTCCTGTCGTCACTGGTCTCACCTTGTCTGTGGGGTTGGCCATTTTGGGTTTTGGGTTCTTTCCCAGGGCCATCTACTGCGTCCAGATCAGTCAGCTCCATGTGGAACAGATAGAAGATGAAGCCATAGAATGCTGGGCCCAGACTGTTACACAGACCATGGATACCTGTTATCATCCCCTGGACCACGCCTAGAGACAGACAATGAGGAGGTTACACAATGATCGAACACAGTAAACATACTACAAATGAAGGTGGTCCATTGCAATGAACAAGCGGAACTTTGCACGTACCACCGTGATAACGCTGGTTTACTTAAAATGCTACTAAACGGGAGATTACATGAACCTGCACGTTAAAGCAAACTTGATTTCAACCAAAAAAACCCAAGGATAAACCAGCAGTTCAGCTGAGGGTCAAGTGATTATAATAACAGACAGCTGCTTCTAGGTTACATTTTCAATTTTCATTAAAAAAAATTTAATAAATGTTGACTACATTTTCATTTGATAAAAAAAAAAGATTATAAAAGGCCTAACTTAATCACAATTGACTTGATGTAGTTACACATTTGGACAGTCCAGGGATATTTTAGAAATATGAAATATGAACAGTCCAGGGATATTTTACACCCAATCTTGATAAGAACTGACCATACCACACATGTTTACTTTAAAGACAGTTGTCAGGGTAGCCTAGTGGTTAGAGCGTTGGGCAAGTAACCGAAAGGTTGCAAGATTGAATCCCCGAGCTGACAAGGTAAAAATCTGTCGTTCTGACCCTGAACAAGGCAGTTAACCCACTGTTCCTAGGCCGTCATTGAAAATAAGAATTGGTTCTGACTTGCCTAGTTAAATAAAGGTAAAATAAAAATAAAGAATTTGAAAAATAATAAGAGTAGGCTAGATCAACATTAGTTTTTCACTCGTAAATTGCCACAGTAAACAAGGAAATAAGCCTACAATATTTCAGTTATACGGAATGATTGTCAAATAGATAAAAGCGCCCTTAGTCCGCTCAAAAAGTAGGATTAAGTTGTTTCCGATTATAATACCCAACAGAGGGCGAAATTCTTTGAAAAATGCTTGATACAGTAGCAAGCAGGATTAAGGTAACAGAGAGCGGTAATGAGGTGACCAATAAAGATTGCAATTGAGATAAACTGTGCGGGTGAATTCAGCTCATATTGGCGGTTTGACGAGAGATCTGCTGGCGATAATCTGGTGGCCATCGATGGTTGCAATAGACCCAAAGGCTTTATAGGGCATTCATAACGCCTTCATAAGGACTAGATAAACGCTTCAGAAAACACAACTCCATTTTCCCGACCATTTGCATGTGTGTGTGTGCGCGCCGAGAGAAACCTCAGCTCAAACCAAACAATCGCTGTAGAAAAATTTGGTTTTCATTTGAGGTAATTCTTTAACAAAGTATTTTCCAACTCCGGAGAGGAATCAGCAGGCAACAAATCAGACTGTACGCACATAGTACACTGAAAAGGTCATATAGTCAGGAGGTGGAAACATGGAAATCCTCCTCACAGACCGATATCACAGAGACAGGACTAATCTGGCCTGTATTCAACCTCTCTTCAATGCATCTATCAGAGTCAACACTAACAACAGTAACCGTCATAAGACCACGTTCAGAGCATCAGGACTGCATCAGGACTACCTTCTCTCCCCTGTCCTCTCAGTCTCCTGGTTCAAACCACTAACAGTAGATTAGTGTTAAAGCCAGAACAACAAAGTCAAATCAACTCTCCTCTGCTGACCCCAAGATAAAGGATCGTCGCAGTGTGACCTGTTCAGTGCTGTGGATCATTGGGATACACTAGATGCAATGCTCTGGTCAGTGAACTGTATCGTTGTTGGTGTTATGCTGCTCTCTAATGGCCTGACAGGATAGCGCCGTTTAATGCGACACGGTATACTTTGTCAACTCATGGAAATTGTATTCCCATTTCATTTCGGGTTGATTAGAAGAAAAGAAAGCAATGTCTGCTCACTGTTTGCTGACTGCTCCACAAAAAGTGGTGCTTAAAGGGGTTATTGTGACCAATATGTTAGGGTAAGGCCTGGGTCAAGATTGGTGATAGGGACAGTACATTAAAAGGTAGTTGCTATTGTAATATCTGGAAGCCAAGGCCCAGTAGGATGGTGTTCTTATTCCCTATGGAGCGCATCAGGATCCCGAGAACCACCGTCTGACACAGAGAACACAGCAGGTAATCAATCATAAAGATCATCAAGGACAACAACCACCCGAGCCACTGCCTGTTCACCCCGCTATCATCCAGAAGGCGAGGTCGGTACAGGTGCATCAAAGCAGGGACCAAGAGACTGAAAAACAGCTTCTATCTCAAGGCCATCAGACTGTTAAACAGCCAGCACTAACATTGAGTGGCTGCTGCCAACATACTGACTCAACTCTAGCTCACTTTAATAATGGAAATTGATGGAAATTGATCAAAAATTTATCACTAGCCACTTTAAACAATGCCACTTAATATAATGTATATGTATATACTGTACTCTATCATCTACTGCATCTTGCCATCTTTATGTAATACATGTATCACTAGCCACTTTAAACTATGCCACTTTTATGTTTACATACCCTACATAACTCATCTCATATGTATATACTGTACTCGATACCATCTACTGCATCTTGCCTATAGCTTATGCCGGTCCATACCATAACCCCACCGCCACCATGGGGCACTCTGTTCAATGTTGACATCAGCAAACCGCTCGCCCACACAACGCCATAAACGCTGTCTGCCATCTGCCCGGTACAGTTGAAACCAGGATTCATTCGTGAAGAGCACACTTCTCCAGCATGCCAGTGGCCATCGAAGGTGAGCATTTGCCCACTGAAGTCAGTTACACGCCTACCTGCAGTCAGGTCAAGACCCTGGTGGGGACGACGAGCACACAGATGAGCTTCCCTTTCTGACAGTTTGTGCAGAAATTCTTCAGTCGTGCAAACACACAGTTTCATCAGCTGTCTGGGGTGGCTGATCTAAGACGATTCCGCAGGAGAAGAAGCCGGATGTGGAGGTACTGGGATGGCTTTGTTACAGGTGGTCTGAGTTTGTGAGGCCGGTTGGACGTACTGCCAAATTCTCTAAAACGACATTGGAGGTGACTTATTGTAGAGAAATTAACATTAATTTCTCTGGCAACAGCTCTGTTGAACAGTCAGCATGCCAATTGCACTCTCCCTCAAAACTTGGAGACATGTGTGGCATTGTGTTGTGTGACAAAACTGCTCATTTTTCGACTTTAATTTCCCCCAGCACAAGGTGCACCTGTGTAATTATCACGCTGTTTAATCAGCTTCTTGATATGCCACACCTGTCAGGTGGATGGATTATCTTGGCAAAAGAGAAATGCTCACTAACAGGGATGTAAACAAATTTATCCGATCTCAACCCAATTGAGATGGTTTGGGATGAGTTGGACCGCATAGTTATTTTTTACATTTTATTTCACTTTTATTTAACCAGGTAGGCTAGTTGAGAACACGTTCTCATTTACAACTGCGAACTGGCCAAGATAAAGCAAAGCAGTGCGACAGAAACAACAAGCAGAGTTACACATGGAATAAACAAGCTTACAGTCAATAACACAATAGAAAAAAAAGAAAGTCTATATACAGTGTGTGCAAATGGCATGAGGAGGTAAGGCAATAAATAGGCCATAGTAGCAAAGTAATTACAATTTAGCAGATTAACACTGGAGTGATAGATGAGCAGATTATGATGATCAGATGATGGTGTGTAAGTAGTGATACTGGTGTGCAAAAGAGCAGCAAAGTAAATAAAAACAATATGGGGATGAGGTAGGTAGATTGGGTGGGTTATTTACAGATGGACTATGTACAGCTGCAGCGATCGGTTAGCTGCTCTGACAGCTGATGCTTAAAGTTAGTGAGGGAAATGTAAGTCTCCAGCTTCAGCGATTTTTGCAAATCGTTCCAGTCACTGGCAGCAGAGAACTGGAAGGAAAGGCGGCCAAAGGAGGTGTTGGCTTTGGGGATGACCAGTGAGATATACCTGCTGGAGCGCGTGCTACGGGTGGGTGTTGTTATCGTGACCAGTGAGCTGAGATAAGGCAGAGCTTTACCTAGCATAGACGTATAGATGACCTGGAGCCAGTGGGTCTGGCGACGAATATGTAGCGAGGGCCAGCCAACTAGAGCATACAGGTCACAGTGGTGGGTGGTATAAGGTGCTTTGGTAACAAAACGGATGGCACTGTGATACAATTTGTTGCGTAGAGTATTGTAAGCTATTTTGTAGACGACATCGCCGAAGTCGAGGATCGGTAGGATAGTTAGTTTTACAAGGGTAAGTTTGGCGGCGTGAGTGAAGGAGGCTTTGTTGCGAAATAGAAAGCCGATTCTAGATTTGATTTTGGATTGGAGATGTTTGATATGAGTCTGGAAGGAGCGTTTACAGTCTAGCCAGACACCTAGGTATTTGTAGTTGTCCACGTATTCTAGGTCAGAACCGTCCAGAGTAGTGATGCTAGTCGGGCGGGCGGGTGCGGGCAGTGAACGGTTGAAAAGCATGCATTTGGTTTTGCTAGCGTTTAACATTTACATTTAAGTCATTTAGCAGACGATCTTATCCAGAGCGACTTACAAATTGGGTTTAAGAGCAGTTGGAGGCCACAGAAGGAGTGTTGTATGACATTGAAGCCTGTGGTACCCCCATAGAGACTGCCAGAGGTCCGGACAATAGGCCCTCCGATTTGACACACTGAACTCTATCTGAGAAGTAGTTGGTGAACCAGGCGAGGCAGTCATTTGAGAAACCAAGGCTATTGAGTCTGCCGATAAGAATATGGTGATTGACAGAGTTGAAAGCCTTGGCCAGGTCGATGAAGACGTCGATGAAGACGGCTGCACAGTATTGTCTTTTATCGATGGCGGTTATGATATCGTTTAGTACCTTGAGCATGGTTGAGGTGCACCTGTGACCAGCTCGGAAACCAGATTGCATAGCGGAGAAGGTACGGTGGGATTCGTTTATTAACTTGGCTTTCAAAGAATTTAGAAAGGCAGGGCAGGATGGATATAGGTCTGTAACAGTTTGGGTCTAGAGTGTCTCCCCCTTTGAAGAGGGGGATGACCGCGGCAGCTTTCCAATCTTAAGGGATCTCGGACGAAACAAAAGAGAGGTTGAACAGACTGATAATAGAGGTTGCAACAATTGCGGCGGATCATTTTAGAAAGAGAGGGTCCAGATTGTCTAGCCCAGCTGATTTGTACGGGTCCAGGTTTGGCAGCTCTTTCAGAACATCTGCGATTTGGGTGAAGGAGAAGCTGGGGAGGCTCAGGCAAGTAGCTGCGAGGGGTGCGGAACTGTTGCCCGAGGTTGGGGTAGCCAGGAGGAAAGCATGGCCAGCCGTAGAGAAATGCTTATTGAAATGTTCGATTATCATGGATTTTTCGGTGGTGACCGTGTCGCCTAGCCTCAGTGCAGTGGGCAGCTGGGAGGAGGTGCTCTTGTTCTCCATGGACTTTACAGTGTCCCAACACTTTTTGGAGTTAGAGCTACAGGATGCAAATTTCTGTTTGAAAAAGCTAGCCTTTCCTTTCCTGACTGACTGTGTGTATTGGTTCCTGACTTCCCTGAACAGTTGCATATCACGGGGACTATTCGATGCAATTGCAGTCTGCCACAGGATGTTTTTGTGCTGGTCAAGGGCAGTCAGGTCTGGAGTGAACCAAGGGCCATATCTGTTCTTAGTTCTAAATTTTTTGAAAGGGGCATGCTTATTTAAGGTGGTGAGGAAATTACTTTTAAAGAACGACCAGGCATCCTTGACTGACGGGATGAGGTCAATATCCTTCCAGGATACCTGGGCCAGGTCGATTAGAAAGGCCTGCTCGCAGAAGTGTTTTAGGGAAAGTTTGACAGTGATGAGGGGTGGTCGTTTGACCGCGGACCCATAGCGGATGCAGGCAGTGATCGCTGAGATCCTGATTATTATTTTTTTTCATTTCCCTTCACCAATTTTGAATATGTTGTGTATGTCCATTACCTGAAATCCCCCAAAAATCCATTTCAATTACAGGTTGTAATGCAACAAAATAGGAAAAATACCAAGGGGGATGAAGACATTTGCAAGGCACTGTATAGCGTACATCTAAAAAAAAGTAGGGACGTGTATTAGAAAACCAATCAATATCTGGTGTGACCACCATTTGCGTCATGCAGCGCGACACATCTCCTTCGCATAGAGTTGATCAGGCTGTTGATTGTGGCCTGTGGAATGTTGTCCCACTCCTCTTCAATGGCTGTGCGAAGTTGCTGGATCTTGGCGGGAACTGGAACACACTGCCGTACATGTCGATCCAGAGCATCCTAAACATGCTCAACGGGTGACATGTCTGGTGAGGATGCAGGCAATGGAAGAACTGGGACATTTTCAGCTTCCAGGAATAGTATACAGATCCTTGTGACATTGGGCCATGCACTACCATGCTGAAACACGGGGAACTATGGGGCACTCTGTTCAAAACATTGACATTAGCAAACCACTAAAACGACGTTGGAGGCGGCTTATCATAAAGAAGTGAACATTCAGAGCAAAAGCTCTGGTGGACATTCCTGCAGTCAGCATGCCAATTGCATGCTCCCTCAACACTTGAGACATCTGGCCTCCCAAGTGGCTCAGCGGTCTAAGGCACTGCATCGCAGTGCTAGAGGCGTCACTACAGACCAGGGTTTGATCCCAGGCTGTATCACAACCGGCCGTGATCGGATGTCCCATAGGGCAGCACACAATTGGCCAAGCGTCGTCCGGGTTAAGGGAGGGTTTGGCGGGGGGGGGGCTTTACTTCGCTAATGTCTGGGATCTTGTATTTCAGCTCATGAAACATGGGACCAACACTTTACATGTTGCATTTATATTTTGGTTTAGTGTATATTAGTATTTAGTACAGTATAGTACTCACAGCGAAGGGGTCAGCCTACTCACAGCAAAGGGGTCAGCCTGCTCCCAGGATATGGGTGCCCCCCAGGAGGCCGGTCTCATCTTCTCAGGCAGTGACTCAGGGACAGCTACCAGGATGAAACAGATGTCTAGCAGGGCGATGGCAGTAGCCAGGATCACTACCAAGGTGTCCGCATACGTCACAGACAGGTACGCTCCGATTGCTAGGGCTGGTCACTAGGCTAGCTGCAAACGTGGCCGACACCTGGAAGGGGAGAAAAGGGAAAGGAAGTGGGAGAGGAAGGGCGAGCGTGGAGGAAAAAGGAGGTGAGGAATAGATGGAAGGGAGAAGAGGGAGACCTGGTGTCATTCTAACATTACGAGAATATATGACAGCAAAAATAACACTGACAGGTATTCCATCTGGGTTATCATTAAAATCTAGTCATTCAGCATCACTCATTCAGCATCACATCACACCAAACCATAGGCTGTGCTCCTCTCGTGTTCTGCTGTGATGTCTGCCACATACGCAAAGATCACAGAGAATGTGACTGCAAACACACCGGACATGGATATGGCTACAAAGTACCACCTGAGGAGAGGAGGAGAAGAGGAAATAGGAGGAGAGATGATGAGGGAGAAGAGAGGACAGGGAGGAAGGAGAGAGGAGGAATGTTAGCAAGTCTGTAAAGCTCTATCGTGGCTGTGGAAACCACTACAGTGATGGTCCACTTCAACATAGGTTGAACCACAGCAGAATGCCAGAGATTTAGGGCCAGTTGCATAGACTACTCCTAGAATTTAAAACATGTTCATGTCTCTACACACTTGAAGTTGACAATGCTTTTTATTCCATGAGTAGGCTTAATCCGCCTCAGTACAATCACAGCCCATAGAGTGAAGTGTGTGTTATCGTAGAGGTGTTCTCACCACGGGCTGATCTTCACGAGAGGAATGGGGGCGCAGGTGAAGAAGACTGTTAGCAGTAGAAATGACTTCCTCCCCCGTACGTCTGACAATGCTCCAATCAGAGGAGCACTCAGGAACAACAGCAGACCCTAGGGGAAGGAGGAAGAGAGGGGGGGTGGAGAGAGGGCGGGAAGAGAGAGTGAGGGCGAGAGGGAAAGAGGAGAGAGAGAAAGAGAAATAAAGAGAAGGAGGGAGAGAAAAAGAGGAGAGAGGGGCAGGAAGAGGAGCGATAAAAAGAGAGGGAGATAGAGGGAGAGAGGAAGGGACAGAAATAAAGAGGGGAGGGAGAGAGAGGAAAAAGAAGAGAGAGAAATAAAAAGGAGAGAGAGAGAGAGGAAGAGAGGAGAAGGAGAGAAGGGGGGAGAGGAGAGAGAGAGAGAAATAAAGAGGGAGAGAGAAGAAAAAGGAGAGAGAGAGAAAGAGGAGAGGGAGAGGAGGTGGCAAGAAAGAGGGAGGGAGAGTGTGAGAAAAAGGGAGAGAGCGGTAAACACAGAGAAATAAAGAGGGAGAGGGAAGGAGAGAGAGGAAAAAGTAGAGGGAGAGAGGAGAAGGGGGAGAGAAAAAGGAAGATGGAGCGAGAGAGAGGAAGACAGAAAGAGATGGAGAGAGGAAGAAAGAGGGAGAGAGAAAAAAGGAGAGGAGAGAAAAAGAGGAGAGAAAAAGAGGAGAGAGGGAGAGGAGAGAGACAAAGGGGTGAAAGAAATGAGACCTCATTGAGCTGTGCACTGAGCTACTGAGTAACCAACTACAGTTATGTACAATCATTTACACATGTAGCTCTATTCCAGTAGTCCATGCTTTCCCATGACATAGCCTACTACACTGAGTATACCAAACATTAGGAACACCTTCCTAATGCTTCCCACAGTTGTGTCAATTCGGCTGTATGTCCATTGGGTGGTGGACCACACAGGAAACCCATCCCCGTAAAAAGGCACTTAAATATTTTGGTTTGCCTATTCACCCTCTGAGTGGCATGCATACACAATCCATGTCTCAAGGCCTAACACACCTTCTTTAAAACTGTCTCCTCCCCTTCATCTACTCTGAATGTGATATCAATAAGGGATCATAGCTTTCACCTAGATTCACCTTTTCAGTCTATGGACAGAGCAGGTGTTCTTAATGTTTTGTATTCTCAAGTGTATACTATCCATACTGCCATCATCTACACACCCCACTAAACAGACCACCGGAGATTAAAATGTAACGTTTTGAGTTTAGGCTACATGAGATAAGATGCCATGCACTACTGCAGCTGTCAGTGGTAAAACAAACACAGTACTTGGCAGAGAGAGTTCTACCATGACGGGTCTCTCTCTTATCTAACCTAGTGAGTGACGAGTCTCCTCGCTAGGCAGCGGCTAGCTTAGCGTTTTCTTACCTACAGGGTGTCCTAGCTACAGACTAGAGCAGGGTTTCCCAAACCTCTCCTCGGGGATCACCAGACATTTCACATTTTTGTTGTAGCCCTAAACTAACACGCCCGATTCAATTAGTCTAATAATTAGTCTGTAACCAAACTGTTACAGACCTATATCCATCCTGCCCTGCCTTTCTAAAGTCTTAGAAAGCCAAGTTAACAAACAGATCACCGACCATTTCGAATCCCACCGTACCTTCTCCACTATGCAATCTGGTTTCCGAACTGGTCATGGATGCACCTCAGACACGCTCAAGGTCCTAAATGATATCATGACCGCCATCAATAAAAGACAGTAATGTGCAGCCGTCTTCATCGACCTGGCCAAGGCTTTTGACTCTGTCAATCACCACATTCTTATCGGCAGACTCAATAGCCTTGGTTCCTCAAATGACTGCCTTGCCTGGTTCACCAACTACTTCTCGGATAGAGTTCAGTGTGTCAAATCGGAGGGCCTGTTGTCCGGACCTCTGGCAGTCTCTATGGGGGTGCCACATGGTTCAATTCTCGGATCGACTCTTTTCTCTGTATATATCAATAAAGTCGGTCTTACTGCTGGTGATTCTCTGATCCACCTCTACGCAGACGACACCATTCCGTATACATCTGGCCCTTCTTTGGACACTGTTAACAAACCTCCATACGAGCTTCAATGCCATACAACACTCCTTCCGTGGCCTCCAACTGCTCTTAAATGCTAGTAAAACTCAATGCATACTCTTCAACTGATCGCTGCCCGCACCTGCCCGCCCGACTAGCATCACTACTCTGGATGGCTCCGACTTAGAATATGTGGACAACTACAAATTCCTAGGTGTCTGGTTAGACTGTAAACTCTCCCTCCAGACTCACATTAAGCATCTCCAATCCAAAATTAAATCTAGCTTTCTATTTCGCAACAAAGCCTACATCACTCATGCTGCCAAACATACCCTCGTAAAACTGACTATCCTACCGATCCTTGACTTCGGCGATGTAATTTACAAAATAGCCTCCAACACTCTACTCAGCAAATTGGATGTAGTCTATCACAGTGCCATCCGTTTTGTCACCAAGGCCCATATACAACCCACCACTGTGACCTGTATGCTCCCGTTGGCTGGCCCTCGCTACCTATTCGTCACCAAACCCACTGGCTCCTGGTCATCTATAAGTCTTTGCTAGGTAAAGCCCCGCCTTATCTCAGCTCACTGGTCACCATAGCAACAACCACCTGTAGCACACGCTCCAGCAGGTATATTTCACTGGTCATCCCCAAAGCTAACACCTCCTTTGGCCGCATTTCCTTCCAGTTCTCTGCTGCCAGTGATTGGAAAGAATTGCAAAAATCACTGAAGCTGGAGACTTATATCTCCCTCACTAACTTTAAGCATCAGCTGTCAGAGCAGCTTACCGATCACTGCACCTGTACACAGCCCATCTGTAAATAGCCCATCCAAACTACCTTATCCCCATATTGTTTTTTGTTGTTGTTGCTCTTTTGCATCCCAGTATCTCTACTTGCACATCATCATTTGCACATATATCACTCCAGTGTTAATGCTAAATTGTAATTATTTCGCCACTATGGCCTATTTATTGCCTTACCTCCCTAATCTTATTACATTTGCACACACTGTATATAGATTTTACTATTGTGTTATTGACTGTACGTTTGTTTATCCCATGTGTAACTCTGTGTTGTTGTTTTTGTCGAAACTGCTTTGCTTTATCTTGGCCAGGTCACAGTTGTAAATGAGAACTTGTTCTCAACTGGCCTATCTGGTTAAATAAAGGTGAAATAACATAAAAAATGTATGTTATTTCATGTTCATGTTCATTTTATGTTTATGAAAAAACGGTTGTTATCTTACCTAAAGTGTCCTGGCTCCAGACTAGAGCGCAACAGGCTAAGCTGCTGTTAACTGTTGTTATCTTACCTAAAGTGTCCTGCCTCCAGACTAGAGAGCAACAGGCTAGGCTGCTGTTAACTGTTGTTATCCTACCCAAAGTGTCCTGGCTCCAGACTAGAGAGCAACAGGCTAGGCTGCTGTTAACTGTTGTTATCCTACCTAAAGTGTCCTGGCTCGAGAGAAACAGGCTAGGCTGCTAACTGTTGTCATCTTACCTTGACACCGTGAATAAGCCCATTCATCAGGAATGTGTGTTGAGGGAATGTTTCATGTAAGACCTGGGAAATAAACACAGATAAGACATTATCAACTTTTGTGTCCATACAGTAGCCTACATTAAAGTGACCCACACAGTACAGTGACTGCTATACACTTCAGCATTCGTCAAACTAAAGCAAAGGAAAGCACACACACACACACACACACACACACACACACACACACACACACACACACACACACACACACACACACACACACACACACACACACACACACACACACACACACACACACACACACACACACACACACACACACACACACACACACACACACACACACACACACACCAATATAAAGTGACACTGAGAAAACAAAACTGTTGTGTCCATATTAGTACAGTGTAACAGATCTATGTAATGACATACAGTGGCTCATGTTGACTACAGGTAACTTCTGCTAGTCAAACTACAGCACACTGACCTGACGGTACCCATTAACAATATCCGCTCCATTACCTAATAGTGACCTTTATGGGTCTGAGATACTGAGGGAACAAACTTTCAGCTAGATAATGGAAACTGATATAGAAAAGGTTGAGGGGAGAGACTCTAGCACACTGTGTAAATGACACACTTAAAGTAAACCTTTATTACCTAACGAAATGTACTCTGAAGCAAGCAGGCAGATGGTATAATTTCCCTCAAATTCACAAACAGAGGTCAGGCATGATGGTGCAAATTCAGCCTAAATCAATGTGACGCAGTTCAAAGTCTACAGACAGTATTGGCGAAGAACTCCGTTTGAGAGCAAGTGAGGGAGGGGTGATTGACACCAGTAGGATCATGACCCTGTGAGTGTTTAGACAGGACTAAGAGAACAAACACATACAGGGTTTGACTATTGGTCAGGGGGACATGGACCAAACCAAATGCAAATGGAGAGGAGAAGCCATTCAAGGCCCCTAAAACAGGGTTACCCAAACTCAGTCTTGGGGCCCCCCTTGGGTGCACATTTTGTTTTTTAACCTAGCACTACACAGCTGATTGAAATAATGAAAGTTGATCATAAGTTGGTTATTTGAATCAGCTGTGTTCTAGGGCAAAAAAACTAAAATGTGCACCCAGGGGGGGCCCCAGGACCGAGATTGGGAAACCCTGCCCTGAGAGAGTTTTCCTGCACAGATGCCGAATACAGTGGGTTTGGTGAGGCTGAGAGAGGCTCTGGCTGTGGCTAATGAAAGTGGGAACCTCAGTGGGTGCAGTGAGAGAGGGTGATGCATGCGAGAGTACTGTAACAGCAACAGGTGAATGGATAGAGCACAGTGGGAGCTCACTGTGCACCTAACTAAGGAGGACCTGATTGGAAACAGTGAAGCCGGCGTCTCTTTCCACCGCTCTCTGATTAACCCAACACGCAAATGTTAACCGCCCCCTGGGAGATCCAGTAAGTGGAACAGATTTTCATAGTCAGAATAAGCACCACTAACCCTCCACACAGACCAGGGTCGTGTTCAGTGGGTGCGAAACCGAAGAAAAACAGTCCGAAATGGAGTAAAACGAGATATCTCAACTCGTCCAGTAAGAAACACTAATGAACAACACATAGCACTGACTTCAAACAAATCATTTGAAACTGACCATAATGTGGGCTGTAGATTTAGTTGTTTCTCATTTGTTTGGTGGGGAAAAGTAGCCCAGCTGTAGTGAAGGTAAATGTAGGTTCCAGGAAATGGATGAAAAACAGATCTCATGGTCCTGAACACAAACAATGCATTTTCAATTCATATTCACTACTATATAGTTTGTCGGACATGATTAGTCCGTCCATTGAGGGGAGTCGTGTGTGCCCGGATGCGTCTACAACATCTATAGTCGAACAACAGCCCCTCACTAACCTTCTCTCTCCCACTCCCTTTGAGAAGCCCTTTCAAAAGCAAAAGATACACTACTCGAAGTCTTTTTCATATTGCTCAGCCAAGTATCATCTGTCGACACTGAGCCTCTCATTCCCACAACACAGGCTGCATTATCAGGCCCAGAACATTTGATTATCAATTAAATTATTCATAGCTGTTTGTGGAGCCGTTTGTTGGGAAATGTCACTCCCTGGTAGTCTGGTTGGGTTTAGGACAGAATTATGAAGGAGTGGGGTGGGAGGAATGAAGGCATTATAACCAGTCATTATGAATGCATTATAACCAGTCATTATGAATGCATTATAATGCATTAAACAGTCCTGTTGGGTGGATGTGATTATTAACATACATTTAGGTCATTTAGCAGACTCTCTTATCCAGAGAAACGTATAATGAACGTGTGTTTAGTAGGGCTGGGCATTGCCAGAGAATTCACGATACGATATTATCACGACACTTTGGTGCCGATACAACGTGTAACAAAACTCACAATTCTATATGTACTGTGATTTTATTGCGATTCAATGTTGCAAACATGTTGCTCACCATATGCCTGTTGCAGAGGGATGAGAGGGAGCCATGAGAAAACACGTTTTTGATCAGTAATGGAAATGAAACTGCTGAAAACAAATTGGCTCCCTTATTTAAGAAGAAGATGGAGAACCAGCTATGAGGGAGAAATACTGGATCTTTGGTGCAGGTACAGCCAACTAGCGCCAAAATAATATTGTGATATTGTGAAAACGATACATCGTCAAAAACAATATCCCGATATGTAACTGTATGGATTTTCCCCCCCTTCGCTAGTGTTTAGTGGCGGGTGTGACTCAGAGACTAATACAGAGATCTGAGATATTGATGAAAGACATTACATCGTAATGTAAGGCTCTGCGTTAGGCTGAGTATGCGGTTTCTCATGAGCAGTCACACCTTATAGTTATGAGAGTAGAGTATTACTTTATTAATCCCAATTGGTTTTATTTTTATTTTTATCACAGCATGCATCATCAATGACAGGACACGCAACAATGACCAACACATGATGAAACATTTCAGTTGTAGTTTACCCTGATCATGGGCAGGGTGAGCAATGAGCATGTATTGTACAGGAAACTAACATAAAGTGTCTTAATAGGGTGTTGGGCCACCACGAGCTGCCAGAACAGCTTCAATGGGCATTGGCATAGACTATCTGTAACTCTGTTGGAGGGATGCGACGCCATTCTTCCACGAGAAATTCCATCATTTGGTGTGTTATTGGTGGTGGTGGAAAACACTGTCTCAGGCACCGCTCCAGAATCTCCCATAAGTGTTCAATTGGGTTGAGATCTGGTGAACTGACACAAAGAGGGGTCTCAAAGGACCAACGTTACCGAGATCTCTTCTTCTAGCCATGGTAGGCAAAATAAATGTGCAACTGGGCATTTTTATAGGTGACCCTACGTATGATGGGATGTTTTAATTGCTTAATTAACTCAGGAACCACACCTGTGCGGAAGCACCTGCTATCAATACACCTTGTATCCCTCATGTACTCAAGTGTGTCCTTTATTTTGGCAGTCGCCAGTACATCCCAACTGTATGTATCCCTAAGCTAGGGAGGGGAGCAGTTGGGCTTAGGTGCATGTGTCACACTTGAGCCCAAGTTGTGTTTAGTCTAGCATGACGGGGTCCTGCGCATGATGCTTGCAACGCCAGGCTTGTGGGCTAGATTCCCACGGGGACCAGTACAAAAAAGTATGAAAAATTTATGCAGTTTCTCAAACTCGGTCCTCCTAAGCGGTACACGTTTTGGTTTTTGCCCTAACACTACACAGCTGATTCAAATGATCAAAGCTTGATGATTCGTTGATCATTTGAATCAGCTGTGTAGTGCTAGGGCAAAAACCAAAACGTGCACCCCCTGAGGTCCCTAGGACAGAGTTAACCCTGCTCTACTGTAAGTCGATCTGGATAAGAGTGTCTGTTACATGACTCAAATGTAAACGCATGTGTTGTCTCTACTGTATGTACATTATGTACCCTACTATGTACTGTAGCCCTAAGTAAGCTTGTTTTCATACAGGATGTAAGGGGAACAGTTGGTGGTTAACCTACTTACAGTGATCATGGGCGTGGTGAGCATGTGTTGGCCTATACCTACTGTGGGTAGCACAATGTACAGTAAGCTTGGGAATAGGTGGGCTCAGGTGTGTGGACGTTTACTTACCATGAACATGGTGAGCATGTGTTGTGTCCCTACTGTAACGTAGGCTTAGGTAAGCTTGTGTTCCAGCAGGTGGGCTCAGGTGTGTGGTGGTTTACCTACCGTAAGCATGGGCGTGGTGAGCAGCCCCTTCTGTACTGTATGTATCCCTAGCTAGGCCTGTGTTAGTGGAGCGGCTGGGTGGGCTCAGACGTGCGGTGGTTGTTTACCTACCGTAAGCATGGGCGTGGTGGGCAGCCCCCAGGAGAAGAATTCCAGGAAGATAACCACCACAGCATGGCAGACGCTGGGCTCAACCATCCCCTGCGGCTAAAGCATGGCGATGAGAGAAGAGGATGGAAAGACAAGAGAAGAGAGGGTGAGAGAAAAGACGAGAGATTAGGGAAAACCGTAAGCTGACAGACAATATACATTTCAAAAGTAGTGTGCACAAAATCCACCACATTTGAACAGGTGCTGGGTAATAGGTTAGTCAGTGAGTGAGCGAGCGAGACTGCCCTAAGTGTGCACTTGTTCATTTCTCTTCATGGATTTAAAAGCAAATGACTGGTGTGAGACATATGATGAAAACTCCTTCTAGTCC
This sequence comes from Salvelinus alpinus, assembly GCF_045679555.1. Taxonomy (NCBI): domain Eukaryota; kingdom Metazoa; phylum Chordata; class Actinopteri; order Salmoniformes; family Salmonidae; genus Salvelinus; species Salvelinus alpinus. Next base: position 46,726,959 of record NC_092115.1, read on the forward strand.
AGCCCATACTTACACCAATCCAAGGCTTTTTAAAAGCACAGGGAGGAAGCCAACGGTGTACACTTCCCAGAGAGGGAAGCAGGGACATGGGAGCCTTGACGGGGAGGTGTGAAAGCCATGGTGGCTGTAAAGTAGGGCAGGTCCAGCTCAACAAGATAGCGTGTGTGCGTTCCAGACCACAAAGTATGCAATACAATGTCAAGAATGGCAACTCTGACTGACATAGCCTAGGTCAAGGATCTTCAACCCAGTTCCTGGAGAGCTACCATCCTGTAGGTTTTCACTCCAACCCCAGTTGTAACTAACCTGATTCACTTTATCAACCAGCTGAGTATCATGGCCAATCCTACACTACCGTTCAAAAGTTTGGGGTCACTTATACATTTCCTTGATTTCCATGAAAACATGCATGAAATGAGTTGCAAAATGAATAGGAAATATAGTCAAGACGTTCACAAGGTTATAAATAATGATTTTTAATTGAAATAATAATTGTGTCCTTCAAACTTTGCTTTCATCAAAGATTCCTCCATTTGCAGCAATTACAGCCTTGCAGACCTTTGGCATTCTAGTTGTGAATTTGTTGAGGTAATCTGAAGAGATTTCACCCCATGCTTCCTGAAGCACCTCCCACAAGTTGGATTGGCTTGATGGGCACTTATTACATACCATACGGTCAAGCTGCTCCCACAACAGCTCAATAGGGTTGAGATCCGTTGACTGTGTTGGCCACCCCATTATAGACAGAACACCAGCTGACTGCTTCTTCCCTAAATAGATCTTGCATAGTTTGGAGCTGTGCTTTGGGTCATTGTCCTGTTGTAGGAGGAAATTGGCTCCAATTAAGCGCTGTCCACAGGGTATGGCATGGCGTTGCAAAATGGAGTGATAGCCTTCCTTCTTCAAGATCCCTTTTACCCTGTACAAATCTCCCACTTTACCACCACCAAAGAACCCTCAGACCATCACATTGCCTCCACCACGCTAGACAGATGGCGTCTAGCACACCTCCAGCATCTTTTCATTTTTTCTGCATCTCACAAATGTTGTTTTTTTGTGATCAGAACACCTCAAACTTAAATTTGTCTGTCCATAACACTTTTTTAATCTTCCTCTGTCCAGTGTCTGTGTTCTTTTGCCCATCTTAATCTTTTATTTTTATTGGCCAGTCTAAAATAGGGCTTTTTGTTTGCAACTCTGTCTAGAAGGTGAATGCACCAATTTGTAAGTCGCTCTGGATAAGAGCGTCTGCTAAATGACTTAAATGTAAATGTAAATGTAGAAGGCCAGCATCCCGGAGTCGCCTCTTCACTGTTGACGTTGAGTTTTCAGCTGTGCTAACATCATTGCAAAAGGGTTTTCTAATGATCAATTCACCTTTTTAAATGATAAACTTGGATTAGCTAACACAACGTGCCATTGGAACAAAGGAGTGATGGTTGCTGATAATGGGCCTCTGTACGCCAATGTAGACATTCCTTTTTTTATTTTATTTTTTATTGGCCATTTCCAGCTACAAGTCATTTACAACCTGAATGTCTACACTGTATTTCTGATCAATTTGATGTTATTTTAATGGAGAAAAAAATGTAAGTGACCCCAAGCTTTTGAACGGTAGTGTACATTGTCCATCCTAACAATTAGGAAAAAGCAAAGGCTTTGATTTCTTGTCAAACAGATGGAAAAGGGGTCTAGAAAATATCTACCAAGAAAGTCTTAAAGGTATTAGAAATATACATCAAATCACAATAATGTTGAAGTAAAGACCCCTGCCAACTAATATTTTTTTTAAAAAGTAATCCGTTACGTTAACCGCAAAAATATTGCAATCAGATTACAGATACTTCTGAAAAACTAGATTATTACTTCTTGGATTACTTTGAAATTCAGAAAGGATGTTCACAAAAAAACAGAATATGACACCGGTTTTCTCAATTACATAAAATGTTAAGTTTGTTCCAACCCTGAGTACAGCAAAAAAAAAGTGGAGTTGAGTGCAGCACAGTATACAGCAGAGCGCACTAGATTCGAGAACACTATGATGTACTGTACTTTACTGCACTCTACTGTTCTTTGATGTCCAAACTTGTGAAACAGTCGTCTATGATTGGTTCAGATTTGGTCCGGACCAACCAAATTTGGTCTTGTTTGGTGGCGGAGCTCATTAAAATAATAACAAGTGAGTAGAATAATACCAAATATGCAAAGGCGGATATTGCATATTCATATACCCATTTAAGATACTCTCTTCATGGTGATTGTGACATTCATATCCATAATTATGCATTTCTGTGTAGTACAGATCAGGGGTCCATGATGCAATTCCATTACCACAATTATTTTACCAGATGTAAATCCACTTCACTTAGTGTAGTTCAATAACCAAAAGCTATTTTTTTTAACTCAAGGTGTCATGTCATAGCTGACACCCCACTGTGTCTGCAGACATCTTTGAATCTGTTTTCAGAGCAGATATTTTAGAGTTTTTAGAAAACGTGGTCACAAATTGAGGGAGATTTTACCAAAATTCTGTTACCAAACTTTGCAACTGCAGTGAATGTGTTTTTGTAAAATGTTCAGTGAAAATTGTTCAAAATGATCGTTGTGTATAGAGTTGTAGGGTTTGTTAAACTTTGAAATCAAGGGTTTTTGTTTGGCATACATTTTAAGTGAAACATCTGAGCCTCAGCCACGTGAGCTGCTGAGCAGTCAGAAATCCCGCTCATCGCTCTACTTAAGCACCGCTCTGGCACTCCACTTCCTTTCCAACCGCTCTGCTAAAAACCACTCATCGCTCACAGGAAGAAAAAAAAAACTGCGGCTCCAAATTCAATCTGTTCATTAAAGTCACCATTTAACCAACTACCTGGACCACCTGGACCTACCATTTGGTTTCGAAGTATTGAAACCAAACTATATGATTTGAATGAAAAGTATTTTAATAAACAACATGAAAAGATGACTAAGAAGCGCTCATCATTTAAAATAGGCTACATGTCATACTAAACAGCAAATAAACACAAATAGGTCAGGAGCGAAACAGGTAGCCTAAAATGAATTTAGGATATACTATTAGCCTATTATTTCAAGACTATAGCCTGCAAAATAAATAAATTGTGAAAAATTTGCGAGAGTGACACACTAGGCTGGCAAGAACATTAAGGCTATTAAATCCTTATATAGGCTGTGACTTAGAATTAAATAATACTGCCTTATTAGGCTCAGTGCCTGGTGAGCAGGCCAGCAGGGGAGAATACCCTCTCCGCGCTTGCAAAGCCACTGAGGATGCTAAATACTCGTTGGGCCACTCTTGCCAGGCTGGGCTGCATAGTTCTTTTGTAAAAATGTTTCTATAGGTAGGCCTAAAAGGTTTTTAGGCGAAATAACCCTAATAGAATGGAAAGCTCCTTGAAAAAGGTCATTACGTCAGGCCTATTGAGGCAAAAATCAACGATAGCCTATTGTATAGATCATAGAACATAAATGAAAATCAGATTTTTTTGTTTATACAGTGCATTCGGAGTATTTAGATCCGTTGACTTTTTCAATATTTTGTTGCGTTAGCCTTATTCTAAAATTGATTAAATTATATTTTTTCACCTCAATCTACATACAATACCCAATAATGACAAAGCGAAAACAGGTTATTTATTTATATACAAAAACAGAAGTATCGTATTTACATAAGTATTCAGAACCTTTGCTATGAGACTCAAAATTGAGCTCAGGTGCATCCTGTTTCCATTGATCGTCCTTGAGATGTTTCTACAACTTGATTCGAGTCCACCTGTGATGAATTCAATTGAGCGGACATGATTTGGAAAGGCACACACCTGTCTATATAAGGTCCTACAGTTGACAGTGCATGTCAGAGCAAAAACCAACCATGAGGTCAAAGGAATTGTCCGTAGAGCCCCGAGATAGGATTGTGTCGAGGCACAGATCTGGGGAAGGGTACCCAATTATTTTTTCAGTATTGAAGGTCCCCAAGAACACAGTGGCCTCCATCATTCTTAAATAAAAGTTTGGAACCACCAAGACTCTTCCTAGAGCTGCTGCCTAGCCAAACTGAGCAATTGGGGGAGAAGGGCCTTGGTGAGGGAGGTGACCAAGAACCCAATGGTCACAGACAGAGCTCCAGAGTTCCTCTGTGGAGATGGGTTGTCCTTCTGTAAGGTTCTCCATCTCTGCAGCACTCCACCAATCAGGCCAGATGGAAGCCACTCCTCAGTAAAAAGGCACATGACAGCCCGCTTGGAGTTTGCCAAAAGGCACCTAAAGGACTCTCAGATCATGAGAAACAAGATTCTCTGGTCTGATGAAACCAAGGTTGGCCTGAATGCCAAGCGTCACGTCTGGAGGAAACCTGGCACCATCCCTACGGTGAAGCATGAGCATGGCAGCATCATGCGGTTTTTCAGAGGCAGGGAGACTAGTCAGGATCGAGGGAAAGATGAAAGGAGCAAAGTACAGAGAGACCCTTGATGAAAACCTGCTCCAGAGCGCTCAGGACCTCAGACTGGGGCGAAGGTTCACCTTCCAACAGGTCAATGACCCTAAGCACACAGCCAAGATAACAAAGTCTCAATGTCCAGGCAGAGCATGGACTTGAATCCGATCAAACATCTCTGGAGACCTGAAAATACCTGTGCAGCAACGCTCTCTATGCAACCTGACAGAGCTTTAGAGGATCTGCAGAGAAGAATGGGAGAAATCCCCCAAATACAGGTGTGCCAAGATTGTAGCATCATACCCAAGAAGACACGCGGCTGTAATCGCTGCCAAAGGTGCTTCAACAACGTACTGAGTAAAAGGTCTGAATACCTATGCAAATGTTGATTTCAGTTTTTGTTTCATGTATTTTTTGGCAAAAATGTATAAACCTGTTTTTGCTTAATGGGGTATTGTGTGTAGATTGATGAGGGGGGAAAAATATTTTAATCCATTTAAGAATAAGGCTGTAATGTAACAAAATGTGGAAAAAGTCAAGGGGTCTGAATACTTCCTGAATGCACTGAATATGCAGATATTACAGTAACAGCACATTAAGTGTTATAGGCAGTACTGGAACTGCAGTATTCCAGGCACATGTTTTAACTACTACTGTGCCCATCAAGAGAGAACTCTTACTGACCGCAAAAGTAAAAAAATAATAATAATAATAATTTGGTGTGTCTAGTTTAAAAGTGCAGAAGCGTTAAAAAAATGTCCCATTGAAGTGAATGGGACGTTGCAATTCACTAACTAATTAGCAAAATTCATAATTATTTAGTATTGCTTTAGGAAATTGTTACAAGCTCTCAGTTCTGCATAAAACATCAATGTATGTTAATATGACCACCTTACTTGAAATTAATTTCCTTAACATGCTTTTAAAATTCCGTACATACTGTCACGTTCTGACCTTTATTTCCTTTGTTTTTGTCTTTATTTAGTATGGTCAGGGCGTGAGTTGGGGTGGGCAGTCTATGTTTGTTTATCTATGTTTTTCTATTTCTGTGTTTGGCCTGATATGGTTCTCAATCAGAGGCAGGTGTTAGTCATTGTCTCTGATTGGGAACCATATTTAGGTAGCCTGTTTTGTGTTGGGTTTTGTGGGTGGTTGTCTTCAGTCTTTGTGTGTCTGCACCAGATAGAACTGTTTCGGTTTTTGCGTTTGTTGTTTTGTATTTTGGAAGTGTTCAGCTTATTGTCTTTTATTAAACATGATGAACACTAATCACGCTGCGCTTTGGTCCTCTCCTTCTTCCACAGAAGAAAACCGTTACACATACAAATTAGCGTAAATACCTAATTTGCATAAAGTAGTATACAAAGTTGTGGTTCTTGCTGTTTAATCTGCCCACGAAAGATTGCTTGACCCCTAACACCCCTCAAAAAGGTCAGTGTTATCCTGTATCCTTGGGACGTCTGAAGGACCCCTACCGTAACCATTTCAATGGAGTAGGTATTAAAAAATATATATATATTAACAACAAATCAATACAGGAAGTACATGTGGGAACACAAGTATATATAAATAATATACAAAGGACAATTGGGCTAGGGGGTACAAGATCAATTTACACAAGGAACTTAAGGGGCATACATGCACTTATAATTCTAACAGCTTTTTTGTTAGTAGAGTAATTGTCTAAAAATATAGTTCAATTTATTTTTGTAAGGTTAGAAAATGTGGTGTTTTGTTTGTAAATTTACATTTGTGAATATGAAATTTGGCCAAAAGAATTATTAAATAAATTACAAAATTGTTTCAGCTTATTTCTAATCGCAGGTAAAGAATCCAAGCAGTACATCTCTCCACAATAGTGTAAAATCTTCATAAATGTGTTCAATTATAAATCTACTGATGTCTTGCCACAGTTTCCTTACATGAATACAATGCCAAAAAAGATGCAACACTGTTTCTCGGTGGTCATTACAAAAGGTACAATTTGAGTTTGTTTTCCTTAAACTTCTTCATATAGTGGTTGGCAGGATAATATTTACAAACCATTTTAAAGGAAACTTCCTTAATTTTAAAGTAGGTATGTGTGTGGCAACATCCAAACATTTTTCCAACAGATATTATCAATCAAACAATTCCAATAAGGCATGACATACAACATCCTGCTGAAACAAGGTTCGTATCGCTCTGTTGTTGAATGGACCAAAAGAGAAACAAATCTTTCCTACTGATGAGTCAACAGGGTTAATGGAAGGTAAGCTCTGAGGGTCAGGTCTTGACACGTTCCTGAATAATAAAGCAACACCTAAGGGAATGGCATCTAAAACAATTGCAAAATCTGTAGGTGTTACAGCGAACTTGTAAAGTGATAAGAATTCCTTATAACTAAGTTAAAAAAACTCTGCATTTACAAGTAGGCTCACCAATAGGATATTATTTTGGAACCAATATCCTAAAAACAAAGAAGTATTTTTATACAATATATCCCGATTATTCCATATATAATATCTGTGTGGAGAAATATTATGCTTATAAATTAAGGACCATGGCAAGTAGAGGTCAACCGATCGGCATGGCCGATTAATTAGGGCCGATTTCAAGTTTTCATAACAATCGGTAATCGGCATTTTTGGACACCGATTATGGCCGATTACATTGCATTCCATGAGGAATGCGTGGCAGGCTGACCACCTGTTACACAAGTACAGCAAGGAGCCAAGGTAAGTTGCTAGCTAGCATTAAACTTATCTTATAAAAAAACTATCAACCTTCACATAAATCACTAGTTAACTACACATGGTTGATGATATTACTAGGTTAACTAACTTGTCCTGCGATGCATATAATCAATGCACCGCCTGTTAATTTATCATCGAATCACAGCCTACTCCGCCAAACGGGGGATGATTTAACAAAAGCGCATTCGCAAAAAAAGCACAATCGTTGCACGAATGTACCTAACCATAAACATCTATGCCTTTCTTAATATCAATACACAGAAGTATATATTTTTTAAACCTGCATATGTAGTTAAATGAAATTCATGTGAGCGGGCATTATTAACTAGGGAAATTGTGTCACTTCCCTTGCATACAATGCAAGCAGAGTCAGGGTATATGCAGCAGTTTGGGCCGCCTAGCTCTTTGCGAACTAATTTGGCAGAATTGTACATAATTAGGACATAACATTGAAGGTTGTGCAATGTAACAGCAATATTTAGACTTACACGGAACCCAAACCGGCTGCGCGCGTGTGCCATCGTGCATAAATATATTTTGTCCCCCTACACCAAACGCGATCACGACACGCAGGTTAAAATATCAAAACAAACTCTGAATCAATGACATTAATTTGGGGACAGGTCGAAAAGCATTAAACATGTATGGCAATTTAGCTAGTTAGCTTGCACTTGCTAGCTAATTTGTCCTATTTAGCTAGCTTGCTGTTGCTAGCTAATTTGTCCTGGGATATAAACATTGAGTTGTTATTTTACCTGAAATGCACAAGGTCCTCTACAATTAATCCACACATAAAACGGCCAACCGGATCGTTTCTAGTCATCTCTCCTCCCAGGCTTTTTCATCTTTGAACGTATATGGTGATCGGCATCTACACTTTCATAGTATTACCACGACGACCGGCAAAACAGTTCATCTTTCAATCACCCACGTGGGTATAACCAATGAGGAGATGACACGTGGGTACCTGCTTCTATAAACCAATGAGGAGATGGGAGAGGCAGGACTTTCAGCGCGATCTGCATCAGAATTAGAAAGGAGTTCTATTTTAGCCCATGGCAACGTAGATGCTCGTTGGCGCGCGCGAGCACTGTGGATGCAATAATTGAATAACATGGATTTCTAAATAAATTTTGCAATGCTCGCGCACGCGACGTGTCCGGTCTGATCAGCATGTTAGGGTTGCCACCCGTTCCATAAAATACAGAACAGTTCCGTATTTCACTGAAAGAATAAACGTTTTGTTTTCGAAATTATAGTTTCCGGATTTTACCATATTAATGACCAAAGGCTCGTATTTCTGTGTTTATTATATTATAATTAAGTCTATGATTTGATAGAGCAGTCTGACTGAGCAGTGGTAGGCAGCAGCAGGCTCGTAAGCATTCATTCAAACTTTACTGCGTTTGCCAGCAGCTCTTAGCCATGCTTAAAGAACAGCGCTGTTTATGACTTCAAGCCTATCAACTCCCGAGATTAGGCTGGCAATACTAAAGTGCCTATTAGAACATCCAATAGTCAAAAGTATATGAAATACAAATGGTATAGAGAGAAATAGTTGACGCGTCATAATTCCTATAAAAACTACAACCTAAAACTTCTTAACTGGGAATATTGAACCACCAGTTTTCATATGTTCTGAGCAAGGAACTTAAACGTAAGCCTTTTTACATGGCACATATTTCGCTTTTACTTTCTTCTCCAACACTGTTTTTGCATTATTTAAACCAAATTGAGCATGTTTCATTATTTATTTGAGACCAAATAGATTTTATTTATTTATTATATTAAGTTAAAATAAAAGTGTTCATTGAGTATTGTTGTAATTGTCATTATTACATAATTATTATAATAATTGTTTGTTTTTAAATCGGCATCGTCTTTTTTGGTCCTCCAAGAAATCGGTATCGGCATTGAAAAATCATAATCGGTCGACCTCTAATGACAAGAAAACCTGCCGATGAAAAGCAGTTTCACTGGAACTTTGTCAATATTATAATTGCAAACCAACATGAAGTTAAGGCCACCAAAAGTAGAGAAGACATGAGGAAAAAAATTCCACATAGAAGTGGATCTTCTTCGGAATTGTTCTATCCAATTGATCTTAAAAGTATTATTTAAGGTAGTAAAGTCCAGAAAATTCAGCCCACCATACTCATATGTGTTCATTACAACAGTTTTCCTAATGTAATGGGTACGGTTTCTCCACAGAAAGTTGAAAAGCATCTGGTCTATCGCCTTGCTTATTTTACCGTCAAGATATAAAGATAGAGCGCCATATGTTAGTCTAGAGATACCTTCGGCCTTGGTTATTAGGACTCTTCCTTTTAAAGATAAGTCCCTCTTTAGCCATTGATTTAGCTTCTTCTGTTTTTTTTTAATAAGAGGGTTAAAATTTAGTAAGCCTCTAGACTTCTAATTCTTTGTAATGGTTATGCCTAAATATAAGTTATTTCACTGGAATACCATAATATGAAGGTGTCACACAATCTTTGACAGCCATGAGTTCACATTTATTCATGTTAAGATATAGACCAGACGCTTTGGAAAAGGATTGTATCACATTGATCGATATGGGAATTTGGTTAGCGTCTTTCAGAAAAAGTGTAGTATCATCAGCCAGTTTTATAATAATTGCCTAATTCCTCTCTTTAACTCAAATCTAGGTGAGGTGCCATATTTCAATTTGATAGAGCTGTTACCATTTGTATAGAGAGTCTTAATAGCCTTAAAGAAAATCCTTAAAGCCAAGTCTCTCAAGGGAGTGGAGAGAAACTGATGCTCTACTGTGTCAAATGCTTTATAAAAATAATATGAAGCTATCCTCGGTTATTAGGTCTGAGTAGTCAAGTTTGTCTAATAGTAGTCTGATATTGTTAGAAATATGTCTGTTCCTCATAAAGCCAGACTGTGTTTCATCAATGATTGCATCCAGGACTTCTTTAATTATTTTTGCAAGTAGTAAGGCTAATATCTTATAGTCATTATTAAGAAGACAAATTGGACGGCAGTTATCGATGAGCAGCACTTCTTTGTATTTAGCAATACATTTTTGGTCCTCTGTAATAACACCATCAATGTTTAACTTTTGGATAGTGTTATTTGTAGAGTGACATTTAGGATGAATTCTGTTTTCCCTCCATTTTTTCCCTAGATCTAATAAAGGCTCCTTCTGCTTTTAATCTATATATATTATCCAGTTTATTTTGTAACTCAATCAGTTCCATCTTCTCCTCCCCCCAGGGGCCGGCTGGGGTTCTCTGAGAAAGGAAGTTATCTTAATGATCACCTTTTCCTCCTCAGCTCTTCTGGTCTTAGCAAGATTACTACCATGTTTCTAAGGTATTTGGACACCTACATTTAAAGAGCTCCCAGTTCTTGCAATTAGATTTTTGTTAAAGTAATGTTAAAGTCCCCTCCTATCAATAATAACAAAATGGGAAATTTAGGTAACCAATTAAGTATATGTTTCTCTACATATTCAAGCAAATCATCCTTCTCATTTTTGGTGTTGTACCCGTAGAAGTTTCCAGTAATGAGCGTAATGTCATTGTAACTGATCACAAGACAAATAAAGTGACCAAAGGGGTCACATTCCGAGTGTAGAATTTTAACACCAAAGGTATTTTTCATAGTAGTGACACCAGCGGAGCGTTCAGATCCATGGGAAAGCCAAATATGGTTGCTCCACTGTGACCTCCAGAAGTTGGCATCAGCAGAAATTGAGTGAGACTCTTGAAAAAAGCAAAAATATGTTTTTGTTTAGCAAATAAAAATAAGGCCTTTCGCATTGTTTCGTAACCCCCTAGCATTAGGAGAAACTATAGACAAAGACAAACCAACAAAGATTATATAAAAGTATAAACTGTGGGATGAGTCAAAAACGTAGGAGTAGTGAACGTAAGCGATAAGGAACCGAGATCTGCGCCATTTAAGTCAACTTAAAGTGTGAAATAGCTTATACCATAAACTCTGAGTTAGTTGTTATCCGGCTTTTGAAATTCAACTCATCAGAAAATTATGTTCAAGACCAAACCAAGGGTTCTCAGTAGTAAGAGAGACTAAAAACCCTCTTTAGTGTAATCAGGAACTACTCTGAGAAATAAAATACAAAATAATAATTTAAATAAAAAGGGTAGGTACTATTTTAAGTGCATATGAAAACTGATCAGAAAAAAATTGAATAAAAAATGTTTTACATATACACGTTCCTAAGACCTTTTTCACTTGGAAATAAGTATTAATAACTAAATAGAACAATAACCGTGTAAATTAAGTAGGGAGGAGCCAAGGATTCCGGAGAACGCGGACAATTCCCCAAAAATCCGTGACCCAGAAGTGCGATCAGGATGCCTTGGGTCTTACGATTAAACAAATGTCACGAGGAAAGGGAAATACCTCGTCAGTTGTACAACTGAATGCCTTCAACTGAAATGTGTCTTCCGCAGTTAACCCAACCTCTCTGACCCCCCCTCACACCTTATTATGAGCAGTACAGTAAACACATGCTCTGAGACTATTGTTCATTAATTGGTTAATGAACAATAGTAATTTTTTCATATTTTTTTTTCATAGAAAAAATAGCAGAGACTTGTCCATCAAATAATATGTAAGGGAAAACCTTCATCTAAATATCATAGTCTGCGTTTACAGAGGCAGCCCAATTCTGGTCTTTTCCCCACCAATAGTTTTTTTTGCCAATAATTGGTCAAAAGATCAGAATTAGAGGAATATCACATTGTTTTTCCAATAAAATAACAAATTATCATATTAATATGAGAAACTCACCTGTGCTTTTCATAGTGAGAGTGAAATTGGATACAGTACGTGTTGTTTATTACTGGTTCTACATAATCACACATTGGCCAGTGTAGAGATCACACACACATAAGTCTGTGTGCTTGAAGGTCCACGTAGGCAAAATCAACTCCAACACTGAAATGTCTGTTTATTTCGTTGAAATACAAAACACTAAGGATTGCAAACAAAATGTATATAATTCTGAATTACCCCATTCATAATACACAGACATGCTAAAATGGATGAATTTGTGATACTTGGTAAAGTACTGTACAAAAAGACGTTCTGAGCAGGCAGTTAGTCAATCAATCTATTAGGATGCAGCGAGGCGGGACGACCACTACTTCCTTCAAAGCTGTGTCCTTCTAGCCTACTCCAACTGAGAGGAACTTGAAAGAACTTTTCTTTACATCACAATTTATGTCCAGCAATATCCACTAGTGTTGCTGCAGCTAGAAAAAATGGTTAAGGTGTTGGCAGTTGCTGGACCCGGGTTCAAGTTCACTACAATATACTTCCATGGTTGGTTTCATTGGGTACGGTTACAGGCACACAATAACACGATTATTGTTAGTCAGATTAATGTAATAGTTTGATTAAAGCGTTTACATGCTTTGCGAGAACGATCGCCAATCAAAATAAATGTTCTACTACAGCAACAATCTTCTTTTTGGGAATCCTATTTGATTCGGAGTTTGGACATATAAAGTTTATATGTAAAACCTGTCTAAGATGCATACTTTCAGTTCTTCCGAACTCAAACTTGCGTTGTTGGTGCTAGCACATGCACAGATCACATTTTTGATTTATTTAACTAGGGAAGTCAGTTAGGAACAAATTCTTATTTACAATGCCGTTATTGTAACTCAGATGAAGGTGTTAACATGCTCTTATAATTCAGAAAGATTGCTCAGAAAACCAGGTGTTTTAATCAGCGTATGCTTACTTTGATTATGACCACACAGCTATTAAGATAAGCAGAATAAGGCGTTTACGTGACTAATGCATACTCGGTCTACTGCAATTATCAGTTTAATATAAAATTATTAGTGAGCATGTAAACATATTCATTGACTCTCCCTTTTAACTGCCCTTAATTTACCCATTTTTAGCAACAACTTCCGAGTCCATTGGAGAGTATCTGCTTAAACAAAAGTGAGGCGTAGAATAGTATTCCCTGCTAAATAATAGTTTTTGTGCGATTTAATATTCACAGACCTATGCCTCCCCTGAATCAGATGATCCCCCGCCAAACACACAGGCACAACCACACACATTGATTGGAGACAGCTTGTTTCAATTACAGAAGTTTCCCAATGATTTTCTACCTGCAGCAACACTAGTGTAGGATAATGGTGGAAATATTGGTAAAGCACAGTGGCTTTATATCCCTCACTTTTACATAAAAACGGGGGAAAAAACATATACGCCCACTAATAACCCTAAATACAATCTTGCATTAGTTTTATGTTAATTATTAATCAATAAAATAACAATTTATTTCACACAGTACCAGAAAAAGAAAAAGCCAAGCTAAGTGGCATATTAGTAGTCCATTACAAAAAAAGGCACTTGGTATAAAATATTTAAATGATTTGGTCCTCGTTACAGTATTGTCCACAGGCAAGACACATCCAAAATACTTTGCTTTAAAATAATATGAGAATGTATATGGCTAAAATCAAAGGCACATCTCTTTACTTGGGCTGTGTTTACACAAGCAGTGCAGTTTTGGGCAAAATACCAATTAATGAGGAGAAAAATCTGAATTAGGCTGCCGGTGTAAACGCAGCCTTTATGGTTCATGATGTATTGGTACAATAGACTGCACTGTGTCTTGTGTTATTCCATTATGTTTCCCCATTAGAAAACCACAACCGCTTTGGTCATTTTACACACACACACACACACACACACACACACACACACACACACACACACACACACACACACACACACACACACACACACACACACACACACACACACACACACACACACACACACACACACACACACACACACACACACACACACACCTCTTAACGGACGTAGAAAAATGTACAGAAAGTGCATGGTTCTTGTTTGTGGTGCCATAATACAGCTCCACTGATTACTCCTGTATTTCAGAGGTATTTCTAGTTCTCAAGTTGACTGCAATTGTTTGAAATGACAATTCAATATGTAACAAAAACAGACTGGCACCCAGACTAGTCCTCCTCATCTATGAAGGGGATGTCCAGGTCTGAGAGGTTCCTGCTCATTGCCTTGGTGTTGGGCTGGGGGTTATGTCCATCTGGTTGGTCTCTGGGGCCTGTGGCTGTAGTTCTTTGGGCCAGGTCAGCAGGCTTAGGAGGGCACTCCTGCCTCTGGCTCCTCCACAACAGGTTCACTCTGCCTGGTGGAGACACCAGTCTGGATTAGTCTAATAGTAGACAGCCTGGTAGAGATACTCTGGATTAGTCAAATAGTAGCTGATCCCAGATCTGTTTGTGCTGGGCATGACAATTATAGTCAGAGGAGTTAATAGTCGCTCTGGATAAGAGCGTCTGCTAAATGACTTAAATGTAAATGTAAATGTTAATATAATATTATACATGTAGGCAGTCCCGGGAATAGAAAACCCAATATCCTGGGGTTGCAAGCACCATGCTCTACCAACTGAGCTACAGAAGACTAGTTGGCTAAAGCGCATACAGATCTAGGACCAGATTAGTGTTATGATATGGGGGTAATTTAATGTTAGCACACAATTAGGCAACACACTACCATGACACACATCCACACTCCATTCCCAGGTGGTAGCACTAACCGAATAGGGGCTGGAAGCCTTGATAAGTCCACATGTGCGAGAAATCAGTGGATTAGCTACCTGTGACCAGAGGCCTCTTGGCCTTTTTAGTTCAGGCATACCTCTTCGTAGTTTTCTTTTTGTATATCTTTTTTTTGGGGGGGGGTCACCCTTTTGAACAACAAACAATAATTTGCTTGGACTGGCTGATCTAAAAGGTAATGACGGAGCTGATGCCGGTAAGTTTGCTGTCACCTGGGCACATGTACAAACAACACAGTCCTCATAAGCTGATTTGTCACCGTCCTCTGCCGATTTTTGAACTTCAACTCCTATTGAATAGTGAAATCCTAAGTATAAATATGTTTTGTGCAAATGTTTTTTTTATTTTTTTTTATTTTTTACAATTGCAAACTTCAAAGAATAGGGCATCAAGGAGTTGGTCTGATGGTGCCTGCTGATGTCATTGGCCTCACCACTTGGTTACAGACCAGTTAACTAGGCCTAAGATTGGCGCCGTCTTCTAGAAGAAGAAGAACATGGCTGACGTTTTACATTCTCCCAACCAATTGTGCTATTTTGTAATTTCTTTTGCGTTTGTGTAACTTATTTTTTTACTTATTGTGCACATAATGTTGCTGCTACCGTCTCTTATTGACCGAAAATAACTTCTGAACATCAGAAAAGCAATTATTCACCGCAGACTGGAAGAAACGTATCCTTTTAACGAGTCAGACGAGAAGGATTTCCTGCTTTCACTGGAACAGGCTCAGATCCATGCCTTTAGCGTGAAGAAAAGACGCCGGAAAAGAGGACGCAGATCGGGCAGACTTTTGAGAATCCGGTGGCGAACGAGTAAACTCCCACTGCCTTCCATTCTTCTCGCTAAAGTGCAATCATTGGAAAATAAAATGTATTACCTACAATTAAGATTATCCTACCAACGGGACATTAAAAACTGTAACATCTTATGTTGTTTCACCGAGACGTGGCTGAACGAAGATACGGACAATATAGAGCTAGCGGGATTTTCCATGCACCGGCAGAACAGAGACGCTACCTCTGGTAAGACGAGGGTTGAGGGTGTGTGTCTTTTTGTCAATAACAGCTGGTACCGCGATGTCTAATATTAAAGAAGTCTCGAGGCATTGCTCCCCTGAGGTAGAGTACCTTATGATAAGCTGTAAACCACATTATCTACCAAGAGAGTTCTCATCTATATTATTTGTAGCAGTCTATTTTACCACCACAAAACGAAGCTGACACTAAGACCGCTCTCAACCAACTCTATAAGGCCATAAGCAAAGAAAATGCACACCCAGAAGCGGCGCTCCTAGTGGCCGGGGACTTTAATGCAGGAAAACTTAAATCAGTTTTACCAAAATCCTAGATCACCTTTATTCCACACACAGAGATGCATACAAAGCTCTCCCCCACCCTCCATTTGGGAAATCTGACCATAATTCTATCCTCCTGATTCCTGCCTACAAGCAAAAACTAAAGCAGGAAATACCAGTGACTCGCTCAATACGGAAGTGGTCACATGATGCGGATGTTACACTACAGGACTGTTTTGCTAGCACAGACTGGAATATGTTCCGGGATTCATCCAATGGCATTGAGGAATACACCACCTCAATCATTTGCTTCATCAATAAGTGCTTCGATGACGTCGTCCCCACAGTGACCGTACGTACATATCCCAACCAGAAGCAGTGGATTACAGGCAACATCCGCATCGAGCTAAAGGCTAGACTTGCCGCTTTCAAGGAGCAGAAGACTAATCCGGACGCTTATAAGAAATCCCGCTATGCCCTCCAACGAACCATCAAACAAGCAAAGTGTCAATATAGGATTAAGATTGAATCAAACTACACCGGCTCTGACGCTCGTCGGATGTGGCAGGGCTCGAAAACTATTACGAACTACAAAGGGATACCCAGACCTGAGCTGCCCAGTGACGCGAGCCTATCAGACGAGCGAAATGCCTTTTATGCTCGCTTCGAGGCAAGCAACACTGAAGCATGCATGAGAGCACCAGCTGTCTCAATGATTAGTGCCGCCCCGTGGCACTCAAATCGGTAGACATGAAGTGCTTTGAAAGGCTGGCCATGGCTCACATCAACAGCATCCTCCTGGACACCACTCCAATTCACATACCGCCCCAACAGATCCACAGATGACACAATCTCAATCGCACACAACACTGCCCTTTCTCACCTGGACAAAAGGAACACCTATGTGAGAATGCTGTTCATTGACTACAGCTGAGCGTTCAACACCATAGTGCCCACAAAGCTCATCACAAAGCTAAGGACTCTGGGACTAAACACCTCCCTCTGCAACTGGATCCTGGACTTCCTGACGGGCCACCCCCAGGTGGTAAGAGTAGGCAACACCACGTCTGCCATGCTGATCCTTAACACTGGGGCACCTCAGGGGTGTGTACTTAGTCCCCTCCTGTATTCCCTGTTCACCCACAACTGTGTGGCCAAACACAACTCCAACACCATCATTAAGTTTGCTGACGACACAACAGTGGTAGGCCTGATCACCGACAACGATGAGACGGCCTATAGGGAGGAGGTCAGAGAACTGGCAGTGTGGTGCCAGGACAACAACCTCTCCCTCAATGTGAGCACGACGAAGGAGCTGATCGTGGACTACAGGAAAAGGAGGGCCGAACAGGCCCCCATTAACATTGACGGGGCTGGAGTGGAGCGGGTTGAGAGTTTAAGTTCCTTGGTGTCCACATCACCAACGAACTATCATGGTCCAAACACACCAAGACAGTCGTGAATAGGGCACGACAAAACCTTTTCCCCCTCAGGAGACTGAAAAGATTTGGCATGGTCCCCGGTTCCTCAAAATGTTCTACAGCTGCACCATCGAGAGCATCCTGACCGGTTGCATCACCACCTGGTATGGCAACTACTTGGCATCTGAGCGTAAGGCGCTACAGAGGGTAGCGGGAACAGCCCAGTACATCACTGGGGCCAAGCTTCCTGCCATCCAGGACCTATATAATAGGCGGTGTCAGAGGAAAGCCCATAAAATTGTAAGAGACTCCAGTCACCCAAGGTATATACTGTTTTCTTTTCTACCGTATGGCAAGCGGTACCGGAGCGCCAAGTCTAGGACCAAAAGGCTCCTCAACAGCTTCTATCCCCAAGCCATAAGACTGATGAACAATTGTGGCGGAAGAATCAGAATTAGTTGTGTAACATAGATCATTAAGATGTCTTATCTGCATAATATGCTTATGTGATATACTTGTTATTAGAATGTATCCCTTCGGACCTCGTCTTAGGGGCCAAACTGAACGATAATTTATAGCGAATGCTATCTGGCTACGGGATACTCATGGCTACGGGATACTTCCGTTCAAAACATCTGTGGTTTGTTATGTGGACTAGGGGGTGGATCTTTGCTATAAAAGATCTCAGTAGCCTTTGTGTTGGCGCTCTCAACGGATCATCAGAGATGGTGATTCGTCGACCAGCCATCGCTATTGCAAAGCTCTCACTATTAAAGATTTAGTTTAAGTATAACTCTGACTTGTGTGATAAGTTTGTCTCTCCTCATTTGATAGTAAAGAAATGAACCACCAAACAATTCATCAAATCGCCACCGGACAATTTACATCGACCCCCCCCTCCCTTTTGTACACTGCTGCTACTCGCTAGTTGTTTGTTACCTATGCATAGTCACTTCGCCCCCACCTACACGTACAGATTACCTCAACTAGCCTGTACTGAGAGCATTATTGAAGCTAGTAGTTGAGTACAATTTGCTAAAGACCAAGTGGCAATAATGTTTTTGCAGATAGATTTGGACCCATGCAAAGCGTTAAGATGGTCTGCGGTAACAATGACTATCCATTTTATAAATTAACTAGAGAAGTGTTTTTGCAAGTGCAGTTCCATTGGGATTTCACTAAAACAATTTAAGAAATGATTTATTTGCAATCGCACACTGACTCGGTACTGGTGCCCCCTGTATATAGCCTTGTTATTCTTATTGTGTGTTACTTTTTATTATTACTTCTTATTTTAGTCTACTTGGTAAATCTTTTCTTCTTGAACTGCAATGTTGGTTAAGGTCTTGTAAGTAAGCATTTCATGGTAAAGTTTGATTTGATTAAGACCCTTAGACTTAGCAGGTGGAACAATATTAGCAAGCTAGTTAATCGGTTTCGTAACACTTGTACAACAGGGACTGGCTGACAGTCGGCATGCTTGTGATACTAATACAAAAAGTCAGTCAGAAATGCAGTAGATTGAGCAAGCACACACCCTGAAATACCATTGTAAACGGTAAATTATTTTCCTGGTTACACAAAACCAGCGCTAAAAGCATGCAGACCCACTTTACAACTAGCTACTGTAGAAGGTGGCATCTTGAAAGGGAATCCACCACTTGTTTCTTCAAAAATCTCTCCCCTAATATAGCCAGTAGTTCGCTAGCAGGAGTGGGGAAAACACAAACGGATATGTCAACCATGCGACTTCCAATGCGCCAGACGTAGAAAACAAGACTTTGTTTTACAGCCTGGTTTAAGAAAGCAAGTGCAATCACAACACAATTATTTTCACATGTAATTTCAAAGTAACTACCTGGGCTGTAAAATAAAGTGTAGGCTGTAAAAGAATGTGTTACCGAAAACAAAGAGTTGAAGTGAATGAAGGCAGAGGATGGTGAAGGCTTACCGTACCTCTCTACTGACCTTCTGACTCTAGGCTTCTCACTCTATCCTCCAGCAGGCTCTCTGAGCTGATAGACAACGACAATCTGGACTCTGAGTCGTCAAAGTTCTCCTGCTCCAACTCTGGCAAGCTGCACGCCAGTTCCTCCCTGCACACACACACACACACACACAGGAACCAAACAGCATATATTGTACCACTAAGACAGTGTCTCTTAATATATTCCTGGGACTGCACCTTTTTGTTCTAGTCCAGCACTATAACACACCTGATTCAACTAACCAAGGGCTCAGTGATTGTTTGAATCAAGTGAGTTAGTGCTGGGTTTAACAAAACTGTGCACCCAGGAATGGTCCAGGAATGTATTGAGGAACGCTGAGCTGTATGGTATATTGTGCATAGTTCAGTCAGATGTGTTAGTGCTGGGCTAGAACAAGATTTTGCACCCCATAACAGAGAACTAGAGGAGCCTCAGTCTCTTCACTCACTTCTCCTGTTTGATGGATTTGATCCTCTCGATGAGGGTCCTCTCTGAATTCATGTCTATATCCGACCGGTTAAGATCGTCCATTTGAGGTACATCCAGCTCTGATGAAGGTTTCTCTAAGAGCTGCAGATATATAGTATGAGTCAATATACCAGACAAGACAAATCTTTTTGGGAACGAGGGAACCATATTCCCAAAGTGAAATTCCCAGTGGGAATTGGTATTTGGATCACCAGGTTTACATATTCTCAGATGTATTACACACAAGAGTATACCAAACATTAGGACCACCTCCCTAATATTGAGTTGCACCCATCCCCACTTTGCCATCAGAACAGCCTCAATTCTTCGGGGAATGGACTCTACAAGGTGTCGAAAGCGTTCCACTGGGATGCTGGGCCATGTTGACTCCAATGCTTCCCACAGATTTGTCAAGTTGGCTGGATGTCCTTTGGGTGGTGGACCATTCTTGATTCACACGTGAAACTGTTGAGCGTGAAAAATCCAGCAGCGCTGCAGTTGTTGACACAAACCGGTGTGCCTGGCACCTGTTCAAAGGCACTTAAATCTTTTGTATTGCCCATTAACCGTCAATGGCACACATGCACAATCCATGTCTCAATTGTATCAAGGCTTAAAAATCCTTGAACTTGTCCCCTCCCCTTCAACTACACCGATTTTGAAGTGGATTTAACAAGTGACATCAATAATGGATCATAGCTTTCACCTGGATTCAGCTGGTCAGTCTGTCATGGAAAGAGCAGGTGTCCTTAATGTTTTGTATACTCAGTGTATATCAAGTTTATAAAGTATGTTGTAAACACGTCATTGATCTAGGGTTGCAAAACCCCAGCTTTCCCCAAGCTCGTTTGTTTTTCCTGGACGATTTCTCAGAAACCTGAAAACGTTTTCAGAATTTTGCAACCCAATGTGATATCAAAGCAAAGTTACGGTGGAACCAAAGTGTTCTTCCAGTGTCCTGTCTACAGTGTGAAATGGTAGCGACAGTTATTCGTTATTTTATTAGCAGGATCCCTATTAGCTGTTGCTAATGCAGTAGCTACTTTGACTGGGGTCCACACAAAACATGACATAATACAGAACATTAATAGACCGGAACAGCTCAAGGATATAACTACATACATTGTAAATACAAATAACAGAAATAAAAAAGGTCCTGTACTAATGTAATGTACTTACAGTGTTCTGTCTCTTGAGCATCAGCTTGTTGACGGCCAGGGCCTCAGCGAACTCCAGCTGTGTGATCTCCTGCATCTTCTCAGTGTACCGTCTAAACTGTTCTAAGATCAGGATCTCTACACACCTGGTGGGAGAGAAAGGACAGGGCTTCTCACAGCAAAATACACACAAAATGTTTACTAAAGACTACATCTTAAACTCAAGTGCAAACATCACATCAGTGCATTGGCTGTACATGAAAGTGAGTCTACAGGCGTTTCTCACATTAGAATGCCACTAACAATAAAATGTGTTTAAAAAAAAAAAAACGCCCTAAAATAACCACATCAGCCCTCTTTGTCAACATTACTACCACTGTAGTGATGTAGTGTAGTCTCACGTGGTTATCTTGGAGATGTCCTTCATGCTAAGGAAAGGGTCTGTGGTGTCAGGGGATCGCAGGATGCAGGGGGCAAACACTATGGCCAGGGAGTTAGCAGACATCCTGTTGTGCTCTTCCTCCTTTGCCACTCTAGAGGAAGGAAATATCCATCAGTCTGACACAACAGGTCTATTCTCATACTGTAACATGGTTAACCTGTCATGTGGCATAATCAGGGCCCAAAAGTTTTTCCTGGTCAAATGTGATTAGGAAACACTCCGGGACCGAAGGAAAAACTCAAGGCCCAAAGCATAGCATACGAAAGCCTTTGTATGGAAGATGGTGGATTGCTACTGTCAGTCAAGATGCATGGCGATGTACTGTACAGGTTATTGAGTGATGTGAAAACGAGTGATAAGTAGAAAGACCATTATACCCATATACTGTAGATAAAACTGATCCATCGGTCTGCTGCTACCTACCTGACCAGGTGAAAGACCAGCCTCTCCAGCGTGTTGAAGTTAGAAGGGGGGAGGTCGTCCAGTTTCTGGTAGACCGCACGCAGCTGTTCAGATTGCTCTGGCAACTCTGCAGATGAAATGAACAGTGTCAAATACTTTGACATACTGTACTACTAAAGTACTTCAGGTGGCTAATTTAGCTTGATTGGCGTGCAAGGTGGACGAAGGACTATTCCATTGAATCCAGTGTATGGGGCTAAATCCAGTTCAACACAAGTATTTGAAACGGATTTCTCTGGCATTTCTTAATGAAAAACAAATGGAAAAATACTTATTGAACTTCACACAACTATGACAACTCAATTTCATTTTTTGCTACGTTGTGCCCTACTGAACACAGCCCACCAGACAAACTCACCCACAGCGTGCAGGAAGTCGTTGTAGAGGCTGAAGGTAAGGAGGGGCTCAGGCAGCTCTCTGAGCCAGCGTTTCACCAGACCTGTCACCGTGTGGATGGAGTAGTTCTCAAGAGTTGCCCTCTCTGGGTCTGACAAAAAATACAATTGTCTTGTGTTTTTTGTGTGTGGTAAGAATTGTACAAATAAATTGAATGAATGTATAAATGAAAAACAGAAACATGACTTTATGGTAAATGCTGTAACTACCAGTATACTACAATAGTGCGTGAATGTAGTGCCATTATTGATTGACCAACAATTACAACAGTTTAATACAATAAAAAAAGGTTTTGTTGATTGTACTAAACCAAAAAGGACATTCAGGGTTAAGGTAGTGGTCTTACTGGTCTCCAGTAGCTGGTGCAGTTCCCTGGCGCGGCAGGCAGAGCCAGACTTGCGGTAGATGCCCTCTGTGTACAGGCCGTTCATCTCCACATGCTCCAGCATCATCTGTACCACCATAGGGATTGGGTAGGTCTTACTGGTCAGAACACACACCTCTACCCCAAAGTGCAGATGGCCTGGTACCCCATCGTCCTAACACACAGACATAGGATGCACACTGGATCAAACAATAGTCCTGACAAACTTTACTTGACAAACTTTAAAAACACTTGACCCATGTAGTGCTGCTTACCAGCCTGGCGCATCGTGTTGAGCAAGCGTTGATGATTTTGGAGAGGCATTTCTTGTGACATATCAATTTGCAAGCTAAAGGACCGAACAAGGGGGACAAGAACACAATGGTAAGAAATGTGGAGTCTGTTCTAATGTTACAATTAGGGGTGCTGGCAGCGAAGCTCGTTTTTGAATGAATTCCATTTTTTCCTCCACCTTTGTCACAATATCTCAACGCCCAATTGGTTAAAAAAAAAGTATACTTTGGCAATACACGTGCAAGTGACACTTTCTTACGGCATAATTCCATATTCATGTCCCTGGTCTTTTCAATGGGCTTGACGATTATATTATAACATTGGATTAATATATTTCTGCCGGATGCAGAAATGTTTGCCCATTGAATAACATTCAAAGCCTATAGAACCAACAAGCCAACAACTGCTACTCAGACACCAAAAACAGCACAAATTCCCCCATAGGTGGCGCTCTAATAAGCATTCAAAGTCCAAGGCTCAGCCACGCTGCCCAGTTTAACGTAGAACAACAAAACTATAGGAGGAGGAAGATTATTTAAGATACTTTTTCAGAAGACAGGCAAGGACTCTGTTGTCCTGGCACCATTGGGGTGGCACAATTGGGGTGCTAGGACAGAGAAGAGCTTGGACTGGGCTGAGCGGGAGCCAAGAGACCTGAGGTGGCAGAACGGAGTGCTCGGGTTGGGGTGTAGGGTTTGAGCATAGCCTGAAGGTAGGGAGGGCAGTTCCTCATGCTGTTGCCTAGGTAAGCACCATGGTCTTGTAGTGGATGCGAGCTTTGACTGGAAGCCAGTGGAGATTGTGGAGGACCGGGGTGACATGAGAGGACTTGGGAAGGTTGAAAACCAGGTGGGCTGCAGCATTTTGGATAAGTTGCAGGGGTTTGATGGCACATGCGGGTAGCCCAGCCAACAGCGAGTTGCAGTAGATGGGAGAGGACAAGTCCCTTGACTAGGAACTGCGCTGCTTCCTGTGTGAGTTAGGTTCTTACTCTAGCGATGTTGTAGAGCATGAACCTGCAGGAGCTAGTCACTGCTTTTGATGTTTGCAGGGAACGAAAGGGTGTTGTCCAGGGTCACACCGAAGTTCTTTGTACTTTGGGAGATTACATGGCTGTGTGCTCGATTTTATACACCTGTCAGCAACAGGTGTGGCTGAAATATCCGAATTCACTAACTTGAAGGGGTGTCCACATACTTGTGTATATATAGTGTATATTTCTGTTGTAATGTTCTCATCTATGTTATAAATATACACTCGCCGGCCAGTTTATTAGGTACACCACCTCGTTCACAAAAATGTATCGCTCCTACAGATTGTCAGGTGGCCGTGGCTTGCTATATAAAGCAGGCAAACAGGCATATAGTTACTGTTTGAGTAAACATTAGAATGGGCAAAACGAGTGATCTAAGCGACTGAGCAAGGTATGATCGTAGTTGCCAGGCGCGCCAGATCCAGACACGGCCGCCCTCCTGGGCTTTTCACACACGGCAGTGTCCAGGGTTTATCGAGACAAACAGACATAACTGAGCAGTACAACAGTGGTGTACTGTTGTCACAGATGGGCTATTGCAGCAGACGACCACACCATACACTCCTATCAGTGGCGGCTCCAGTGGGCACGCAATCACCAAAACTTGACAATTGAGGAGTCGGAAAATATTGCCTTGTCTGACGAATGCTGTTGCGTCATGCTGATGGCAGAGTCAGGATTTGGCGTAAAGTAGCATGAGTCCATGGACCAATCCTGCCTGGTGTCAACGGTACAGGCTGGTGGCGGTGGTCTTGGCACACGTTAGGTCCCTTGATACCAATTCAGCAACAGACGTTTCCGACACCTTGTAATCCGAAGAATTCGGGTTGTTCTGGAGGCAAAGAAGGGTGTCTGACCCGGTACGAGATGGGTGTACATAATAAACTGGTTATTCTATGTTCTAGTTTTATGTTCTAAGATGGTGAACAACAGACAGTGTTATCTGTAGGCTACTCACCGCTGCACATGTAGGCCTTCTCCATGCCCCAGATGTAGGAACCACACAGGTCACAGGTCTGCATGATGTTCACCTGGTACGTACTGAACATGTGATCTAGAGGGCTGTTGGGCTTGAAACAGTATAACACACATCAGATAGGGAGAATGACAGGCAACCTGGGACCTTACATACCAAAGTTGCGTGCGACAAAAAAAATACTAAACCCTGCGTGAACTTGACAGGAAAGTGTGCATATCTCCACGCAAATCTCAGACCTTGCGTACGAACAACTTCTAATGGTTGATCAACTGTATTGGAAGCAAATATTGTTCTTTGGGGGAAATGGTGGTGTTTGATGCACAGGAATTATAATAATGATAGGCTAATAAAAACATTACAACGTAGCCCTAATGATAAAATATGAATTTTCCTTTGGTAAGAGAATCGCATAGCAGCATGCCGCCTAATATATTTATTTTACTTTTATTATATGCTGTGTGTTCGGAAAATATTCAGACACCTTGACTTTTTCCACATTTTGTTACGTTACAGCCTTATTTTAAAATTGATTAAATATTATTTTTTACTCAATCTACACACACTACCCCATAATGACAAAGCGAAAACAGGTTTTCAGAAATTTGAGCACATTTATTAAAAAAAGATACCATATTTACATAACTATTCAGACCCTTTTCTATGAGACTTGAAATTGAGCTCAGGTGCATCCTGTTTCCATTGGTCATCCTTGAGATGTTTCTACAACTTGATTCGAGTCCACCTGTGGTAAATTCAATTGATTGGACATGATTTGGAAAAGCACACACCTGTCCCATAGTTGACAGTGTATGTCAGAGAAAAAACCAAGCCATGAGGTCGAAGGAATTGTCCGTAGAGCTCCGAGATAGGATTGTGTCGAGGCACAGATCTGGGGAAGGGTAACAACACATTTCTGGAGCATTGAAGGTCTCCAAGAACACAGTGGCCTCCATCATTCTTAAATGGATGAAGTTTGGAACCACCAAGACTCTTCCTAGAGCTGGCCGACCAGCCAGTCACTCTGACAGAGCTCCAGAGTTCCTCTGCAGAGGTGGGAGAACCTTCCAGAAGGACAACCATCTCTGCAGCACTCAACCAATCAGGCCTTTATGGCCAGACGGAAACCACTCACTCCTCAGTAAAAGGCGCATGACAGCCCACTTGGGAGTTGCCAAAAGGCACCTAAAGAACTCTCTGACCATGAGAAACAAGATTATCTGATCTGATAAAACCAAGTTGAACTCTATGTCTTGAATGCCAAGCATCACATCTGGAGGAAACCTGGCACCATCCCTACGGTGAAGCATGGTGGTGGCAGCATCATGCCGTGGGGATGTTTTTTTAGCGGCAGGACTGGGAGACTAGTCAGGATCGAGGGAAAGATGAATGGAGCAAAGTACAGAGATCCTTAAGGAAAACCTGCTCCAGAGCACTCAGGACCTCAGATTGGGGCGAAGGTTCACCTTCCAACAGGACAATGACCCTAAGCACACAGCCAAGACAACGCAGTAGTGGCTTCGGGACAAGTCTCTGAATGTCCAGCCAGAGCCCAGACTTGAACCCGATCTAACATCTCTGGAAAGACCTGAAAAAAGCTGTGCAGCGACGCTCCCCATCCAACCTGATAGAGCTTGAGAGGATCTGCAGAGAAGGGGAGAAACTCCCCAAATACAGGTGTGCCAAGCTTGTAGCGTCATACCCAAGAAAACTTGAGGCTGTGATCGCTGCCAAAGGTGCTTCAACAAAGTACCGAGTAAAAGGTCTAAATACTTATGTAAATGTGATATTTCATTTTTTTTATTTTTTAAACCTAAACTTTCTAAACCAGTTTTTGCTTTGTCATTATGGGGTATTGTGCGTAGATTGTGGGGGGGGGGGGGGGGGGGGGACACACACAATTTAATACAAGGCTGTAACGTAATAAAATGTGGAAAAGGTCAAGGGGTCTGAACACTTTCCGAATGCACTGTAGGCCTAATTCATACTCATATTGCAGGGCATGTCTCTCCTTTACTGACATGACTGGTTTAGTCCCACTACACCACAAATATTAGGCTAACATTTATCCATCGCTCATTCAATAGCCAACCAATGCTTGAAAGTAAATAGACTGTTAGCAGTATGGGTTGGCTACAGTATTGCTGTGCGATAGGAGTGTGATACCCTATTCAATCTCAGAGCCTATACTAAAGGCAGGAGATAGAAACACAATCATGTATTGATAAACAAAATATTGAACAATTCGTATTTTTCATGGAAGTGTGGGGTGTAGGCAGCATTTACTTTTAAATTGTTCAATAGACAATCAATCTTACAGAATGCACAGCCAGTGTTTGGCACTCGCTATAGGCGTCATGCATTTTTTTTGAAGTCACTGCAAAAGATCAAAACATTCTGGCTACACCTCTACAGAAATGTGATCAAATTTGCCATTGCTCTTTCTTTTATACTGTCATGTCACAGTTCCAACATCTCCAAATCATACAGAAAATGAGGGAGATTTTGTTACCATAAAAGGTGAATGGAGGGAGTTTCAGGCGGGTTGTAAACGCTTGTTCAAGAGCGTAGAAATCAGTGTTGGAAAAAGTACTCAATTGTCATAATTGAGTAAAAGTATAGATACCTTAATAGAAAATGACTCAAGTAAAAGTCACCCAGTAAAATACTACTTGAGTAAAAGTCTAAAAGTATTTGGTTTTACATTTACTTATGATACTTAAGTATATTTTAGCAATGAAATATACTGAAGTATCAAAAGTAAAAGGATAAATCATTTCAAATTCCTTATAGTAAGCAAACCAGATGGCACAATTTTCTTTTTTAAATTTATGGATATCTAGGGGCACACTCCAACACTCAGACGCCATTTACAAAAAAAGCATTTGTGTTTAGTGAGTCCGCAAGACCAGAGGCAGTCGATATGACCAGGGATGTTCTCTTGATAAGTGTGTGAATTGGACCATTTTCCTGTCCTGCTAAACATTCTAAATGCAATAAGTACTTTTGGGTGTCAGGGAAAATGTATGGAGTAAAAGGTAAATCATTTTCTTGAGGAATGTAGTGAAGTGAGTTGTCAAAAATATAAAAAGTAAAGTACAGATACTCATAACTACTTAAGTATTTCGCTACACAAGCATTTCGCTACACTCGCATTAACATCTGCTAACCATGTGTATGTGACTAATAAAATTTGATTTGATTTGATTTGATTTGAAGTAGCACTTTAAAGTATTTTTACTCCACTGCTAGAAATATAGTATGGCTCTGATTTATCAATGAAAATGTGTATATGTTGCGTGCGACAGTTTGATAAATCCCAATCATTTGTTGTGCATGCAAATCCTAGAATCTCCACATACACCAGAATTTAGTGAGAAATCCATGCACTGTTAACAAATGAGGACCCCGGACCATTAATCTGGGTTTACTTTTGACAGTGCTATTCAGAGGTTATTATCATACAATTTAACTTACACATTTGCTCTTTTTCCCTTTCACCTTTGTCTTTTTCATGGTCTGCAACACATTGAAAAGTAGACATGGAACATCTGCACCTCTTAAAATAACATACACAGCTCTTAAACTTTCAAAAGTGTATTCTGCTCACAAGCAATGTAAAAGAACTGTTGCGAGTGTGTGTGTGCGTGCATGGTCTGTGTGTGTTTATTCAGAACTACCTTGACCGGCCCAGCCTCCGCTCGTTTGATCTCTCCCCGTATGAAGCCATCCAGGACGGACTGGAACAGGTTGACCACCGACTGGACCTCAGTCTGCTGCTTGGCTTCGGCAAGACTGGACACCCGGTTCTGGTAGCCCTTCATCAAGCCCTTGTAGCTGATGTGGGGCTTCTGTTCGGAGAGGACACATGGGAGAGGAGGACAGGGTTAATGAAGAGTGTGGGGGTGATTTGATGTACAGTATAGCACATCCCAAATCTTTACATCCGTCTTGGGCAGTGAATGCCAATCTATTTTAAAACCAGTTTCAAGACACCCTTTCGAACTTGGTTAATTACCCCCATGCATAGTTCCTTATCAAAATACCTAGAGCTCCATAAAACGATCTCTGTATTCAAGGTGCCTAGATCAGTAGGCTTGCTCCTACCTATCTTTCCGATTTGGTCCTGCCGTACATACCTACATGTACGCTACGGTCACAAGACGCAGGCCTCCTAATTATCCCTAGAATTTCTAAGCAAACAGCTGGAGGCAGGCTTTCTCCTATAGAGCTCCATTTTAATGGAATGGTCTGCCTACCCATGTGAGAGACGCAGACTCGGTCTCAACCTTTTAAGTCTTTACTGAAGACTCATCTCTTCAGTGGGTCATATGATTGAGTGTAGTCTGGCCCAGGAGTGTGAAGGTGAACGGAAAGGCTCTGGAGCAACGAACCACCCTTGCTGTCTCTGCCTGGCCGGTTCCCCTCTCTCCACTGGGATTCTCTGCCTCTAACCCTATTACAGGGGCTGAATCACTGGCTTACTGTTGCTCTTTCATGCCGTCCCTAGGAGGGGTGCGTCACTTGAGTGGGTTGAGTCACTGACGTGATCTTCCTGTCTGGGTTGGCGCCCCCCCCTTGGGTTGTGCCGTGGCGGAGATCTTTGTGGGCTATACTCGGCCTTGTCTCAGGATGGTAAGTTGGTGGTTGAAGATATCCCTCTAGTGGTGTGGGGGCTATGCTTTGGCAAAGTGGGTGGGGTTATATCCTTCCTGTTTGGCCCTGTCCGGGGGTATCATCGGATGGGGCCACAGTGTCTCCTGACCCCTCCTGTCTCAGCCTCCAGTATTTATGCTGCAGTAGTTTATGTGTCGGGGGGCTAGGGTCAGTTTGTTATATCTGGAGTACTTTTCCTGTCTTATCCGGTGTCCTGTGTGAATTTAAGTATGCTCTCTCTAATTCTCTCTTTCTCTCTATCTTTCTCTCTCTCGGAGGACCTGTGCCCTAGGACCATGCCTCAGGACTACCTGGCATGATGACTCCTTGCTGTCCCCAGTCCACCTGGCCCTGCTGCTGCTCCAGTTTCAACTGTTCTGCCTGCGGCTTTGGAACCCTATCCTGTTCACCGGACGTGCTACCTGTCCCAGACCTGCTGTTTTCAACTCTCTAGAGACAGCAGGAGCGGTAGAGATACTCTTAATGATCGGCTATGAAAAGCCAACTGACATTTACTCCTGAAGTGCTGACTTGCTGCACCCTCGACAACTACTGTGATTATTATTATTTGACCATGCTGGTCATCTATGAACATTTGAACATCTTGGCCATGTTCTGTTATAATCTCCACCCGGCACAGCCAGACGAGGACTGGCCACCCCTCATAGCCTGGTTCCTCTCTAGGTTTCTTCCTAGGTTTTGGCCTTTCTAGGGAGTTTTTCCTAGCCACCGTGCTTCTACACCTGCATTGCTTTCTGTTTGGGGTTTTAGGCTGGGTTTCTGTACAGCACTTTGAGATATCAGCTGATGTAAGAAGGGCTATATAAATACATTTGATTTGATCAGTCCGGTGGATAGACTTGTATACTCACCGAGACGGAGTACATGCCCTTGATGGTCTCTCTGAGCTGCATGGTGGCTGTGAGGAAGATGCTCTCTGTCGCTGACAGCTCCTTCGCCCTTGTACGCAGCTCATTTACCTGGAGAGATGGTGGGTATGAAGTTACATGGATTTTTTTGTTACATAAAAAAAAAAAAAAAAAAAAACTTTATTTAACTAAGTCAGTTAAGAACAAATTCTTATTTATGGATCTCTACATGTATCATTATCTATCATTCAAAATGGCCCTGACTACGTGTTCAGATCGGTATGTTATAAAGATGCACTGCAAGAACATGCAAGTAACCAAGCACGTGAAGGAAAATGTTAGTGCACTAAGTCTATAGACGCCTATAGCGCCATGTCTCAGAATTATTAGTACACATGTGAGTGTGTCAATGAGTGAGAAAGAAAGATGGTGAATGAAAGACAGGGCGATCTTAGTCAGTCAATAACTGCTCTTGAAAAACTCTGAAGACTAAAACACATCCTAATTAACCAATAGGCAGTACGATACTGTTTTTTTATAAAACAATATGCAGTTGCAATAGGGCTAACTCCTAAGCCTGATGTGAATACCAGGTGAGTGAAAGACAGGTATCCCACCTGGTTCCCCAGGAACTCGTCCAGGTTTCGGAGCTCGTTGGTGTTGGTGATCTCCCGTTCCAGAGAAGCATTCCACTTCTCAGAAACTCTCGAGGCTTGGCTGATCCTGATGGTGGGGTTATGAGGCTGCCCGCTGCCCTCGGACGACAAGGGGTAGGAGTATGGAGAGATGGCTGTAGGTAAGGGAAGGATGTGTGTGTGCTTTTAGAGGGGACATGTGGTTGAGATTATACCATTGACCACTAGATGGTAGTAAAGAGACACGATTTGAAAGGCACTAAAAAATGTATCAGTCATTGGGCTCTATTTTAACAAACCTAATGCAATGTTAAATCTAAACGATACCGGTAACGCTACAGGTCCAGGGGTGTGTCAAAATTATCGGTGCACTTGCTGACGTTGGCACAAAAGGGCTGGGTTTTGATGAATAAGCAAGGTGTGGGTGTGTCGAGGCTTGGCCCCTCACTGGCCAATCAGAACGTGCTCCATGGCAAAATATGTGGTTGTTTCAGATTGTGTGTTTACAATCATTTATGTATTGCCTTGGAATCAACTCCAATTTCAATGTAAGTCTGTTATAGTTTGTTAAATGGCTTACAGAAACTAAATGTAGACCTATCCCCTCTTTGCTAAATAGGTTAACTTGAACCCATTTGCAGTCCATATTGTTCTAAGTAATTGTATGTCTTCAATAGCATTCACACTGAAATAGGGTCTAGGCCTACTGTACATTTCATTATGGCTGAGCATGGACATGCCAAACATTGTCAATAAGCAACATTAAATTCATTATAGTTACGGCCTAAAAATAACTAATTCTAATCAAAACAACAACTTGTTTTAAATAGGCTATGTCACACTTACAGGCACCATCATTTCTCCCCGTGGGCATATAATATTAAAAACAACACATTATGGAGGGTTTTTACGCACATCCAAAATGGACCTGCATGGCTAAAATAATGTGGGACTGTCTACAATGCATAGATAAAAAGGTTAATTTCAGCTCACTGTTTGATTCCTCTCAAACGTGATATTTTAATAAAGCTTTGGTGATTAAGATTTACTTCCAAGTGGTCTCAGGAGTTAAACCCTTTATCAACAGTCTTGACTACTTCCAGATTACATTGGGCAGACAAAAACAACCTTAATTGAGAGGAGGGGAGGCTATGGTTTGTTTTTTATCAAATAAACCGAAAATGGGGTAAACACTTTTTTTCTTTCTAAATACGAAGTCTACAGGCACCAAAAGCACATTAGTCTACTCTTGTTCCATGCGCATATGGGCAGTGTGCGTCACAGCTGGATAGGCTGAGTTTTCGCTGTCAAAATTCATGTCATAACCAACTTTGTTACCGCTAGAACCAGCTTTTGGTTGGCCTTAAATATCCCTATCAGCGCTGCCTGAAATTACCAATTTGGATCATGTTTTTAAGGACACACCGCAAATATTTCCACCCTGCCCATCTGAGCGAAAGCGAGCTGATATAAGACAGGTAAATTGCCAAACCTGGCATTCAGGCTGGAAAATGCAGGGCTCCAGTTTTTACATGATGAACTTGCAAACTAATGTGCGTTTGACACTAGCGCCACCTTAACGCCAGCCTAAAATAGAGCCCTAAAGCTGGAAGGCACAGTGAGCAGTTTGCTGTAGGGGGAAGGACTACAGTACCTTCTTTTTCAGATTGTGTATTCGCATTAGTCCCCTTCCCGTACTCAGGTGGCTGAGCCTCTCTATTGGGCCATTTCTTCCTAATCTTACTGAAAAATCCAAACCTGTGGAACACAAAAGGATAACATTTAACCATGACAAAGAACACAGTATCATCTCCATTCAATATGCAGGAAATAACTAAAAAACAAATAAATGATGGTTTACAGCCTCCCGCCTTTACCTCTCAAATGTGGCCGGTTGGGATTGACTGTAGTCTTTGATGATTGATTGGTACTCCTGGCTCTCATTGGTACTCCTGGCTGGGAGGCTGAACCTTCCAACATTCGTGGTAATATCTGAAGATTTCTGAAACTGAGGGAAAACAATTACTGAACATCTAAGATTGTATGACATGAGACAACAACCATGCTGGGGGCAAATCAGATACATCATTATTAACTGGTAACATGTGGGGAATGATTGTGCCTAGATAGTAAGAAAATATTGAGAACAGATGTCATGCCATTTCCCCAGCAAAACTCCCAGGCCCAGCCACACCAGTTAGTTAGTTAGTTCCAATGATGTTTATAAACCCTAGATGACTGTAGGGAGTGATGTTTTGAAGCCAGTGCGCAGCCATTTTTGTGCAGCCATTTTTCCTCCATTGTAAAAAATATTTTTGAAGTTATAAAAATGCCTTTAATGTCTACATTCGTTTTTGAGAATTCTTAGTTGCTACATACATTATAAATGAATGATAAACCCATTGATTCTTGATGTTTTTTGTTGTTGAAGAATATACCTTATAAATGCCTCCTTGAGCTTAGTTCAACTGTCGTACGCCATCATAACCCAGCATAAGCTTTTTTTTTTTACTTCAATGTTTGTAAACAAGTTAAATGTAAACAAACACTGTACATCCTCAAAACATGGTTAAAAAAAACAATTACCTCAATGATCAGTCATTGCATTCATAGCATCGATCCCTCCGCTTTTTTACCAAAACAAAGGCCGAGTGGCCGCTTAGTTATTGTTTTAGCTGCGGATTTCTAGCTTTAAAGCATTCTTTAAAATTATATTATGTGAAATGAACATAAAAATAAACTAAAAATATATTTCAACATTTTCCTTAAAGTATCATTTTTAGAGAGTACTAATGCTACTGTCCCCACTACAACAAAGAAATACTTAAATACAGGTATTTGGTCCTTGAAACATTTGATTGAAATACTGTAGAATTCCATTCATTCCTATGGAGGACTGCTCCTTCTGAGGAGTACCAATGTGGCGGCCAATGGCTTCAAAGCCGCTCATTGGCCAATACATAGCATAATCAATCACGGATGTATATACATCATTGGTTAGTACCCATTCCCCAGCAGGAACGCCTGTCTGCCTGCAGCCACCACACCCATAGCCGAGTTCAGTCTCTCCCCCTTCCTGCTCCCCGAAGAGTGCTCTCTTACAGTAATCTCCCACCATGGACGTCAAAGGAATGGAATGAGATAAAGGAATACGGTGGAAACTCCCTCTTAACCCATGTTTACACCTTCCGCAGCATCATGAGCCTAACCTCCGCCTGATCTATGACCTTTTTTGCTGTAGCCAATTGAGGGCAGCAATGACCATCCCAGACTAAAATATTAGTTATCATTGTGTATCTTGATTGCCACAAACCTGTGTGCTATATGAGAGGCTATAGTTTGTAGAACAAAACAATTATTCTCTCTCTCTACCAAGAGGGAATACACACAAGGACAACTGGGGAACTAATCCCATTACCGGTACTACTCCCATAACATTGAACTTGTATCACTGGGATGTGAACTGTACATGGTTTTGATGGTGTTGCCTCAACATTGTGACAAAAAAGGTCAGAAACAAGCTGCAGCAGCCAGAGCCATCCAGCCACTGTGTTTAGGTGGATGGTTCATGGTTGTGACTAGCTCTGTTTTCTGGGTCTTTCCCTGGCCTTAAGAAGAGAAGCCAGTATATAGAACCCGCAGAACACTGTAGAACATTGCAGACCCATCCAGCCGGGCACTGTGAGACGAGCGGAGATGAGACCCTGTCTTAACATACACAAAGCCTGCAGTGCATGCACAGCAAGAGTCAGTCAGCGTGCAGTGCCAGGGCCCGTAGTTTTCCATTGTCAGGCCGGTTGGTACCTGGACCTCAGGTTTGCGTGGACAGATGTTGACCTCTGATTGGTTGGACTGGCCCATGCCACTGACCCCCGGTGAGGGGCTCATGGGGGGGAGGGGGAAGCTCCAAAACTCGCTCTCCTGGGACCCCTTAAGGTTAAACATCAGCCCGCTGCGGGCGTAGGCTAACCTCCGCTTGTGATTGGGCCGCTTGCAGGAGCGCACCCTGACCTATGGTGGCCAGGAGAGGTCAAGAGGCACGGGTGAGTTGAGGGACTGAGAGACCCCTCACTGTCCAAGGGTTGTGTTCAGTAGGAACAAAATGGGAAAAATACATTTTGAAACAGGTGGTAGCATGTAGAATTTTCTTAAGAGTTAGAAAGTGGCTATCAGAAGATTTACAATGTAAGTTTACTTTTAATCCAACTATTTCAAGACATGGCATATGAGGGTGCAGTGGGTTGGACCATTCTTTTGTCATCAGTAATAAAAAATTTAAAAACGTTCCCTAATTGGGAATATTCTTTTTTAAAAATGTTTTACTTCATATGTTGGTGGTGCTGGAGATGATGAATATGAAGTAGAATCTTTTTTAAATTTCACTTTAAAACCTGGAAATCACATGATCATTAAGACAGTGGATGAATCAAAGGCATTATTATTTAAGTATTGAAAAAATGTGGGCTACAGATAAAACAGAACAATTGGCATAAAGTATAACAAGCCCTAGAAATATCCAAATGATAAGTTAGATATTTTTTAAATTGAGAACAAACAAGATGAGTTTGGATACTGCGGGAACATGTAGGTTTGGGCAAGTATGATAAAACTCATTTTTCAACCACTCCACAAATTTCTTAATTTTAGTTAACAAACTATAGTTTTGGCAAGTTGGTTAGGACATCTACTTTGTGCATGACACAAGTAATTTTTCCAACAATTGTTTACAAACAGATTATTTCACTTAATCACAATTCCAGTGGGTTAGAAGTTTACACGAGTCCTATATCGACATAACCTGAAACGCCACTCAGCAAGGAAGATGCCACTGCTCCAAAACCGCCATAAAAAAGCCAGACTACAGTCTGTACATGGGGACAAAGATAGTACTTTTTGGAGAAATATCCTCTGGTCTGATGAAACAAAAATAGAACAGTTTGGCCATAATGACCATCGTTATGTTTGGAGGTAAAAGGGGGAGGCTTGCAAGCCGAAGAACACCATCCCAACCGTGAAGCACGGGGGTGTCAGCATCACGTTGTGGGGGTGCTTTGCTGCAGGAGGGACTGGTGCACTTCACAAAGTAGATGGGGCAGGAAATGTATGTGGATATATTGAAGCAACATCTCAAGACATCAGTCAGGAAGTTAAAGCTTGGTCGCAAATGGGTCTTCCAAATGGACAATGACCCCAAGCATACTTCCAAAGTTGTGGCAAAATGGCTTAAGGACAACAAAGTCAAGGTATTGGAGTGGCACAAAGCTCTGACCTCAATCCTATAGAAAATGTGTCGGCAGAACTGAAAAAGCGTGTGCGAGCAAGGAGGCCTACAAACCTGACTCAGTTACACCAGCTCTGTCAGGATGAATGGACCAAAATTCACCCATCTTATTGTGGGAAGCTTGTGGAAGGCTACCCGAAACGTTTGACCCAAGTTAAACAATTTAAAGGAAATGCTACCAAATACTTATTGGGTGGTGCAGTGGTCTAGGGCACTGCATCGCAGTGCTAGCTTCGCCACCAGAGTCTCTGGGTTCACGCCCAGGCTGGGCTGGGTTCGCGCCCAGGCTCTGTCGCAGCCGGCCGCAACCGGGAGATCCGTGGGGCGACGCACAATTGGCATAGCGTTGTCCGGGTTAGGGAGGGTTTGGCCGGTAGGGAGGGTTTGGCCGGTAGGGATATCCTTGTCTCAGTATGTAAAAAATGTAATAAAATGTATGCACTCTACTGTAAGTCGCTCTGGATAAGAGCGTCTGCTCTTGGCCGGTAGGGATATCCTTGTCTCAGTATGTTAAAAAAAAAATGTAATAAAATGTATGCACTCTACTGTAAGTCGCTCTGGATAAGAGCGTCTGCTAAATGACTAAAATGTAAATGTAAAATGTTATTGAATGTATGTAAACTTCTGACCCACTGGGAATGTGATGAAATAAATAATTCTCTCTACTATAATTCTGACATTTCACATTCTTAAAATAAAGCGGTGATCCTAACTGACCTAAGACAGTGAATTTTTACCAGGATTAAAATGTCAGGAATTTTGAAAAACTGAGTTTAAATGTATTTGGCTAAGGTGTATGTCAACTTACGACATCAACTGTACCTGTGTGTGTGATAAGTAATGAGGCAATAGAATAACATTAATGACAGTCACATACAGTATGAGACCAGAGTACCTCAGTGGCAGAGGGAGAGCTGTGATACGTAATGGTGTAGTAGTGTAATAGTAATAACTACATTACGAGAAAAGAATACCTCAGTAGTACATATCTAACGTGTATGAAGGAACAATAGTAGAGTAGTAGTACCTCAGTAATGGAGGAAGAGCTGTCCGAGCCTGACCCTGAGGAGCTTAGCTTGGACACGTTGTCCAGCGAGATAGACTTCCCTCGGTTCCTGAGTTAAGAGATAGAAATATGTCAACTGTAAACTCTGTTAGAATTCAAGACATTGCTAGAAGATATTGATGAAAGAAAGATACATCAGAGAATGGGGAAAGAAACAACTTGATATATATCTACCTAGTGATCCAAGATCATATTGAGGGGACATTGAAGGGTCTTGGTTGAGAGAAACACTAAGACATGACCTAACCAGTGATGTAGCGGTAAGAAAATAGGTGGGTAAACAATGTCCGCGGTGAGTAAAGTAACACTCCCTATACTTTCAATGCCTTTTCCCGCAATAGGTGAGTCAACACCGGTGCATAAATGGCGTTTACTCTCCACTTCACCACTGGACATAACATTATGATAACATCACATAATAATATGTCATACAGCAGCAACCCCGCCATGCGTTTATCCCTGGGCCGCTGGATCTCAGGGCTGGAGTCCTCCGGATGTCTTCCCTCCCTCCTGCTCTTCCACCTCTTTGCATGCTCCTTGATATCCTCCAAGTGGGAGTAGCGCTCCAGGGTGCCTGTGTAAGGGGACAGGCTGGTGAGCGCCCCCTCTCCATCCCTGTTAAAAAAACATAATATGGATTGGATTTACAGTACCAGTCAAAAGTTGACACCCCTACTCAATCAAGGGTTTTTCTTTATTTTTGCTATTTTCTACATTGTATATTTTAGATTCTTCAAAGTAGGCACCCTTTGCCTTGACAGCTTTGCACACTCTTGGCATTCTCTCAACCAGCTTCATGAGGTAGGTCACCTGGAATGCATTTCAATTAACAGGTGTGCCTTGTTAAGTTAATTTGTGGAATTCATTTCCTTCTTAATCGGTTTGAGCCAATCAATTGTGTTGTGACAAGGTAGGGATGGTGTACAGAAGACAGCCCTATTTGGTAAAAGACCAAGTCCATATTATGGCAAGAACAGCTCAAATATGCAAAGAGAAACGACAGTCCATCATTACTTTAAGACATGAAGGTCAGTCAATCTGGAACATTTCAAGAACTTTGAACGTTTCTTCAAGTGCAGTCGCAAAAACCATCAAGCTCTATGATGAAACTGGCTCTCATGAGGACCGGCACAGGAAAGGAAGACAAAGAATAACCTCTGCTGCAGAGGATAAGTTCATTAGAGTTACCAGCCTCAGATTGCAGCCATATAAATGCTTCACAGAGTTCAAGTAACAGACACATCTCAACATCAACTCTTCAGAGGAGACTGCGTGAATCAGGCCTTCATGGTCGAATTGCTGCAAAGAAACCACTACCAAAGGACACCAATACGAAGAAGAGTCTTGCTTGGGCCAAGAAAAAAAAGAGCAATGGACATTAGACCGGTGGAAATCTGTCCTTTGGTCTGATGAGTCCAAATTTGAGATTTTTGGTTCCAACCGCCGTGTCTTTGTGAGACGCAGAGTAGGTGAACGGATGATCTCAGCATGTGTGGTTCCCACCGTGAAGCATGGAGGAGGTGTGATGGTGTGGGAGTGCCTAGCTGGTGACATTGTCTGATTTATTTAGAATTCAAGGCAGACTTAACCAGCATGGTTACCACAGCATTCTGCAGCGATGCGCCATCCCATCTGGTTTGCACTTAGTGGGACTATCATTTGTTTTTCAACAGGACAATGACCCAAAACACCTCCAGGCTGTGTAAGAGCTATTTGACCAAGAAGGAGAGTGATGGAGTGCTGGATTAGATGGCCTCCACAATCACCCAACCTTAACCCAATTGAGATGGTTTGGGATGAGTTGGACCGCAGAGTGAAGGAAAAGCATCCAACAAGTGCTCAGCATATGTGGGAACTCCTTCAAGACTGTTGGAAAAGCATTCCATGTGAAGCTGGTTGAGAGAATGCCAAGACTGTGCAAAGCTGTCATCAAGGGAAAAAGGTGGCTACTTTGAAGAAGCTCAAATATAAAATGTGTTATTTCACAGTTTTGACGTCTTCACTATTATTCTCTAAAGTAGAAAATAGTAAAATAAAGAAAAACCCTTGAATGAGTAGGTGTCCAAACGTTTGAATGGTATGGTGCTTTTCCACCTAACAAAACACTTTACATTGAATAATAAGACATTTACATAATATTTTTCAGCAGGTGCTAAAAACACTTAACTTGCATTGAGGTGGGTGGGAGACTGGGCACTCACTTCATCCACTACCAATATGTAGAGAGCAACCACCTGGGGGATGCCACTGCCATGGCAGCCATTCTGCACCATAAAGGTCACCACACATCAGCTATCACAGTGGATAGGTCAGAGGTGAAGGATGGGGTGAGCGGGAGAGAGGTGAGGGATGGGAGAGAATCGTACCTGCCAGCCTTGAGGTCTAGGGGAAGGGAGAGAGGTCTGCTGAGAGGTGGAAAGCCTCTACCCTCTCTCTTCTTCGATTCTGTGTTCCTCTGGGTAGCCTGCTGTCTGTTAACCTCTGGGCCTGGGTGGAGGCTCCTATTGGGGCTTGGTTCCAAACTGTGCTGCCTCCTCAGCTCCTTCCTCTCCAGGCTTCTCTGGTGCTGGGTATGGTGCTTGGGCTGCAGCTTGGGCGGGGGCTGGGGCTTGGAAGGTAGCTGGGGAGGTGTGGGCTTCTCTACCTCAGCCATTGAGCTAGAAGTAGGGTCAGATTTGTGCTGGTCAGAAAAACTCAGGGCCCTGAAGTTCAAAGTTCTATTGTACATTTTTAGGATATAAAAAGATGAGTCTTAGTACCTGTTTGGACCTCGTTTGTTCCTGAGCAGTGTCTGCATCTTCTTGATGCTGTTCCTCTTTCTCAGGTAGTCGGTCCTCTTCCGAGAGCCTCGCCACGCTGCCTGGATCACTGTGGCCGCACGGCATCTGGTGTCCGCCCGGAACGCACGCCAACATCGCTATAGGAGAAGATGAGATCAACTTTGTTATCTCCGAGGGGAAATTGGGCTAGGACACAGTAGCCTCACCGCTGTAAAAATACATTAATCTTACCCTATCACACAGGGGCTTTCTATACAGCGCTCCCTGAAAATTATTTTACAAGGGCTGGGATCGGTCTTGTACACGTTGTTGTGATTTTAATCAATAGTTACCAGTGTGATCATGGTTTCTGCCATATAGGTACAAACCTGTATTCTGATGGCGGCGTCTTTCTTGTAGAGGAAGTGGCTCCTGCTGAGACAGGCCCTGAACCAGCGCTGCAGGATGATGATGTGACGCATCACTTCCTTGTTCAGGGTGTCCTGGAGATGCTGCTTCTCCCTCTCCTTCAGGAACACCTGGGAGAAAAAGGACATTTAGATGGGACTACATGTTTAATATAAAGTCAAATGATGATTTTAGTTGTTTAAGCAAGAATTACTAATCACTTTTCAGCTTTTCTATGGAGGCTATAATGGCTATGATGTAAAGTGTTACCTTGGTTTTCCCAATCTGGTACGTGCTCTGTCCTAGGCCCATCTTCTGCAGCAGGTTAGCTATGTCCTCTGGTGCTGTGGTGGCTTCTTTAGGCAGCAACACTTTGAACTGCTCTAGGAACTCCGCGAAGGTGAACTTGGCGTTGTAGCCAGACTTCTGGATGCGTACCGTCTCCAACATGCCTGTGCACCTCAGCTGCTGTTGCACCAGAGCATTGTCAAACAGCATCTCCTTCTACAAGGAACACAAAGAGTTGCATCCCAATGCATTAAACAGAGAAATTCTGTCATCAGTAGTGACTTAAGCGTCTGCTAAATCAGGGGTTTTCAAACCGTTCCTCGGGGACCCCAGACATTCCATGTTTTTGAAATATTCCCAGAGCCAGCTAACCTGATTCAACTTGTCAAGTAATCATCAAGCCATTGACTAGGTGAATCAGGTGTGCTAGTTTAGGGATACAAAATTGTGATATGTCTGGGGGTCCCGGAGGAAATTTGAAAACCCCTGTGCTAAAATTGCCATTATGCAAATAAATATAAGGGTTGGGTTCAATTCAGGAAGTACACAAATTCAAATTC
The DNA here is from genome assembly GCF_045679555.1 of Salvelinus alpinus. Lineage (NCBI taxonomy): Eukaryota > Metazoa > Chordata > Actinopteri > Salmoniformes > Salmonidae > Salvelinus > Salvelinus alpinus. The sequence continues at coordinate 46,768,595 of NC_092115.1, forward strand.
TCTTCAATGCTTTTCAAATAGAAAAATTCTGAATTGGAATTTGGTTTACTTTCTTAATTTAAATGGAATTGACCCCAACCCTGGTAACTACTGTATCGTCCTAGGTATTCCCTTACGGAAAAACCACATGAATTTCACGTGACCACATGTGAAGTGCTCAAAAAAAATAATCACATGTGAAATTTCACGTAAAATGATGTGACCTTTTCTTTAAGGGACAGACATAGACAATCTTTATACAGTACATGTAATCCTACCTTCTCAGCATTGGAACGGATACAGCGGATGAAGAAAGGCTCTGCTTTCCCCACAGTCTCCAGCAGCTTATTGAGAGACGCCTGCAGAATAACATTACAATATATCACACCAGTTAGCTGAGGGAATGCTGTTTACAGCCTCCATTAGTGATCTTTAATGGAGTTTTAATGACATACACACAATGCTAAGACAAGCTCATTGTTCTGGTCAGCTCTCAGTGGGAGGAGGCTGGTGTGTGTGCCTGCATGTGTGTGTGCATGCGGCCTGCGTGTGTGTTGGGCAAGCAGACCTGGAACTGAGCGCTGATGCTGGGTGTTTTCTTCCTCTGATGTGGGTGGAGCAGAGAGCGGGAGGCGCGGTCATGGAGCGTCAGGCCGACGATGTGCTTCAGGGACCGAGTGTTCATCAGATTCTGTAGGACGTACTACATCAATCAATCAATCATCACCACACATTGTTACACAACTACAATGACACAGTATTGTAATATGCTTATACATAGGGTCAGGAGACTGTCCAGTCTATGTGAACTGTAAAGACAGTACAGAAGTAACATAAACCAATAAAAAGACCCAAGAAACTACTAATACATTACCGTAGGAATGAGCTGCTTGTGCTTGCTGGCCTTGCTCTTCCTATGGGGAGAAAAGACAGAGAGATGGTGGTGACCTGGATTTTACAGGCAAGATGGATGACAATTGTTATGTATTCATGGCTTGACAATGATAGAGTTGGCTACAGCAGGCTAGTTTTCAGCATAGTTTCTTGTTGATAATGTGCAGTATGTAACATCCCCATCAATAACCTGGCTCCTGCTTTTTCCCTCCAGTCCACTTACTTCTTTTTCTCGTAGTTGGCAAAGATGTCCTCGATCACCTCCAGAGGATTGTCATCGGACCGATCGAACGAGAAGTCCAGTTGGGAGCTGTGGGTGGAGAAACATGTTAGTTGAATCAGATGACGCAATCTCTATTGCACTCCACACCTGGACAAAAGGAACACCTACGTGAGATTGCTGTTCACATTCAACACCATAGTGTCCTCCAAACTCATCACTAAGCTGCTAAGAACCCTGGGACTGAACACATCCCTCTGAAAACGGATCCCGACGGGCCACCCCAGGTGGTGAGGGTAGGCAACAACACATCCGTCACGCTGACCCTCAACACGGGGGCTCCCTCAGGGGTGCGTGCTCAGTCCCCTCCTGTAATTCCTGTACACCCACGACTGCGGCCACGCACGACTCCAACACCATCATTAAGATTGCCGACGACACGAGTGGTAGGATTGATCACTGACAACGATGAGACAGCCTATAGGAAGTAGGTCAGAGACCTGGCAGTGTGGTGCCAGCATAACGTCCTCTCTCTCAACGTGGGAAGGACCAAGGAGCTCGTCGTGGACTACAAGAAACATCGACGGGGCTGTAGAGGAGCAGTTCGAGAGCTTCAAGTTCCTCGGTGACCACATCAATCAGAACCTATCATGGTCCAAACACACCAGCACAGTCGTGAAGGAGCCTGAGAAGATTTGGCATGAGCCGTCAGATCCTCAAAAGATTCCACAGCTGCACCATTGAAAGCATCTTGACTGGCTGCATCACCGCTTTCTATGGCAAGTGCTCATCATACGACCGCAAGACGCTACAGAGGGTAGCATGTACAACCCAGTACATCACTGGGGCCAAACTCCCTGCCATCCAGTACCTCTATATCAGGCAGTGTCAGAGGAAGGCCCCAAAAATTGTCAAAGACTCCAGCCACCGAAGTCATAGACTGTTCTCTCTGCTACCACACGGCAAGCGGTACCGGAATGCCAAGTCTGGGACCAAAAGGCTCCTGAACAGCTTCTACCCCCAAGCCATAAGACTGTCAAACCGGTAATCAAATGGCTACCCGGACTGTTTACATTGACCCCCTTAATTATTTATTTCTACACTGACACTCCCACACACATGAAGACACACACTGTAAAGTCCACACCTGTTGTATTTGGCACATCTGACCAACAAACTTTGATTTGATGCGTTTGGCTGGAACAAAAGCCTGCCCCTACATCAGCCCTCTGTGGATACGATAGCACACCCCTGGACTAAGGCCTTCTGCCTCTTCTCTTTAGATGAAGGTGAAACATGCTCAACTATAACGTTGCAACTGTAACGAGTGGCAGCATAGTCTCTCTCCCCTTGCCTGGACAGTCTCTGCAGAGCCGAGCTCGGTCTCCTCTTCAGTTCCCCTATGGACCGACGGGAGGTGCGTTCCACCAGACCTGTAGAGTAAACAGGCCTTGCCATGTTAGTCATCTTATCATCATCGTTGCCACCAAAGTGTAGCAAGTCATATCTCAAGAGACTCACAACTAAAAACTCTTGACCAGTTATATGCTCATAAAAAGAGCACAGTTTTCTCTTGCCCGGCCAGTTCATGTAAACGTGAAATACCCTGATTGGACAGGTCTAGGAGAGAGGGTATCTAAAGTGAAGCCTACCTGGGACTGCCCGGCGGCTTCCGGCCTCGTTGAAGGCCGCTATGATGCGTATGGTGGCCCGGAGGATGCCCCATCGGAACACTGCCACCGGGTCTGACCCAATCAGCTGACGCATGAATGCCCGCTCGCTGCTACGTAGCAATGCCACGATGTCCGGACGCATGTGATCCGTGTTCTTCTTCCGGAAATCCTGATCGTGATAAGGAGAGGAGGGGAAGAGGAGAGGTAGAGAGAGGGAATGAGAGGAGATGACGAGGGAGAGGGGTTGAGAAGGGAGAGAGAGACACAGGGAGGTAGAGAGGAAGAGGGATGGAGGAAGGAGGAGAGGAAGGAGATGTAGAGGGAGAGGGACACAATGAGAGGAGGAAGACAGGACAAAGAAAGGGTTGGAAGCAGGACAGTTAGCTGTGTGATGTCCTTTCGACTGACAGTGTAGACTAATAGGTTGCTCCCCTTGCCCTTTCTCTACCTTGATCTGGTATTTGACCTTCCCAGCGAAGTGTTGGATGACGAAGGCTGGTAACATCACTGTGGTGGGGACGAAGTATGGGTTGTCTTGATGCTGCTGCTTGAACTTGTTCAGCAGAGTGTCATCCGTGGCCTGAGGGAGACTAAGGACACAAAGACTGGGTTAGACAAAAGCAATAGAGGAAGCCAACCAGTAAGCTTCTTTTCACCTGTCCACTTCCTCTAAATCAGTGGTGATAAAGGTACAAGACAAGACGTAACTACAGACTACTGAGATACAGCCCTTGCAGACAGGGCCAGGAGATTTTCCTGACCACGTGACCTGACTAGAAACACTCTGGGCCCTAGTTTTAGGTTCAAACTCTTGGCCCTCCCAGACTTACTTGCTCTCCTCATCCAGTAGGTGGAAAAGCCCAGTGGGTTTCTGGCTGATCAGATGGATACAGCCCAGGTTGTCCGTGTAGTCTATGGTACTCCAGCTGATCCCCTCTGCCTGGTACTCCTTCTGGAATAGATGGATGGACGGATGGATGCGTGAATAGATGGGTGGATGAATGAATAAATGACGATTGACTCCCAATTAGAGCTGATTTAACTTCACATGAAGGGACCCTTTTTATGGGGTGAAGGGTTTATAGTGCATTCAGTTGTGCGACTGACGACTTATCCCCCTTTCCTTTCCCTTATAGAGCTCACCTGCTCCAGCTTGAAGATGTGCTGGTTGAAGTAATACTGTAGTTTCTCGTTGGCGTAGTTGATGCAGAACTGTTCAAAGCTATTCGTCTGGAAATCCTCAAAACCAAATATATCCAGGATACCTATGGACAAACACTAAAAATAATCTTAATATAAATAAATTTTTCCCTGCTTACTTAACGGGCCCTTCCCAACAATGCAGAGAAAGAAAATTGAGAAAATTGAAAAGTTAAATGTGTAATAATAAAAGTCAAACTAATACTTTCTAAAGCTGCGTTGAAAGGTTGTCAAACAAATGCAGGGGCAGCACGTTTTACTGGAAGTGAAAGTTACAGATCGTGGCTTTAAAGCTGCAGTGAAAGGGTTAGGTTAGGGTTGTCTCTGGGTTAGGGTTAGTACAGTGAAAGGTTGTCAAACAAATGCAGGGGCAGCACTTTTTACTGGAAGTGAAAGTTACAGACCGTGGCTTTAAAGCTGCAGTGAAAGGGTTAGGTTAGGGTTGTCTCTGGGTTAGGGTTAGTACAGTGAATGGTTATCTTACAGAGACGGCCTCCTCCATGTCTCGTCTGTTGAGCAGAGCGTGGTTGATGTGCAGGACAATCCAGTCAAACAGAGAGCTGTACAGAGACTTGGCCATGGAGTCCCGCGCTGTCACAGCCTAGGAAGGACAATAACAAGACAATGATTGTCACAGCCTGGGTAGGACAATAACAAGACGACAATATTTACAGCCTGGGTAGGACAACAACAAGACAACAGTAGTCACAGCCTGGGTAGGACAACGACAAGACACCAATCGTTATGGCCTATAGGATAACAGCAAGAAACACCCCAAAAAAGGGCTGCAAAGCTAACAAGAGCCATATAAGTCCACAATAGCAGGGCACCAATTTTTTTCTGACGACACGTGACAAGGAAAATATCCAGGTCCTGGCTATAACTACATTCTGGAGTTTTCCCTCATGTCATGTGAGGAAGAAAAAGTCAAATAAATGTAACTGGTGTTAGAACCCCTACTTCTTTGAGAGTGTAGTGTAACACTAATTTGTCATTGGCTGTTGTTTGTTTCCTCTTGGTCAAAGCCTCCACCAGCAACTCCTGTTTGACCTATGAGAACAGAGCAGATTGTCAGTTAACGCTGTGTACAGGTGTTCCTCTAAGCAGGTGAGACTAAAGATAATGATTGATTGAATGATTACACAATAAATATATTGACTGACTGATTGATTCCTCTACCTTGAGCAGGTCAGACAGGGTTGAGAGGACATCTGCTGGCCCCGCTTCCAGCCCCTGGCCGTCTTCCGATTGGTTGTACGTCACGTTGCCCAGATACAGGATGGCAGAGAGCATGGAAAATATCCTACACAGAAACGCACGATTATTATACAATACACCAGGATTACTGATCATATCCTGCACAAGAAAACATAGGGTCGCAATACACCTGGATAACAGTTTCACACACCATGAGCGCCTCTCACTGGCTAGTAGTATGAGTTATGGCATCATCCTTATTTCAAGGGTACAATACATATATACACGCATAATCGTTTACAAGCTACCATAAATTTACATTGAGAAACAGCCACAGTAGGCCACTAGGTGAGCAACTAAGTTCTACTGTTCCACCTGACACACCCTAACGCCATGATCAGAGGTCTGCTGCTGAAATGTTCCCTGCATTTTTCTCCTGCTAGGACTGACAAGCTCTAACCTGCTGCGGAAATGGGAGAGAGCGGTGGAGTTCTTGGAGAGTTGCACTGTTACATACGGACTGTTTTAGTTCCATCAGGTGTGACTGTGGCAGAAACTCTTCATGAAAAAGATAATATCAGGGATCATGACAGATGAAAAGAGTATGGTACAGGGGACGTAAAGAGGAGAGGATAAGGTTTCTGAGATATCTCTATAAACTATAGTTTGTCTCCCTCTGTCTACTTCACTCTTTCTCTCTTCGTCGCACACACTCTGTCTCGCTCGCCTGAAGAGGTTAACCCTAGAAATATCCATACGTACTGTTTCTTAGTGGAGGGCAGGAATCCCACCATCTCCATGGCCTGATGAAGCCTCTCGAACTCATGTCTGAGATTCTCAGCGTCTTCTAAATGAAAGTACTCCTGAGCAGAGTGACAGAGAGTATTTTAATTGAAACAATTAAAAAAAATCTCAATACACTTAGACAGAAAAAAAGAGAAAATAGAGAGACAATTGACAGAAAATAAAGAGAAAATATGAAGACATGCTTTTAGCATCTGTATTGCTGGAGTACAGGCTTATGGACTTTAATGGGTTACAGAGTTAATGTTTGCAGTTAATTCATGGAGCTGTATCTAAAGATATTTTATTTTACAGTTATTTACATATGTAAGAGTACTTGTATTAAAATTCATGTGATGGAGATTGAGAGAACTATGTACATATTTCTGTTGTATTGGAATACGCTATTGACGCAAGTACCAGAATGCCTTGCGTCAGAGACTAGAGATTAACTCTGTTTGACACTAACATGCTGACCACACCGCTCGCATCGCGTGCGAGAGTGTTGCAAAAATAAATGTACACATACACGTTATTCAATCATTGCACCCACACTGCTCACACGCCTCAGCGAGGTCCTGCGTGGCCAGGCGCTAAAATAGAAATAGGTTCTATTTGTGACACTCAACGCGCTGCAAGTCCGGCCTCTCCCATCTCCTCATTGGTGTGTAGGAGTATATACCCACGTGGGTGATTGAAAGATGAACTGACATCCACACTCCAGTCGGTTGTAGTAATGCACCGTAAAGTTGGTTGCCAACCGCCATATTAAAGTCCAAAGATGTAAAAAAGAAGCCTGTGGAAGGAGGAGAGATGACGAGAAAGGAATTCGGTTTACCGTTTTATTTATGAATTAATTGTAGGAGTAGAGGACCTTGTGCATTTCATTTAAAATAACAACCCAATGTTAATATCACAGGACAAATTAGCTAACAACAGCAAGCTAGCTAGCTACATTGCCATGAATGTTTAATGCTTTTCGATATGTCCCCAAATGAATATCATTGGTTCAGAGTTTGTTTTGATATTTCAACCTGCGTGTCCTGATCGTGTCTGGTGTGGGGGTACAAAATCAACATGTGAACGCGTGCATTCGGTTTGGTCAGCATGTAATGTTCGTCCCAAATGTCACCGTATTCCCTACATAGTGCATTACTTTTGATCAGGGCCAATGGCACTCTATTCCATACATAGTTTGCACTACTTTTGACCAGAGTCCTATGGGCCCTGTTCAAAGGTTGTGCACTACATAGGGAATGGGGTGCCATTTGGGACACATTTTAATAATAAATAGAGCAATACGGTAGAGCTCTCCAAACCAGGCTTTCTATGAAAAGTTATAAAATATTGACTTCCATACATGCTCCACATCTTTTTTTATCTTAACTTCTCTAGGGTAGGGGGCAGCATTCGGAATTTTGGATGAAATGCATGCCCGAATTAAACTGCCTGCTTCTCGGGCCCAGAATATATGATATGCATATAACTGGTAGATTTGGATAGAAAACACTTTAAAGTTTCCAAAACTGTTAAAATAGTGTCTGAGTATAACAGAACTGATTTGACAGGTGATAACCTGAGAAAAATCCTTTCAGGAAGTAGTTAATGTTTTGGTTTTGTCGTTTTCTATTCAATGCCATTACAGTATCCATTGACTTAGGACTCAAATTGAAGTTTCTATGCCTTCCACTAGATGTCAACAGTCTTTAGAAATTGTTTCAGGCTTATATTCTGAAAAATGAAGAAGTAAGAGCAGTCTGAATGAGTGGACCCTAAAGTGTCACAGAGCTTTTTCATGAGCGCGACCGAGAGAGTGCGTTTCTTGTTTACCTTTTAAATTGACGACGTTATTGTCCGGTTGAAATAGTATCGATTATTTAGGCTAAAAACAACCTGAGGTTAGAATATAAACATCGTTTGACATGTTTCTATGAACTTTACGGATACAATTTGGATTTTTTTGTCTTCCTGTTTTGACTGCGTTTGAGCCTGTGGATTACTGAAGAAAACGCGCGAACAAAACTGAGGTTTTTGTGTATAAAGAGACTTTATCGAACAAAAGGAAAATTTATTGAGTAAATGAATGTCTGCTGAGTGCAACCATATGAAGATCATCAAAGGTAAGGGATTCATTTTATCTCTATTTCTAAATTGTGTAACTGTTCTACCTGGCTGGTTACTGTTTGTAATGATTTGTCTAGTGGGCTATGTTCTCAAATAATCGTAAGGTATGCATTCGCCGTAAGGCATTTAAAAAAAATCTGACACCGTGGTTGGATTCACAAGAAGTTAATCTTTAAACCTATGTAAAATATGTTTTATTTTCTGAATTTCTATAATGAGTATTTCTGTATTTGAATTTGGCGCCCAGCAGTTTCACTGGCTGTTGAAGAGGTGGGACGCTAACGTCTCACGTACCCAAGAGAGGATAAGTATGTGAATGGAATTTATATGTTTAAATGAATGATTAGAATATTCCACCCTGAAACTATATAATTGTATGTAATTGATTAGAATCATCAATGAAATACATTAGAATCATCAAATTATTATTAATGATGTCTGTCGTCTTAGTCAGTAAAATTATAATAAATGAAGTGTGTAGTTTTAGTCAGAATTAGGGTAAAACAATATATCTGTACAATATGTCTCTATAGTATCTTAAACACAGATTCGGTGCCGACCTTGTCTAGGGCCCAGAGATTTGAGGGAGGACAGGGAATGCTTCTCATGGTCCCTAATCTTTGCCGGCTGGGTATTGATACAGTATGTGCGTAGGATACCTACTGTTTGTGTGGAAGTATGTGCGCCGCTATAAAATGGATGTCTTTGTATTGTGGACTTCAGAACGTTCTCGTGAATAAACATTTTGACTATCATAGCTGGGCCTCCGTCTGTTTCATTCAACCAGTATCTTATAAATTCTGGGTTGCAGACCGAGTAGTTTAATTGAATAGGGTTATGAACATTGAGAACATAATTCTCGTGACAAAGTAATAAACATAGATTTCTGCATATTTCACACAGATATACTGCACTGTATCAATATTGCTCAGATGGATTTATAGCACAATGTATATCATATACACGAATCTGAGAATAAAGACCACTAGGGGAACGACGTTCTCACTGGAACACCCTGCACTCTCAGTTGATTACAGCCACAGGATGTGTGTAATAAGATTTCATATTTTCCCTGTATTTTACACTAAATGTTCCCTCCTGAGAATAAATCACTTTTCTCCCGGGTATCCCGGTATGTCCTGCCAAAACCGGAAGTGATAGCTTTGATCTGCATGAAAATTCAGGCCTGACGCTACCGGAGCTAGATGAACCCTACATTAAAAATACATTTTATGAGACCAAGCCCAAATGATTGTGCCGTTATGCAATACATATAATGGGCTATAGGCTACCGCACGTTACGCACAACAGAAAAACTTAAAGGCCCATAGATGTATGCTCTCTTGGGTAAATAAATGAAACACGCTCCAGTAATCATTTTGAGTGTGTACTGTATTACTGTACTGTGATTCTGGTGCAGGACATGCGGCCTGCAAAGTTACAATTAAAGGCTAGTGAATTTGATTTAAAAAAATGTTGAAATCTAATAGGGCCTATGTCACATTTTTATAATTAGTAGGCTGACAGATATAGCCTACCTTTCATAATAAATCCCCTAATATTGTGCAACGTGTTTGAGAGCAAAGTCTTGCATCTTGCTCATTTCAATATCTGTGGTACCGCTACTGGCAACGTATATCCGCTGAGTCTACCTTTAACTTAAATAAGATTAGTTGTTCTTATCTTCATCATTGTAATGACATGCTTGAATAATATAGGACTAGAATAAGATGCAGACGGCTTTCTCTTCTCTTCACGAAGATTGAATGGCTATGGGTCTGACATGAATAAATAACTGCTATAGCCTATTGCTGTCGCGCATTCTCTTCTTTCAAACTCGTTGGGAGTTTGAAAGAATGTATTTAACATTCAGCAAACAAGAGCAAGCTTGCATCCCTGCTCAAACAATTTTCCAACAAGCTATTCTAGTTATTCGAGGCCATAGGAGAGCAGGTGCGTATTGTGCAAGAGAACATGATGACAGAGGCTATAAGTTAGAAGCTTATGCATATTAACCCATCATTCATTAGGTAAATAAACTGGGTGTACGAAACATTAGGAACCCTTGCTCTTTCCATGACATAGACTGACCAGGTGAATCAAGGTGAAAGCTATTGATGTCACTTGTTAAATCCACTACAATCAGTGTAGATGAAGGGGAGGAGACACGTTAGAAACCTCTAAGATCGTACCCTTTTTTTCAAATTTCGCCTAAAATGACATACCCAAATCTAACTGCCTGTAGCTCAGGACCTGAAGCATGGATATGCATATTCTTGATACCATTTGAAAGGAAACACGTTGAAGTTTGTGGAAATGTGAAATGAATGTAGGAGAATAACACATTAGATTTGGTAAAAGATAATACAAACAAAAAAACATGCGTTTAAATATATATTTTTTTATCATCTTTGAAATGCAAGAGAAAAGCCATACTTTCAGGTAGGAGTCTAGGTGTAATTTAGATTTTGGCCACCAGATGGCAGCAGTGTGTGTGCAACGTTTCAGACTGATCCAGTGAAGAATTACATTACTGCACAATATTTTGTATCAAGTCTGCCAGGAGTTTGCCCAAATGTGCCGAATTGGTCAATTGATACATTTTGAAGTGCATAACTATAGAGAACATACAAAAATGCTATGGTTATAAAGAATTTAAGTTTACACACTCCCAGGAATGTCATATATGATGGATCATTAGCTTATACACTAACTTTCACACATCTCGATGGCCGGGCAGGGTGGGTGTGGAGCCAGAGACAGCAGTGGGATCAAACTGTAGACCCCAGTTCCTACATTTGAACAAACATTTATTTTAGAAAACAAAACTATGCTACATTTTATCACTGGGACCCTCAGGATGACAAATCAGAGCAAGATTACTGAATGTAAGTACATTATTTACCTTCAGAGGTGAATGTATTTATGTATATGAATTTGAAAAGAAGGTCGACGACATCCGATCCTCGTTTGCTAAGTCAAACGACACCGCTGGTTCTGCTCACACTGCCCTACCCTGTGCTTTGACCTCTTTCTCCCCTCTCTCTCCAGATGAAATCTCGCGTCTTGTGACGGCCGGCCGCCCAACAACCTGCCCGCTTGACCCTATCCCCTCCTCTCTTCTCCAGACCATTTCCGGAGACCTTCTCCCTTACCTCACCTCGCTCATCAACTCATCCTTGACCGCTGGCTACGTCCCTTCCGTCTTCAAGAGAGCGAGAGTTGCACCCCTTCTGAAAAAACCTACACTCGATCCCTCCGATGTCAACAACTACAGACCAGTATCCCTTCTTTCTTTTCTCTCCAAAACTCTTGAACGTGCCGTCCTTGGCCAGCTCTCCTGCTATCTCTCTCAGAATGACCTTCTTGATCCAAATCAGTCAGGTTTCAAGACTAGTCATTCAACTGAGACTGCTCTTCTCTGTGTCACGGAGGCGCTCCGCACTGCTAAAGCTAACTCTCTCTCCTCTGCTCTCATCCTTCTAGACCTATCGGCTGCCTTTGATACTGTGAACCATCAGATCCTCCTCTCCACCCTCTCCGAGCTGGGCATCTCCGGCGCGGCCCACGCTTGGATTGCGTCCTACCTGACAGGTCGCTCCTACCAGGTGGCGTGGCGAGAATCTGTCTCCGCACCACGTGCTCTCACCACTGGTGTCCCCCAGGGCTCTGTTCTAGGCCCTCTCCTATTCTCGCTATACACCAAGTCACTTGGCTCTGTCATATCCTCACATGGTCTCTCCTATCATTGCTATGCAGACGACACACAATTAATCTTCTCCTTTCCCCCCTCTGATAACCAGGTGGTGAATCGCATCTCTGCATGTCTGGCAGACATATCAGTGTGGATGACGGATCACCACCTCAAGCTGAACCTCGGCAAGACGGAGCTGCTCTTCCTCCCGGGGAAGGACTGCCCGTTCCATGATCTCGCCATCACGGTTGACAACTCCATTGTGTCCTCCTCCCAGAGTGCTAAGAACCTTGGCGTGATCCTGGACAACACCCTGTCATTCTCAACTAACATCAAGGCGGTGACCCGTTCCTGTAGGTTCATGCGCTACAACATTCGCAGAGTACGACCCTGCCTCACGCAGGAAGCGGCGCAGGTCCTAATCCAGGCACTTGTCATCTCCCGTCTGGATTACTGCAACTCGCTGTTGGCTGGGCTCCCTGCCTGTGCCATTAAACCCCTACAACTCATCCAGAACGCCGCAGCCCGTCTGGTGTTCAACTTTCCCAAGTTCTCTCACGTCACCCCGCTCCTCCGCTCTCTCCACTGGCTTCCAGTTGAAGCTCGCATCCGTTACAAGACCATGGTGCTTGCCTACGGAGCTGTGAGGGGAACGGCACCTCCGTACCTTCAGGCTCTGATCAGGCCCTACACCCAAACAAGGGCACTGCGTTCATCCACCTCTGGCCTGCTCGCCTCCCTACCTCTGAGGAAGTACAGTTCCCGCTCAGCCCAGTCAAAACTGTTCGCTGCTCTGGCACCCCAATGGTGGAACAAACTCCCTCACGACGCCAGGTCAGCGGAGTCAATCACCACCTTCCGGAGACACCTGAAACCCCACCTCTTTAAGGAATACCTAGGATAGGATAAAGTAATCCTTCTAACCCCCCCCCCCCCCTTAAAAGAGTTAGATGCACTATTGTAAAGTGGTTGTTCCACTGGATATCATAAGGTGAATGCACCAATTTGTAAGTCGCTCTGGATAAGAGCGTCTGCTAAATGACTTAAATGTAAATGTATCAAACCAGTTGCCGTGATAAAAGTTGTTGTTGTGCACTCTCAAACAATATCATGGTATTTTTTCACTGTTAATAGCTACTGTTAATAGGACACTGCAGAAAACTTAAATTCTTGTTAATTTTTCTGCCCATATAAGACATGTCTATGTCCCAGAAAGTTGGCTGTTGTATACGACGCCATTCTAGTCACATTGGCGCTCGTCAGCAACAACCGTCCCCGTTTAGGGACACTCATCCCGTAGAGGTTTTAAAGAATGATTTTTAAGCCTTGAGACATGGATTGTGTATGTGTGCCATTCAGAGAGTGAATGGGCAAGACAAATTATTTAAGTGCCTTTGAACAGGTTATGGTAGTAGGTGCCAGGCACATCAGTTTGTGTCGAGAACTGCATTGCTGTTGGGTTTTTCATGCTCAACAGTTTCCCATGTGTATCAAGAATGGTCCACCACCCAAAGGACATAAAGCCCACTTGACATCAACATGGGAAGCATTGGCGTCAACATGGGCCAGCATCCCCGTGGAACACTTTCGACACCTTGTAGAGTCCATGCCCCGACGAATTGAGGCTGTTTTGAGGGCAAATCAGGGGGTGCAACTCAATATTAGGAATGTGTGTGTTCTTAATGTTTTGTACACTCAGTGTACAAGGCTAATACTGCATTGAATGTTTTACCTGAAAGGGGTGGATGGGACATCCATCCATCTTGAACAGGATTATCTATTTTGGATGCAATTTGAATGGGATGGATGGAGAGAGGGTAAGACTGAGAAAGTGCTTGCGTGCACACTGATTTAAAGCAACGATATTCGAGTGATTGACTGTATTAAAACTCTGCAGTTGCAATAAAATAAAAAATCTTTACAGTGCAAAAATAATGTGACCCCCAAAACCTAGATGGAGATATGTAAATTAGACGAGGATTCAGTCCTAATATTAGGCTACTGTAGGCCTACTCGTCACAAGAAAAAAAGTTACCAGCTGATGAGATGATACATGCATTGTGAACTGCGCTCCATACTGACATGCACTGTCTGTCCCCACCCTGAGCGTTGATGATTGATCATATAGATAGCAGAGAAGGCCATAGAGAAGCCAGATTTAGACATCGCATATAATTTTAACAGTTTTATTTCACGTCATGCTGTTCATAGAAATAATTTATTATAATTGACCAGTTTCTCGCAGTTATTTATCCCGGGAAATGGTAGTGGGTTTGGTTGGGAAATCTCAGTAACCCGGTTCCCGCTATTAAACCCTAGTGTGTAATGATTATGACGTTAATGAACTCAACTGAACTGGTGTATACCCTGTGTTAGTGTGTATGTGAGTGAATGTGTGTGTGTGTGAGAGTGAGTGAGTGTGAATGTGTGTGAGAGTGAATGAGCGTGAATGTGTGTGTGTGAGAGTGAGTGAGTGGGAATGTGTGTGTGAGAGAGAGTGTGAATGTGTGTGTGTGAGAGAGTGAGTGAGTGAGTGAGTGAGTACCTGTTGTAGATATGTGTAGTCTTCAGGCTGCAGCAGACTGAACTCTCTCTGCTCCTCCGTGGATGCTCCCACCAGCAGGTAGTAGAACACATGGTAGTTCCTAGAGGTCAAGGGTCAGAGGTCATACTGTGTGTGTTTCAGTCAGAAGCCCCCACCAGCAGGTACTAGAACACATAGTAGGTCCTAAAGGTCAGATGTTAGAGGTTATACTGTACTGTAGAGAGGGCAAGGAGTTTTTCTCTGACTGCATGACCTGACCAGGAAAAATTCCAGGCCTTAGTTATAGGCAACAACTACTGTAAGGCTCTGGTTATTCCCTGGTCAGGAAAAACATAGGTCTCCAGTCAGACTGTTAATCATTAGTGTGTATATATAGTACATTCATCTGTAATAAAAATTGTAACGTGATTCAAATGGTGTGATTGTGTGATTTGTATCATATTGTACAATAGCTGATGAAACTAACACTAAACTTTAAAAAAATGTATTTATCAGTGTTATTACCTAATCGTTGCTGGTTGAAAAAACAATCTACACAGGACCATCTAATCAGCAGGTTTGCATGGGCGGGAGTTTCAGCTTGCCTGGTGACAACACCAGGTGGTAAATGAGTTAATAGACCAATAAAAAAAAAGTTCCACTCCCAGACAGTCCTAGTAAAATTAAGCTGAAAAGCTATTTTTGTCAATTTTAATGGAAAACTATTACAGTAAGGTACTTTTAACTGTTACCCAGAAAATATTTGATATTTATATAAAAACGCTGCACTGGGCCTTTAAAGCTGAAAATCCTAAATAGTGAAACTGCAACGTCTGTTTGGGATATTACAGCAACAAAGAAGTGACAGCAAAAAAAAACATGTTTTACACCCCTCGGACGACATAGAACAGCAGAATATGTACTGCAATTTTTTTTTACCATGCTGCTCACCTGTTTAGTCAACAAAACAAAAAACAAAGGCGCTGGAGGGCGTTTCCCCTAATGTGGAGTCCATCTTTAAGTGTTTCCATCATTAGTTTCTATTTTGCAGCAAGAGAGTAATGTATAGTGGTGCTATCACTTATACCTTCTCTATGCTTTTCCGCATGATTTGAATTAATAAGAAAGTGAAGTAGACTTTAAGTTACACTTCAGACCAGGGTTCAACTTTAAATAAGAGAAGCTAATAAAATAACAAGCCTTTTATGCACTACAGTCACAGGAGCGCATGCTGTTTGTGTGGCATTAACCCTACAGCCTGTGAAAGTAAGAAGCACAAAATTGCTTCATAGAATAGTTGATGTGATGCTGCTATGACAAATGATCTGAGCGTGAATTTCCTGAATTAGTGTTGAGCACCTTCATAAAAAATTGTTCTTGGATGCACTCATTTCAATATCCCAAACAAGGACTCATTCAGTAAGGGACAGAGTCAAAATTTAGATAAGCCAGAGTTGCACCTGCTTTCGCTTGAATCATTAATTTACGTCAATAGCGGGAAAATGTTTGTCGAGCGCCAGTTCTTCCCTTCTACTCCATCTATACCTGTGTGTGTGTGTGTGTGTGTCAGATCTCTGCTAGTCCAGCCATACCTTTCATTCTTAGCTCTGAACACCAGTCGACACTTCTCCAGCAAGTACTTCTCAACTACTGCCCTGCAAGGGAGACACACAGATCAATCAATTCAAAATCGATACCAACAACTGATAGAAGTGTGGCTTGTGTACAAATGTCTGATTTATGTACTTATGTCTGATTTCAAAAATAAAGCCAAATAAGTGTGCTGTGAACTAAAAAGAAAGGTTATGACAGCAGTCATGTTTGAGAGACAGGCTCCCTTCACTGTGACACTGGCAGCTAGGAACTACATAAATAAACCAAATCAATTTTACCCAGAAACTCACTGATGAAAATGTGGTTGCCATTCAGTGAGGAAATATAGCCTGGTCCCAGATCTGTTTGTGCTCTTTGCTATAAGACGTTGGCAAGAAAGCAGAAACAGACAGGCACCCAGGCAAGTCTAAAAAAAATGAACCATCGCACTGATTTAAAAGTGAATGGTATCTTGTTTCTGTGATGATACAGCCATCATGCAGCAACAGGTGTTGCTATGGTGTGAAAAATGTCATGCAATACATGATAACACAAACACACTGCCTCACCCTCTCACCACCCCACTCTCTAGATAGTTGAGCCGGATGAACTTCCCAAAGCGGCTGGAGTTGTTGTTCTGTGCCGTCTTCGCGTTGCCAAACGCCTATTTAGAAACAGAGCGAGAGGAGATATTATTTACAGTTACAAAAACTGATGAGGTACTGTAAAGGGCTGGGTCACCATAAGCTAAATCTAATATTTGGCATTTTTACAAACACTACAAATACAGTGCCTTCAGAAAGTATTCATACCCCTCGACTTATTCCACATTTTGCTGTGTTACAGCCTGAATTAAAAATGGGTTAAATATATTTTCTCATTCATCTACACACAATACCCCATAATGACAAAGTGAAAACGTGTTTAGAAATTTTGGCAAATTGATTTAAAATGAAATACAGAAATATCTAATTCACAGAGGTATTCACACCCCTGGGTCAATACATGTCAGAATCACCTTTGCCAGCGATTACAGCTGTGAGTCTCTGGGTAAATCTAAGAGCTTTGCACACCTGGATTGTACAATAGTTGTACATTCTTTTTTTATCATTGCTAGACAGCCATTTTCAATTCTTGCTATATATTTTCAAGCCAATTTAAGTCAAAACTGTAACTAGGCCACTCAGGAATACATGTCGTTTTGGTAAGCAACTCGTGTAAGTGCATTCGGAAATTATTCAGACCCCTTAACTTTTTCCACATTGTTACATTATAGCCTTATTCTAAAATTGATTAAAATAAAAATCTCAATCTACACACAATACCCCATAATGACAAAGCAAAAACAGGTTTTTAGAATTAAAAAACAAAAATACATTATTTACATAAGTATTCAGACCATTTGCTATGAGACTTGAAATTGAGCTAAGGTGCATCCTGTTTCCAGAGATACTCCTTGACATGTTTCTACAACTTGGAGTCCACCTGTGGTAAATGCAATTGATTGGACATGATTTGGAAAGGCACACACCTGTCTATATAAAATGCACCATAGTTGACAGTGCACGTCAGAGCAAAAACCAAGCCATGAGGTCGAAAGAATTGTCCGTAGAGCTACGAGACAGGATTGTGTCGAGGCACAGATCTGGGGAAGGGTACCAAAAAATGTCTGCAGCATTGAAGGTCCCCAAGAAAAGTGGCCTCCACCATTCTTAAATAGAAGTTTGGAACCACCAAAACTCTTCCTAGAGCTGGCCACTCAGCCTAACTGAGAAATCGGTGGAGAAGGGTCACTCTGACAGAGCTCCAGAGTTCCTTTCTGGAGATGGGAGAACCTTCCAGGAGGACAACCATCTCTGCAGCACTCCACCAATCAGGCCTTTATGGTAGAATGGCCAGACGGAAACCACACCTCAGAAAAAAAAGGACATGACAGCCCGCTTGGAGTTTGCCAAAAGGCACATGAAGGACTTTCAGACCATGAGAAACAAGATTCTCTGGTCAGATGAAACCAAGATTGAAATATTCATCATCCCTATGGTGAAGCATGGTGGTGGCAGAATCATGCTGTGGGGATGTCTTTCAGCAGCAGTGGAGCAAATTACAGTGAGATCCTTGGTGGAAACCTTCTCCAGAGCGCTCAGGACCTCAGACTGGGGCAAAGGTTCACCTTACCACAGAACAACGACCCTAAAGTACACAGCCAAGACAATGCAGGAGTGGCTTCGGGACAAGTCTGTGAATGTCCTTGAGTGGCCCAGCCAGAGGCCGGACTTGAACCCGATGGAACATCTCTTGAGATACCTGAAAATTGCTGTGCAGCAACGCTCCCCCATCCAGCCTGACAGAGCTTGAGAAGATCTGCAGAGAAGAATTGGAGAAACTCCCCAAATACAGGTGTGCCAAGCTTGTAGCGTCATACCCAAGAAGACGCAAGGCTGTAATCGCTGCCAAAGGTGCTTCAACAAAGTACTGAGTAAAGAGTCTGAATGAATATGTAGATTTTTTATAAAATGTCCAAAAATTCTAAAAACCTGTTTTTGCTTTGTCAGTATTGGTATTGGGTGTCTATTGATGAGGGAAAACATATATTTAATCCATTTTAGATAAGGCTGTAACGTAACAAAATGTGGAAAAAGTAAAAGGGGTTTTAATACTTTCTGAATGCACTGTATACATATATTTGGCCTTGTGTTTTAGGTTATTGTCCTGCTGAAAGGTGAATTTGTCTCCCAGTGTCTGTTGGAAAGCAGACTGAAGCAGATTTTCCTCTAGTATTTTGCATGTGCTCAGCTCTATTCCTTGCCGGTTACAAGCATACCCATAACATGATGCAGCCACCACCATGCTTGAAAATATGAAGAGTGGTACTCAGTGATGTGCTGTGTTTGCTCCAAACATAACGTTTTGTATTCAGGATATAGGTTATTTCTTTGCCAATATGTTTTGGAATATTTGTATTCTGTACAGGCTTCCTTCTTTTCACTCTGTCACTTAGGTTAGTATTGTGGAGTAACTACAATGTTGTTTATCCATCCTCAATTCTCCTATTACAGCCATTAAACTCTAACTGTTTTAAAGTCACCATTGGCCTCGGTGAAATCCCTGAGCAGTTTCCTTCCTATTAAGAAGGACGCCAGTATCGTTGTAGTGATTGGGTGTATTGATACAGTATTAATTACACTTTGAATGGTGTAACTTCACCATGCTCAAAGGGATATTCAGTGTCTGCTTTTTTTTGTTTACCCATCTACCAATAGATGTCCTTCTTTGCGAGGCATTGGAAAATCTCCCTCATCTTTGTGGTTGAATCTGTTTGAAATTCACTTCTCGACCGAGGGACCTTCCAGAGAATTCTATGTGGGGTACAGAAATGCTGTAGTCATTAAAAAAAACATGTGAAACACTATTGTTGCACACAGATTGAGTCCATGCAACTTATTACATGACTTGTTAAGCAAATGTTTACTTCGAAACTGATTTAGGCTTGCCATAACTAAAAGGGTTGAATATTTATTGTCTCAAGACATTTTAGCTTTTCATTTTAAATAACATTTGACTTTGACATTATGGGGTATTGATGGAAGGCCAGAGAAACAAAAATCGCAATTTAATAAATTTTATATTCAGGCTGTAACACAACAAAATGTGGAAAAAGACAAGGGGTGTGAATACTTTCTGAAGGCACTGTAAATGCTTCACAATTCACAAAAAAATGAAATTAGCTGATGAAGATATCATAGAACCAAACGTATAAGATCTCCTAAGCCTGAGTTTACCACACACGGAACTCTGCTATTCAACCAGAAGGCTTCTTCATATTCCGAATATATCGAACGGCGGCTTCTGGTAAGAGTCGAGGGGGAGGGGTGTGTTTCCCTACAAACAATTCCTGTTCTACCAAAATTGAAAACAAAATGTCCACTTTGACATTATGGGGTATTGTGTGTAGGCCAGTGACACAAAATCATCATTTTATAAATGTTAAAAGGCTGTAACAACAAAATGTGGAAAAGTCAAGGGGTGTGAATACTTTCTGAAGGCACTGTACAGTATGGTGTTGCTGTGAGACATTAACTAAATCTGTTTGACGAGCAGATACTGTATGTTTAAAAGGGCCAATGCAGCATTTTTTTTTTATTATCTCAATATCAAATCATTTCTGGGTAACAATTACCTGGGAGCGGTTTGAGTGGGGAGGTGAAAAGGGAAAATGTGCTGTTATCGGCAGAGAGGTTTAGAACTCTCTTATTGGTCTATTAACTTTTTACCGCATGTTTAGATCACCATGGAAGGCCAACACTGACACCGTGATGGTTTTCAGAGTGATGTGGTGATTATGACGCCGTGACAATTATGAAACCAGTCCTTCTCAGATTACCACGTTAGTCAAAGAGAGTCATAAGCACAGTCACAATCAGAGTCCTGATTGATAAGATGATTTTGTATGCGATTTGTAGGAAATATGCACTAGTTACTGAGAATAAAATGGAATTTTCAGGACTTTTTGGGGAGCAAAAATGGATATCCATTCAAAATCCTATTTTCACTATACCTTAATCCCAAAGCCTAAAATAGAACAAATTCAGGACATGGGGGAAAAAATATTTTTAAAATCATGACTTTTAACATTCTTTCTTGTTTTCATACCTTGACAGGACGTTCTGGTCCTGATAATGTAGGAAAACATGCACGCGCACACACACACCCCTCCAAAAGTATTGGGACAGTGAACATGTTGTTGTTGTTTTGGCTCTGTAGTCCAGCACTTTGAATTTGAAATGATACATACTGGGTGAACCCTTTAGAAATTACAGTACTTTTTGTACATAGTTTCTCCCCCCCTTATTTTAGGGGACCAAAAGCAATAGAAATCAATGGTAAATTATGTATTGTGTCATTCTGGAGAAACTATTTTTTGTAAATAAAAATAGAATATGTTTCTAAACACTTTAATGTGGATGCTGCCATGATTACGGAAAGTCCTGAATGATTTGTGAATAATGATGAGTGAGACAGTTACAAAATGCTAACCTCCCCTGTTATTGTAATGGTGAGAGGTTAGCATATTTTCACAATTTTGGGCCCACTGAACATGACCCAGACTCCACCCCTACAGAAGAACAGTATTTGGGTTGAGGTGGTGGTGGTGTATTGGAGGATTCCAATGAGGGCTACAGTACAGTAGGGGATCCTGTCTTGACACGTCAGGGCTGTGCCTTCACAGGCCTCTATACAGCCTCCGTACATACAGTATTACTTTGAACACTCTGATCCTCTCTCTCCCCCCTCCCCCCATTCTGTCTGTCTTTCACATTTTTCCAATTTCTCTTCCCCCCCCCTTCCCATCTCCTTTGTCTCTCTCTTGCTCTCTTTCTACCTCTCTCTCCTCTCCCTCCGAATCTGCCTCTTCTATATCTCGCTCCCTCCCCCTCCAACAGCCAAGTGTGCCAGTAAAACTGACTGCTAGCCTGCTAGAGCCTGAGGAATGTTCCTCCCTCCTCTCCATAGTGAAGTAAACACTATGAGTTATCAACCCTCTTTCAAACACAGCTTTTACATTCCAACAAGTAATATCTGGAAATACGTCTTGGCTTGTTCTGGGTTCTCCACTCCTCTTTCCCTCTCTCTCGGTCTCTCCACCTCTCCTCTTACTCTCTCTGTCTCCTCTAGCCAACGCCCCAACACGGCCTCCATAATACACATTCCCCTATGGAGCTGTAGGGCCCGAACAGAGCAGCAACCAACCCCTCCCTCACACAATAACCAGCTACTCTCTGATTGGTATGTGAGGGACAGAGATATTCCCCATAACAGTTTGACTCGTTACAAAAAAAAAAAAAAAAATGAAGAACGAGACCCTAAACATAGGGACCTGGCTGCTAGAAATAGTCAACAGCTCTTGGTCTTGTGTGTTTATTAAAAATAGTGCTCCTAACCATACATCTCGGTTTGCCTCTGCTGTGTTCAAGGAAGTGAAATGGAGCTCAACCAAAGAACAATACACAGAAGAAAAAGTTCCAGCTCTAAATGGTCACTGCCCGAGGTTTTGCTGTAGGCCACTTCTGGAAAGACACGTTTATTGCAGGCCTACGTCTCCTAACCATGGGAAGTGACTGTCGTTTTTGGCATGCCCTCAGATAGAGGGAAGTGGGGCCTAGGTCCCTGCAATCATAGCATTAACTCTCATAATGGGGAGTCCATCAGGACACCAGAGGTTGTTCCAAAACACTGTAGATAATCTGGGCCTGTTTTAATAAAATGTCTCAGAGTAGGAGTGCTAGCCTGACGACTCACACTTAATGATTCCGCTGCTCTGTTGTTCGCTACATACTTTAATCTGAGACTGCCATCATTGAAGTTGTTTGTGGTGATGAGGGGCAAGAGGGGCCTTTTACAAAACAAAGTAATCATCGATGGGTTCATCTCCAACCACTCACAGTATCAAAGTCTATTGCGAACTTTCAAACTGCTGCTATACCTACGTGTGTTCTGGCTCTGGCCAAATCAGACAGCCCTGAATGTGTTCGCATTCAGTGAAGGGTCGGGGAGGTAACTCAGATCCAGGCTCATTGCGGATAAGAAACTAACGTCCGTGAGCGTGCCGTGGCGTTTGGCCGGCGCAAGGAGTCTGGGTAGCCAGGCAATAGGAGTGCTGGTCTAGGATCAGTTTTGCCTTTTAGATCATAATGAATAAGATTGGAGGGGGACACGGCGTGAATCACATTACTTCCAAAATACTATAGTTTACTACATTGCCTAAAAATAAAAATGTATCTCTCATATGTCTCCCGCTCCTAAAAGGTAGGCCATAGAAAGAGCTCAAGATAAAGAGCAAGTCTCTCCAACTCTGCCCTCTTCAAACTAAGTGAAGCCTATTGGCTGATTATAGCCCAGTAATACTGATAGCTTAATATAAATGCGCCATGGGAGAATCTCTGGTAGTTTAACCTATGCTATTTCTTATGTTATTTCGATATTGCCTATAGGGCGCAACATTTCTGGGACCATGGCTGTCAAGTGAGCTGCGTCACATATGCCTACAATAACATTGAGGGACTGCGGTTGGGCTTGGGACCAGTTATTGCGGTAGTGGGTGGGAGTCGGACAGAAAGCCAGAGGGTGCAGTATGAAAAGCTACGGGTGCAGGAGGGATGAAGAAATCAGTCCCATGCAGACCTCTACCCTGGACCTTGTTGCTTATTAGTGCCAACTGCAGAGGCACACCTTAACAAGGCACACCTGTTCATTGAAATGCATTCCAGGTGACTACCTCATGAAGGTGGTTGAGAGAATGCCAAGAGTATGCAAAGCTGTCATCAAGGCAAAGGGTGGCTACTTTGAAGAAGCTTTTGATTATTTTACTTTGAAGAATCTTTGATCCGGGAACAGACTATCTTGGGAAGAGGTGGGAGTGTGGGGCACAGCCCTACTTTGTGCCTTGTGTAAGTTGTTACTAATGACAGTACTGCACTTACACAGTAATAACAGAACAGTGGTCTAAGCAGACATACGCGGCTTTCAGAAATTATTCATACCCCTTGACTTATTCCACATTTTGTTGTATTACAGCCTGAATTCAAAATGTATTAAAATGCATCTTTCTTTGTCATCTTTGTCTTTGTCATTATGGGCTATTGTGTGTAGATGGATGAGGGGCATCCATCTACACACAATAGCCCATAATGACAAAGTGAAAACATGTTTGCAAATGTATTGAACATGAAATACAGAAATATCTCATTTATATAAGTATCCACACCCCTGAGTCAATACATTGTAGAAGCACCTTTGGCAGCAATTACAGCTGTGAGTTTAAGAGCTTTCCACACCTGAATTGTGCAACATTTGCCTGTTATTCAAGCTCTGTCAAATTGGTTGTTGATCATTGCTAGACAACCATTTTCAGGTATTGCCATACAGTTTGGAATTAAATTGGCTTGAAAATCTAACAACTCGGCCACTCAGGAACATTCAATGTCTTCTTGGTAAGCAACTCCAGTGTAGATTGGCCTTGTGTTTTAGGTTATTGTCCCGCTGAAAGGTGAATTCATCTCCCAGTGTCTGGTGGAAAGCAGACAACCAGGTATTCCTCTAGGATTGTGCCTGTGATTAGCTCCATTCCGTTTCTTTATTATCCTGGAAAACTCCCCTGTCCTTAACGATTACAAGTATACCCATAACATGATGCAGCCACCACTATGCTTGAAAATATGAAGATGTACTCAGTAATGTGTTGTATTGAATTTGCCCCAAAATTGACACTTTGTATTCAGACAAAAAGTTAAATTGCTTTGACCATTTTTTTTGCAATTTTACTTTAGTGCCTTATGCAAACAGGATGCATGTTTTGGTATATTTTTTATTCTGTACAGTCTTCCTTCTTTTCACACTGTCAATTCGGTTAGTTTTGTGGAGTAACTACAATGTTGTCCTAAATTCTATCACAGCCATTACACACTCTGTAACTGTTTTAAAGTCACCATTGGCTTCATGGTGAAATCCCTGAGCTGTTTCCTTCCTCGCCGGCAACGGAGTAAGAAAGGATGCCTGCATCTTTGTAGTGACTGGGTGTATTGATACACCATCCAAAGTGTAATAACTTCACCATTCTCAGAGGGATATGGGAATGTCAGCTTTTTATTTTATTTTACCCATCTACCAATAGGTGCCCTTCTTTGCAAGGCAATGGAAAACCTCCCTAGTCTTTGTGGTTGAATCTGTGTTTGAAATTCACTGCTAGACTGACGGTATGTGTGGGGTACAGAGATGAGGTAGTCATTCAAAAATCATGTTAAAAACTTATTGCACGCAGTGAGTCCATGCAACTTATGTGACTTGTTAAACACATTTTTACACTTTAGGATTGCCATATCAAAGGGGTTGAATAGTTATTGACTCAAGACATTTCAGCTTTTCATTTAGAATTAATACAAATAAAATTAAAATCTATAAAAAATATTCTACTTCGTGGGGTATTGTGTGTAGGCCAGTGACACAAAACCTCAATTTAATCCATAAAAAAAATAAAAAAATAAATCAGGCTGTACCAACAGAAATGGAAAAAGTTAAGGGGTGTGAATAGTTTCTGAAGGCACTGTAATAGAATCAAGATCAAGTCAACAAGATATTTGTATCTAAAAGAAACAATGCTAAAGTAGTGTGTAGGTTAGTAAAGAAGCACGACCATAAATGAGAATGGCACCGGCACAACAACTATATGGAAAACCACACACAGATTTCTTCTGAAAGAGAACCAATGGCTCTCATTACCCTTTTTGTCAGAATTTTGTACAACTTCCGGCACGCATTAACTGTGAACACAGGCTGTACGTTACAGTTTCAGACAGTGGCCTATAAGCTAATGTGGCTAGTTGAGCATAATGTAGGCCTATCAACAAAACCAATGGACCAAATGCCATAACCCCACTGGAAAAAAAATGGTTGAATCAATGTTGTTTTCACATCATTTCAACCCCAAAATGCAATGCGATGACATTGAATCAAAGTGGAAAACACATTAGATTAGAAAAAAGTTAGCATAAGGGAATTTCATATTTTTTTCCCACCCAAGTTTGAACCAAAATCCAATGACATGGTGAAACTTTGTTGATTTCACGTTAGTTGACAACTCAAAACAAATGTAAATCAAAACTAGACGTCTGTGCCGTGGGACATTTTCACATGGATATAGCTGTTGACTATGATATCGCCAACAATAGCCAATATGTGGTGTTCAATGTAGGCCAACATTCCATGAGACTTTATCAAAACATTATGCTTGGCATTAACCATTTTAGGAATGATGTTTAACCTGTCACAATTGGTCAAAAAGGTGACTGAAAGTGGCATTGTATCGTGATAGGATGCAAGAAACCGCTTTCAATTAATTGTTATCATTATTATTACCATTAAGAGAATCATACAGAAATGTGTGCTACCCTCTGCCTATTGGCTTATTTGCACTTTCAAGCCCGTCTCAAAATAGGACACTTTCCCTTTAAGACAAAAAAAAAGCTCACCTGACTTGCTTTTCAAATACAGTTAGACATGTACAAGTTTTGTGATCTTGTAGGAAACAATCACTCCCCCATTGCTGAGCAAAATTAGCCATAACTGGGCAAGTCACTCACAAGCTAGGAAAGAATATCGACATATGTGCACAATCGGTTCTGTTCTGTGATCTCAAATGGGCATATAGGCTACTCTACAACCGCTCATGCATGCCTGTGAAATAGAACAAGGCTACTCCGACGCGCTTTTTAACCTACAACAAAATAACCATATATCCACAGTAGAGGAAAGATGGTGTACATTTTAGTGAAGTTCAATCTCGTGCATCTCTGCGTGAGCTTGCAATTCTTCAGCACGGGACTGATCCAGGAGCTTCGTGGTTGCATGTACGTAGCTTAGAGGGAACACTGGCCAGAGCATAACTGAGACAGAGTGACATTAATTTAGCTGAAAAGGTGTTCCTCCGTCAAACCTGACTGAGCACTATTCACTCAGCAGCTGGAATGCAGCTCTGGCAGAACTGTTTTGCTCACTAGCCCTGAAAACTGAATAAGAAACAAACCGGAGAGACAACAGCTGTTTGTCGGGTTACTCATTGCTACTCATCCAGTTGTAAATAGCAGTGATAAATAAACAGAGGAACAACAATGTCTTATTCAATGAACCATGAAATATTGTTTGTGATGTGGTTGCAGTGGGTAGGTTGGATATCACACTTCCAGGTGCAAACAGTAAGCTCTCTCTGTGTTTTCAACTCACGTACATAGTTTCCTGTCTGCCCTAGAGTGCCTCGTTTATTGCATAGTGAGCTGAGTTCTCATCTGAAGACTTTTCACAGAAAGAGAAACTCAAACTAGTGTAGCTCTGACCGGGATCTCGCCTCTGGATACAAGTCTAGCTCAGTAACACTTCTCACTTTATTATGAAGTCTCCTAATGCTTTATTAACATTAATAGTAGTGATGTGACAAATAGACAACTGCCTTTTTCTTAAAAAAAAAAAAATGGTTTTCCATTAAAACAAATAAGAATAAAATGACAAAAATCCACCTCAATTCACAATGCAGAATAATGGTCTTATTATGTACTGTGTGTATTAGAGGTCGACCGATTAAATCGGAATGGCCGTTTAATTAGGGCCGATTTCAAGTTTTCATAACAATCGGTAAATCGGCATTTTTGGACACCGATTATGGCCGATTACATTGCACTCCATGAGGAGACTGCGTGGCAGGCTGACTACCTGTTATGCGAGTGCAGCAAGGAGCCACGGTAAGGTGCTAGCTAGCATTAAACTTATCTTATAAAAAACAATCAATCTTAACATAATCACTAGTTAACTACACATGGTTGATGATTACTAGTTTCTCTAGCTTGTCCTGAGTTCCATATAATCGATGCGGTGCCTGTTAATTTATCATTGAATCACAGCCTACTTTCCCAAACAGGTGATTTAACAAGCGCATTCGCGAAAAAAGCACTGTCGTTGCACCAATGTGTACCTAACCATAAACATCAATGTCTTTCTTAAAATCAATACACAAGTATATATTTTTAAACCTGCATATTTAGATAATATTGCCTGCTAACATGATTTTTTTTAAACTAGGGAAATTGTGTCACTTCTCTTGCGTTCTGTGCAACAGAGTCAGGGTAAATGCAGCAGTTTGGGCCGCCTGGCTCGTTGCGAACTAATTTGCCAGAATTTTACATAATTATGACATAACATGGAAGGTTGTGCAATGTAACGGCAATATTTAGACTTATGGATGCCACCCGTTAGATAAAATACGGAACGGTTCCGAATTTCACTGAAAAAATAAACGTTTTGTTTTCGAAATGATATTTCCGGATTTGACCATATTAAATGACCTAATTCTTGTATTTCTGTGTGTTATTATATTATAATTAAGTCTATGATTTGATAGAGCAGTCTGACTGAGCAGTGGTAGGCAGCAGCATGCTCGTAAGCATTCATTCAAACAGCACTTTCCTGCATTTGCCAGCAGCTCTTCGCTGTGCTTCAAGCATTGCACCGTTTATGACTTAAAGCCTATCAACTCCCGAGATTAGGCTGGCAATGCTAAAGTACCTATTAGAACATCCAATAGTCAAAGGTATATGAATTACAAATCATATAGAGAGAAATAGTCCTATAATTCCTATAACAACTACAACCTAAAACTTCTTACCTGGGAATATTGAAGACTCATGTTCAAAGGAACCACCAGCTTTCATATGTTCCCATGTTCTGAGCAAGGAACTTAAACCTTAGCTTTTTTACATATATATTGCACTTTTACTTTCTTCTCCAATACTTTGTTTCTGCATTATTTAAACCAATTTGAACATGTTTCATTATTTATTTGAGACTAAATTGATTTTATTGATGTATTAAGTTAAAATAAGTGTTCAAAAAGTATGGTTGTAATTGTCATTATTACAAATATATATATAAAATATAATAAATTAAAAAGGCAGATTAATCAGTATCGGCATTTTTTGGTCCTCCAATAATCGGTATCGGCGTTGAAAAATCATAAAATCGGTCGACCTCTAGTATGCATGACCGCTAGGGCTGGGCAAGGGAATTACACGATATATACAAAAGTATGTGGACAACCTTTCAAATGAGTAGATTCGGCTATTTCAGCCACACCCGTTGCTGACAGGTGTATAAAATTGAGCACACAAGTCAGTTCGTCAAATTTATGCCCTGGTAGAGCTGCTCAGGTCAACTGAAAGTGCTCTTATTGTAAAGTGGAAACGTCTAGGAGAAACAATGGCTCAGCCGTAGGCCACACAAGCTCACAGAATGGGACCGCCGAGTGCTGAAACGCTCAAAAATCATCTGTTCTCGGTTGCAACGCTCACTAGAGTTGCAAACTGCCTCTGGAAGCAACGTCAGCACAAGAACTGCTCATTGTGAGCTTCATGAAATGGGTTTACATGGCCGAACGTGGCATAAAGCTCGCCGCCATTGGACTCTAGAGCAGTGGAAACGCATTCTCTGGAGTGATGAATCACGCTTCATCTGGCAGTTCGAAGGACGAATCTGGGTTTGGCAGATGCCAAAAGAACGATACCTGCCTGAATGCATAGTGCCAACTGTAAAGTTTGGTGGAGGAGGAATAATGGTCTGGGGCTGTTCTTCATGGTTTGGGCTAGGCACCTTAGTTCCAGTGAAGGGAAATCTTAAGGCTACAGCATACAATGACATTCTAGACGATTCTGTGCTTCCAACTTTGTGGCAACAATCAGCATGACAATGCCCCCCATGCACAAAGCGAGGTCCATAAGAAATGGTTTGTCAAGATCGGTGTGGAAGAACTTGACTGGCCTGCACAGAGCCCTGACCTCAACCCCATTGAACACCTTTGGGATGAATCGCAGCAATGTTCTAACATCTAGTGTAATGCCTTCCCAGAGGAGTGGAGGCTGTTATAGCAGCAAAAGGGGGGACCAACTCCATATTAATGCCCATGATTTTGGAATGAGATGTTTGACGAGCAGGAATCCACATACTTTTGTTCATGTAGTGTATGACTACTGCAGTCATATACCCTTGAAAGCCCCTCGGCACGTTTGTTGGTTTTTAAGGCTACACTACGGCTTTTTAAATGCAGACACAACACCTTCTCTGGAGATAGAAACTATGCGCCACTGAACATTTACATTACATTTACATTTAAGTCATTTAGCAGACGCTCTTATCCAGAGCGACTTACAAATTGGTGCATTCACCTTATGATATCCAGTGGAACAACCACTTTACAATAGTGCATCTAACTCTTTTAAGGGGGGGGGGGGGTTAGAAGGATTACTTTATCCTATCCTAGGTATTCCTTAAAGAGGTGGGGTTTCAGGTGTCTCCGGAAGGTGGTGATTGACTCCGCTGACCTAGCGTCGTGAGGGAGTTTGTTCCACCATTGGGGTGCCAGAGCAGCGAACAGTTTTGACTGGGCTGAGCGGGAACTGTACTTCCTCAGAGGTAGGGAGGCGAGCAGGCCAGAGGTGGATGAACGGGCCTTTTACTTGCCTGCAAAGGAATGCTGCTTCTGAAGCAGGCCTAACACCCCCCCACACACACTTACCTCCAGCACAGGCCCAGCTCCCAGTATGGTTCTCTTCACCCCGCTGCTGTAGCCCTTCTGACCCAACGCCGTCAGACAGTGAATAAGGAAGTTGGTGCTCTGGGTCTTCCCTGATCCGCTCTCCCCTGATATCACCACACACTGGTTCTCCTGCTGCTTCAGCATGGTGTGGTATGCCACGTCCGCCACTGCAAAGATGTGAGGGCTTAATTTTCCAAGTGGCTGGTTGTTGTACATCATGACATACTTAGGGTTGTAGATGGGCAGGAACTTGAAGGGGTTAATTGCCACCAGGATGCCCCTGGCGTACGTGTAGATGTTGTGTTTGTAGAAGCGCAGGCGTAAGGCGGCCAGGATAGTGTCCTCGGTCAGGGTGGAGAGGCTGCACAAGTCATCATATTCCTCTAATGAAGCTACCCCACCACCATCCGTCTCTGACCCCAGAGCCCCTGCACCTCCCTGGGCTTGGAGGATGAAGTAATACCCCTTCTCCTGGGGATGCCGTTTTCTGGCCCCTGGGGGCCAAAGCAGCACCCTCTCCACAGGCATCTCAGTGTCCCCTAGCCTCCTCTCCTCCCCTTCAGCCTGCCTGACTTCCAGCAGGGCGTACGGACTGGTCATGTCCAGGCCCAGAGTGGCCACTGCTTTCTGGATAACCATGGCCGCTGTGGCCCCTGGGCTGACCTGGAGAGTACAACATGCTGCTTTGTCCTGGGACAGACGTGGGTAGATCTGGAGGAAGACGGCCTGCGGCTGATGTTGTTGATCTACGTCCAGGCTGGCCGCTCCTATCACACCGTCAGACACACTCATCCTGCTGGCTGACACACAAACAGGACCTCTCCAGCATACCTCACTAGCACTGCCCTCCTCCAATCATGATGTAACCACTGGGTAGGGAGAGAGGGAGAAGAATGCGGTAGAGTCAGGGAGGAGTATGGGAGATACAGTGGAGTCGGAAAGCATTCAGACCTTTTCACTTTTCCCACATTTTGTTAAGTTATAGCCTTATTCTAAAACAGATACAATTGCTGTTTTTTTCTCATTAATCTACACACAATACCCCATAATGACGAAGCAAAAACAGTTTTTTAGAAATGTTTGTAAATGTAAAAAAACTTAAATAACACATTTACATAAATATTCAGACCCTTTACTCAGTACTTTGTTGAAGCAACTTTGGCAGTGATTAGTCTCAAGCCTTTTTGTGTATAACTCTACAAGCTTGGCACAGCTGTATTTTGGGAGATTCTCCCATTCTTCACTGCAGATCCTCTCAAGCTCTGTCAGCTTGGATGGAGAGCGTCGCTGCACAGCTCTCCAGAGATGTTCGATCAGGTTCAAGTCCGGGCTCTGGCTGGGCCACTCCTGCGTTGTCTTGACTGTGTGCTTAGGGTTGTTGTTCTGTTGGAAGGGGAACCTTCGCCCCAGTCTGAGGTCCTGAGCCCTCTGGAGAAGGTTTCCACCAAGGATCTCACTGTAATTTGCTCCCTTCATCTTTCCCCTGTTCCTGACTAGTCTCCCAGTCCCTGCCGCTGAAAAACATCCCCACAGCATGATGCTTCCTCCACCATGCTTCACCGTAGGGATGGTGCCAGGTTACCTCCATACATGACGCATGGCATTGAGGCAAAAGAGTTCCCATCAGACCAGAGAATCTTGTTTCTCATGGTCAGAGTCCTTTAGGTGCGTTTTGGCAAACTCCAAGTGGGCTGTCATGTGCCTTTTACTGTAGAGTGGTCACTCTACCATGAAGGCCTGACTGGTGGAGTGCTGCAGAGATGGTTGTCCCATCTCCACAGTGGAACTCTGGAGCTCTATTAGAGTGACCATCGGGTTCTTGGTCACCTCCCTGACCAAGGCCCTTCCCCCCCAATTGCAAAGTTTGCCCACTGTGTTCTTGGGGACCTTCAATGCTACAGAAATGTTTGGTACCCTTCCCCAGATCTGTGCCACGACACAATCCTGTCTCTGAGCTCTACGGACAATTCCTTTGACCTCATAACTTGGTTTTTGCGCTGACATGCACTGTCAACTATGAGACCTTATATAGACAGATGTGTGCCTTTCCGAATCATTTCCAATTAATTGAATTTACCACAGGTGGACTTCAATCAAGTTGTAGAAACATCTCAAGGATGATCAGCTGAACCTGGATGCACCTGAACTCGAAATCGAGTCTCGTAGCAAAGGGTCTGAATACTTATGTAAGGTATTGTTTTTTATTTGGAATACATTTGCAAAACATTTTTTTTTAAACAACAGTTTTTGCTTTGTCATTATGGGGTATTGTGTAGATTGATGAAGAAATTTTTTGAATAAGGCTGTAACGTAACGAAATGTGGAAAAAGTGAAGGGGTCTCTATACTTTCTGAATGCACTGTAAACATTACAAATGGCATTTGACTGGCAATATAAGTAAAGTATTTGCATGACAGTAAATACTTATTTATCAGAACTTAAAAGTGGCATAGGATTATTAGAATAATTCTCCCCTTTAATTTAAGAATAAATCTGTTTAGCCATTGATAGTTGCAGAGATTTAATAGGATACTGCATCTATACAGTATAGAGCTCCACTGAAGCAGTGAGGGAAGAAACACGACACAACAAATTAGCCCAGCTTCTAAGAGAAGTGAGTGCATAGTTGTCTGTCGAGCCTGTATGCATGCAGACACCAGAAAAGAGAACAAATGTTTTCTACAGTATTTGTTCCACTAAGACAATAGCCTCTATTCCCTCCGAGCAACCAACTTTCCCACGACTGCCCTAACCTCCATTCCGTACAATATATAATATTTTGTCCACTAACAATGAGATTCAGCAGCTGAGTCATTCTTACTCTCCGGTGACATTTTGGACCTCATGACTTGAAGGAAAAAATCATTCATTTTTGGGGTATTCTATCAGAAAAAGGTCATGTTTGACTTTCAGAAGAACATATTGGTCAAGCTCGGGCACTTAAATCCTAATAATTATAGGGAGATTGTTCACACAATCATATTGCAACACTGTTAGGGACATTCACATAAAACTATTTGGAAGTGTTAACAATGCATGCATGTACAGTACCAGTCAAAAGTTAATAAGAAGAGACTTGCTTGGGCCAAGAAACAGGAGCAATGGACATTAGACTGGTGGAATTGTTTCCTTTGGTCTAATATATCCAAATTAGAGATTTTTGGTTCCAACCGCCGTGTCTTCGTAAGATGCAGAGTAGGTGAACGGATGACCTCCGAATGTGTGGTTCCCAAGTGAAGGATGAAGGAGGAGGTGTGATGGTGCTTTGCTGGTGACACGGTCTGTGATTTATTTAGAAATCAAAATGACCTCCAGCAGGCCACAAATGTGCATGTGTCTGCTCAAACGGTCAGAAACAGACTCCATGAGGGTGGTATGAGGGCCCGACGTCCACAGGTGGGAGAACACCAAGATTGGCAAATTCGCCACTGGCGCCCTGTGCTCGCCAATGTGCTCGCCAGAGGTAGCCTGACTGCCATTAGGTACCGAGATGAGATCCTCAGACCCCTTGTGAGACCATATGCTGACACATGCACATTTGTGGCCTGCTGGAGGTCATTTTGCAGGGCTCTGGCAGTGCACCTCCTTGCACAAAGGCGGAGGTAGCGGTCCTGCTGCTGGGTTGTTGCCCTCCTACGGCCTCCTCCACGTCTCCTGATGTACTGGCCTGTCTCCTGGTAGCGCCTCCATGCTCTGGACACTACGCTGACAGACACAGCAAACCTTCTTGCCACAGCTCGCATTGATGTGCCATCCTGGATGAACTGCACTACCTGAGCCACTTGTGTTGGTTGTAGACTCCGTCTCATGCTACCACTAGAGTGAGAGCACCGCCAGCATTCAAAAGTGACCAAAACATCAGCCAGGAAGCATAGGAACTGAGAAGTGGTCTGTGGTCACCACCTGCAGAATCACTCCTTTTTTGGGGGTGTCTTGCTAATTGCCTATAATTTCCACATTTTGTCTATTCCATTTGCACAACAGCATGTGAAATTTATTGTCAATCAGTGTTGCTTCCTAAGTGGACAGTTTGATTTCACAGAAGTGTGATTGACTTGGAGTTACATTGTGTTGTTTAAGTGTTCCCTTTATTTTTTTGAGCAGTGTATATATTACCCAAATATAAATAATTAGTGACTGTCATTTATTTACTGTCTTTTCTAACAACATTTCCACCTTGTTAGGTGGTAATGTGGAGCCTAAACTAGCCATAGCTCTGTGGGTGATTGAGTTTGAGCTAGCATAATGGTAAAACTTGAAGAGGATTTTATATGTTTCTATAACAAACATATTTTAACATTTTGAAATTCTCTATAATTTATCCGAAACAGGTATGAGTGAGACAATTAGACAAACATCATTAAACATGTAAAAATAGATAAATCCGAGTGTATATATTTGTTTTGGAGTGGTGTAAGAAATTGTATTAGATATTGGTAACTTGTTTTAACAACTTCTCAACATTACCTATAAGTTGACACAACATACACACCCCCTCTTTCTCTTGGACATATGCTGGACACATAGGACATATACACGGCACCCACAATTCCCCTCCCCCATGACAATCACACAGACACACCCAACCCATGGTTGGACCTCAGGACAAAGAACTCTCAGGAACCAATGGAACGTGGACACCAGGCCTGATCAGGACTACCCAAGACCCAGATCGACCAATCGGAAGGCCGGACTCGCAGATCTACCTACTTTGCTTGTTGTCTATATAGTACTGTACATTTCTGGAAACTGGCCTCTTTTCCGGACGATTCACTAGGAGTCAGACTGAAAGAGCCTTGCTGCAAGATTTTACTAAGATATCTTTACATGTGATTAAACGGCCTTATTATAAAATTATCCACCTCGTCCTATTGTCTCCTCTTGTTCTCCTGTCAACAGTAAACGTTTTACTAACAGTGGCTATACGGACACACCTGGTGCCCAAATTGATGATGTATGTCACACAGTTAAGTCGAGTGGAGACGGATTTGTTGCAGTCAGTTGCTGCAGAGCCCTTCCGAACTAGCTAGTTTAATGCTGGCAATAGCAGCATTGTGGTAGTTAACTTGTAAAAGAAAGTTGTTTATTTCGATGGGCGAGGGAGAAATAACTTGTAGTATTGATCACCATCTGTATGTCACCTTCACATGTCAATTAGCAAACGTAACGACAAGCTCGTGTGAATGACCGGTACAACGGTGTTGTGTCTAGGTGCTTCCCACTGGGCAGTAGTTCCTTCACCGGGCAGCTGTATTGTGTCGCTGGCAGTAGCTAACGTGGCCAATTTGTTCCATCCCACTTGATTATATGTCGAGTAGGATAGCAGCCTACACAAGAAATAACTTGTAATATTGGTACTAGTGCCAGGGGTTGGAACCGGTTCAAGGAACAGAACAGAAAAATAAGTACATTTTTACAGGAAAATAATCAGGACCGGGAACAAAAGTGATCTATACTGTTCTGAACAGTACTGATATTTTGAAAAAATGGGAACCAGTTAATTACTAACATTATTTTACGTTCCAAGCATTTTTTCCAGTCCCACAACAAACGCAACAAAGCCCCTATGCAAAGCCCTCACTCGGTCACGCAGAAACGTATTCCAGTGTCTGCCTGCTTGCCATCTGAAAATCTTTGCCAGTGTGTGCGTGTGTAGGCTTCAAGCCCCTCCCTCTCCGGAGCATAGTCTACTAGCCTATTGACTTCACAAGCATGATTCAGAAATTATAGATATTTTTAATTACAGAAGAATGGATCAACTTTTTCAATGCTCGTTAAGGATACTATAGTTATCACGTTTCACATTGGATTTAATTGTTTTTAATTCTGGTGCTGATCTGCACACACAGCTAGCTCTGGTCCAACATTAAGCAAACACTCTGAAGTTCAAAGACATTCAATGTTCCTTCATTGAAGCCGCTCTTCTGTAGGTATAATTGTGAGCCCAAGTCAGATAATGTATGTCATAAGATGGCCAGCTCTTCAAGACAAGCCTGCACCCTCTCCCCACCCACAAAATCAGTCGCTTCTTGCGTCCTACACATGTCTGTCCAATGTATGTAAACAAATTGCCTGCCCGCTCCATATAGCAAGCTTCTCTACCCGCACTGATTGGTGAAGAAATTTAATGTCGAGCTAATTGGAGAAAACAAACAATGTGATTTCAGAGGTTTAAAAAGTAACAATATCAACCGTAACTTTTTTTGGGGTCCAAACTGGTTTAGAACTTTATTTTGCTGGTTGGAACAGTGGAACGGAACAAAAAATTATGTTTCCATTCAGATAGAACGATAAGAAAATATTTCAGTTCCAACCCCTGATTGGTACTAACCATATGGATGTCATTGTACAGTAGGGATTAATATTTTCAGAAAATGTAACAACTTTCAATACCGGGAATAATTCATATTTATCCTGAGAGTCCCGAGAAATACCGCAAAAATCAGAAGTGCCCATTTAAAGCTTTTAAAACCTAGATATGACCACTATGCCAGGGTTCTCCCAAAATAAGATTGTGGCTGCAACACATTGCCGGCTTGGCTGTGCCACTATATAAAGATTTCACAGCAAGTGAAACTGATATTTAGTAATGATGATAGAGCAATGTTGTTAACAATGACATCGTTGTCAATTGTGAAACAGGCCAATATTTTCACCATTCAGTTGATCTTAACTAAGGTGAGTTTTCCTTTCTCTGCTCATTTTCTTGGCCCAATGGCAGTTTCCTCCTCTCCTCACTCCACTGTCGCCAGCCTCTGCCGCGTTGTTCTCAACACCAGTTTAAAATCAATATAGTCGACTGTTTTCTAGAAACCTGGCTTTTGTGAAAAGTGGTCCTGGGATCCTGGTTACAGGTTTTAATCCCTACCGTAGTCTACTACTGTGACTTCTGCTACCTAGCATAAGTATGAAACGGGGAGTTTTCAGGGAAAACGAGCAGTTGTTTATTCTTCTTGTTGTAACAGTTAGGATAATGGGACAATTCAGAGTAAAATACATTGTAGGCTACCTGGATTGAGGTACATTTTCCGAGACATATCTCATGCCACTTCTGTGTTTTAATCTACACAGGAAGCTTGTCTGACCCTAGTGCAATTGTAAACAAGCGGGTCGGATCTGCTGGTGAGCTTGCCTGCTGCTGTCCTGCAATGAGGAGAGGAAAGTAGCTAGATAGTGTAGCTAATATCAGGCCTGGGTAAGAGCTAAAACATTTATTGTAGTGATTTTAACAGAAAATGTAGAAATACAGCATTAAAACCTGTTTTGGATAGGGGGCAGCATTTTCACTTTTGCATGAAATGCGTGCCCAGAGTAAACTGCCTGCTACTCTGTCCCAGATGCTAATATATGCATATTATTAGTAGTATTGGATAAAAACACTGACGTTTCTAAAACTGTTTGAATGACGTCTGTGAGTATAACAGAACTCATATGGCAGGCGAAAACCTGAGAAAAATCCAACCAGGAAGTGGGAAATCTGAGGTTTGTAGTTTTCCAAAGCTTGGCCTACCGAATACACAGTGTCTATGGGGTTAAGTTGCACTTCCTAAGGCTTCCACTAGATGTCAACCATCTTTAGAAACTTGTTTCAGGCGTCTGCTATAAAGGAGGGGGGAATGGGAGCTGAATGAGTCAGTGGTCTGGCAGAGTGTCTCAGACTCGTGACGCACGCTCCCGACAGAGTTAGCTCTCGTACCAGTGCTTTGCTACAGACGATGGAATTCTCCGGTTGGAACATTATTGTTGATTTATGTTAAAAACATCCTAAAGATTGATTCCATACATCGTTTGATATGTTTCTACGACCTGTAACGGAACTTTGAGTTTTTGTCTGGGCCTAGTGCTCATGAAGATGGATTACTGGGCTGAACACGCTAACAACTAGTGGCTATTTGGACATAAATTATGGACTTTATGGAACAAATCAGTCATTTATTGTCGAGCTGGGATTCCTGGGAGTGCATTCTGATGAAGATCATCAAAGGTAAGTGAATATTTATCATGTTATTTCTAACTTCTGTTGACTCCAACATGGTGGAAATTTCTTTGGCTGGATTTGGCTGGATTGGGCTCTGAGCGCCGTACTCAGATTATGCTTTTCCGTAAAGTTTTTTTGAAATCTGACACAGCGGTTGCATTAAGGAGATGTCTATCTTTAATTCTGTGAATAACACTTGTATCTTTTATCGATGTTTATTATGAGTATTTCTGGGATTTCTGTGGCTATCTGTAATGAACGTCGTCGGGAGAAGGAGAGGAGGACCAAAGTGCAGCGTGGTACATATCCATAATACTTTTAATCACGATGAATACATGAACAAAAAACAACAAAACGACCAACGAACAGTTCGTTAGTGCAACAAACACTAACCAGAAAATAGTCACCCACCACTCAAAGTGGGAAAACAGGCTACCTAAGTATGATTCTCAATCAGAGACAACGATAGACAGCTGCCTCTGATTGAGAACCATACCAGGCCAAACACAATAGAAATAGAAAACATAGACATACAAAACATAGAATGCCCACCCCAACTCACGCCCTGACCAAACCAAAATAGAGACATAAAAAAGAAACTAAGGTCAGAACGTGACACTATCTGCAAGATCACCGGATGTTTTGGAATCAAAACATTACTGCACGTAACGCGCCAATGTAAACTGAGATTTTTGGATATAAATATGCACATTATCAAACAAAACATACATGTATTGTGTAACAGGATGTCCTATGAGTGTCATCTGATGAAGATCATCAAAGGTTAGTGATTATTTTTATCTATATTTCTGCTTTTTGTGACTCCTATCTTTGGCTGGAAAATGGCTGTGTTTTTTTGACTTGGCTCTGAACTAACATAATCATATGTTGTGCTTTTGCTGTAAAGCCTTTTTGAAATCGGACATGATGGGAAGATTAACAAGAACTCTCTTTCATTTGCTGTATTGGACTTGTTAATGTGTGAAAGTTACATATTTCTAAAAAAGACTTTTGAATTTCCCACGCTGCCTTTTCAGCGGAATGTTGTCGAGGGGTTCCGCTAGCAGAACGCCAGCGCTAGAAAGGTTAACATCTACATTTTTTAAAAGAAAATACTCAGATAAAAACAATGATTCTGAAGACTCTCCCAAGTCCCAATTTAGGCAGACAAGTTTCAAATTATCATTGAAGTTTCTAGCCATGAGTATAAACTAGCAAGCTGGGAAGGGCTCATTAGAAAGAATGACTGAAGATAATTTGTTCATCCCTGTAAAACTTTAGCTGCGCGACATATGTCATCAATTTTGGGCACTAGATGTGTCTACATAGTCTCTCTCTGTTAATTTCACTGAGGTATAATGATTTATTTAGCTTTCCACTATTGTTTTCCCACCCCAAAAATTAAGATAGTTCCTGAACATTTTTTTTACGGAGAATTACTACAAACTAACAGGGTAGAAAGTGTTCAGGGACACACAGAAAACCATAATAATATTAAATACAATAATTCAGAAAAAAGTTGAGATTTTAAGTAGGATAATAAAATAATGAAGGATTTAATATTTTATTATTTGATGGCTTATATTTCTCATAGAAGTTGATGAATAGGACCCGGGGACATGGCAATAACGCCTACATCCACAAAAAACTAAATACATAAAATTCCCTTTGAGATCCATATCTGAGTTATGGTTAACGACACCTAACTTTACAGTTGAGAAATTATTCAGACCCCTTGACTTTTTCCACATTTTGTTACATTACAGCCTTATTATAAAATATATTAATTCACTTTTCCCCCCTCAATCTACACACAATATATAAATTGCACAAATTTCTAAAAACTTGTTTTCGCTTTATCATTATGGGGTATTGTATGTAGATTAATGAGGATTTAAAAAAAAAATTATACACAAGGCTCTAACGTAACAAAATGTAGAAAAGGTCAAGGGGTCTGAATACTTTCCAAATGCACTGTATATTTAAAGCCCTTTGGAATCCACATTTTAGACTAAATGAGGTGATAAGAGGTTATATTTCCTGGGGACAGAAAAGGCACCGGATAGTAGGGATGACCTAGCCCAATAATGGACTAAAGGAGCCTAATGTTGCTCCTTATAGCCCAAGGACAGGTATGGGGTTCCACAATTGCGGTACGGTTCTAGAAACATAAAGCCCTATACTTTCATATCACATCAAAATAATTTCACAAATGCAAAATATAAAAACTTACTGTCCACTGTTTTAACAGATTTTAACAGTTGCAGCCAACAGCATTTTTCGACCCGGTCTTCCGTACGCTAAACAAACGCTGTAACATGGAAATATGGCTGTGTGGGAACACTAACCCTAAAAAAAGGTGTTTGGTAATTTCATCTTTTGTTTTTCTAAAATTATTTCTCACTGATATGAAAGATGTTCCTCCTGTTTCCAAAACCGTACCGCAAGTGATACATGTTAACGTTTAGAACAGGCTTCGGGGCTTTTAACAACACCAATAGTGTGCAACTGCAGCCTGCAATTCAGGGCGTTCCTGCATGTGGGCGTTCCTGCAGTTCCCTCGAGCATCCCATTGGGTCCTTCATAAACACCCCCCAGCACCCCCCTCGAGCAACCCAATGGTTCCTGCATGAACGTCCCCCCACCCCTTCCACCTAGCAAAGCAGGTGGAAGGTTGGGGAAACACTGTGTACTAGCTAACAGTCGCCAACAATGTTCCGTACAGATTTTGCGTACCACGGCATTCAAACGAGGCTGCGATAAAAAAAAAATGCAATTGTAGACTGTTGGCATTAAAATACGTGGTGTAAACGAAGTTTCTATTCAAGTGTTGATTGACATGGTAATAGACCAATAGTATTCGAGAAAAGTTGGAAAAAAACAGACCCCTCTGACGCTGTATGATACATTGTGATGTATCAGGACGTATCGTACGCGCTTCTCTCGCAGATTAAAAACAAGAAAGTGAAAAGGACAGGGAAAGGGGGATACCTAGTCAATTGCACAAC
Source organism: Salvelinus alpinus (assembly GCF_045679555.1). Taxonomy (NCBI): domain Eukaryota; kingdom Metazoa; phylum Chordata; class Actinopteri; order Salmoniformes; family Salmonidae; genus Salvelinus; species Salvelinus alpinus. The sequence goes on from NC_092115.1 coordinate 46,809,590, forward strand.
TGAATGCATATATTTTTCGCGTCATCACTGCAAGCCATCATGATTCGCAAAGCCGCAGTTTAATGTGTGAAGATAACTTTAGCGCCACCCTAAAAACCCTATTCAAATTCGACACAAACCTTCAAATAGATATGTAATGACACAATATATAAAAACTCTTCATAGTGTTTTATTAAAAATCTTGAGGTGATAAGTTGGACAAATCGGGTGAAAAAAAAGTTTCCCCACAGACATATCTTTCACTATTACTGAGTAGCCTTCGCTTCCCCCTACGCCATTAAAAAAAAAGACCAGGCGGAGATCCATTGCCTTCTTCAAACATGCAGAGACGGGAAGCATGAAGGTCGCGTCATTGATTTTGCTGGAAAGCGGAGGTTGGTATTCATAATACAGTTGACCTGGAAGTATACATTTTTAGGGGGGCTAAAATACGGTCACATGTACGGGACACGGCCAAGTACGGAACTGAAATGTGTCTACCGCATTTAACCCAACCCCTCTGAATCAGAAAGGTGAGGTGCCATAATCGACATCCACGTCAGTTATCGTTAGTTTGCGAGCTGGCACACGGTGTTGCCCCTGCCTCCCGTCTGCTGTGTACAAGAGTCATCCTTACGGCTAGCACAGTGTCCTTTGTTAGCTCGACACTGCCTACTAGTCCTACAGCTAGCTAGCTAGCTACCGTTGTCATCCCCGCCCCTTCTCTGTGGTGTTTATCGGTGGCTGGCATCCAACGTTATTGTGCATTAGCACCACCTACTGCACTGGAGCGCTCCCACCTGGCCTAATTTTAAAATGGTCCACTATAAGTATAAAAAGGGGTTCCTGCAGATACAGGAATGCCCCGAATTGCAGGAGGCAATTGCACCCTTCTCGACAAAACGACCCCTGCCAGAAGATAGACTACTATAGTCACTGCGCTATAAGTAGTTCGCCTCTATGAATGGGCTAGGTCTAGGAATGTTCCTGCTATGTAATAACAATGACCAATCAAATGTTATTCCTCACCTGGCATTATGGTCCATTTATTTTAATCCTGTACATGTGAACATTAATGACAAGGAACTCCCTTTTTCCACCAGTAGTAAAAAACTAGTTGATAAGGGGAGAAAAATTGTTCAACTGCGCAACCGAAAGTTGAGCGAAAAAAAGGTGTTCCCGTCCTTATTGCAAAATATACAAATAAACGCAACAATGCTTTAGTCAGTTGGCAGTGACTGTACGCGTAAAGTAACATCGAAAATCTTCTTGACAAGTTCATGTGAATTGTAACTTCCTATATCTTATGTCCACGCGCTTTCATTGATGGGTTGGGTGCGGGTGACATGCTGAGTTCACGTGCAAGTCGCAATTTGGAAACTCGAAAAGTTTGGACTCGTTATCTGGTTGTAGTTATTCAAGTGCCGCGTTCAACAAGTTAGCACAGTGGTTCCCAACCTTTTTCGATTACTGTACCCAACAACTGCATTTTGCTCTAGTCGGAGTACCCCAGAAGTACCCCCTCATGTGCATTTTACTAGTAGAATAATGGTCTCATGAGGCGTCTCCTGGTACCGCTGGTAGGGAACCACTGAGTAAGCGAGTCAAACATTTTCGAGTTTCCTAATTCCGATCAGCACGTGAACGCGGTATCATTCCCTTTCAATAAAACAGAAATGGCAACAAACTCGGTCAACTAAAGTTCTATCAACGTTAACCGACCTAAAGGCTACTACTTACATTGCCAAATAGAATGACAACAGGCGTTGATTTTCTTACCATAGGCCTATGCGTTTTAACAGCTATTACTGTCTCTGGGATTGAAAGATTGTATTTGCATGTAAGAGTTTAGGCCATCTGGTGGCCATATGAAGTACTGTTTAGTTTTCTATACCTGTGGAATTCACCTGGGAAGAGGTGGGACTCCATTAGTTTGACTACAGTAGTATTGTGTGAGTATTGGCTACCACCAGACTCCATTGCCTACAGTAGCCTATACACCCACAAAGTCACTTAACACCTAAACATAAATACTAATCAAATGTTATTCCTCACCTGTCATAACGATCCATTTATTTGAATCCTGTAACGTTACACATGAACATTATTGACAAAAGGGAAGCTCCCTTATCCACCAGCATTCCAAAACAAGTTGATTAGAAAAAACGAGTTCACCTGCGCAACCGAAACGTCAAATAAACAATACTTTAGTTGGTTTGCAGTGCTGGACGCTTAATTAAGATTTAATCCAACATGAATGGTCATCGAAAATCTTCTTGACAAGTTGTTTCTAGTTCTTGCGAATTGTAATTTCCTGTATCGCCTGTTCACGCGCTTTCATCTATGGGTTAGGTACGGGTGACATGCTGCGTTGACGTACTAGTCGTAATTTGGAAACTCGAAAATATTAGACTTGCTAACTGGTTGTAGTTATTCACGCGCCGCTTTCAACCAATTAGCTCGTCGGACATTTTCGAGTCACCTAGTTCCGACCAGCACTTGAACGCGGCATCATACCCTTGTGCTCATTAGCGCGTCTGCTTCGTCAATAAAACAGAACAACATGGAGTGTGTGTGCATTTTATTTCAGTCAGATTAACTGAAACTGAAACTATTTATTGTAGAAGATAACATCCTGTTTTAAACTCTCTGCCCCTTGTCCTCAGAAGCATATGCATTATTCACGGATCATACATCTCTATAAGAATACCCACAATATACAGTATGTTTTATCAGTGGGTTAGTGAGAATGACATAACTAGCCTACGCCTACAGCAAACATTATCATTCATTCATAAATGTATGCAATGAAATAAAAAGTGAGATATGATTTAACTTCAGTATCATTTTCCATACTTCCACTGCTCCTCTAGTAAACAAATACTGAATTTAGACACAGAATCTGATGTATTTTTCCACAAAGATATGTTTAATTTCAATTCAACCCTGGTGTGCTAGAAAATGCTAAGTGACACAATTCAGTATGATGTCATAGCTTTCTTTGAACCCGCCAAGTCCTTTTGTGTGTAATAACAATCAGCTTAATCTCTGGTTGTTGTGTTCTGTGGATTAGGTTCCTTGCAGGTGTAACACTATCCCGTTTATTGTACATTTGACTCTTTGTTATGCCTTGCACTGACTGGCAACAGTTACTTAAAGGACACATATGCAGACACTTCTTTACAACTGTATTCTATTACAACTGTGTTGACGCTGTGCTTCACAATCAAGATGAGAAGGTTTTTTAAATCCATTTGGCATACTGTAGTCTCACTAGACAGATGGGTTGCCTGGAATACTGTACAGAACAAGACAAGACAGGTGTTGGCATATTCATTACGTAAGTCTATTGTGTTGGTATATTTATCACGTTTATAGCTGTTTCATGCATTGTTGAACATTGCACAACATGATGATAATAACATGATGATGAAGATAGTGATGATGATAATGATGATGAAGATGATGATGTCACATTGGACGCCACTCCTGTTCCTGCTGAACTGAGCCAGCAGTCAACAGACACACACTGATTCCAGATCAGTAGGCACCGGAGTACACAGCCCTGTACTACACATTCTATAACACACACACACACACAGGTTCCAGGCACCGAAGTGAAAAAAAAACTATAACGCTCTGGAGTGTGATCTAGGGCAATTTTCCCCTGTGTGTCGGAACATGCAAGTCTTTTAAAGAACATTCCTGCTAATTTTACAGGTGGCCTGTCCTTTCCATAATCGGATCTGCGCTCCTAGAGTGTATGGCTCTCCTTTTCTTTTTCAAGTGTTCTACTCCGCTAGCCAGCACCTCTCCTAAACAGGTGTGTGTTTCTTTTGCCACTAAATTGTCTTTTCCAACCTCAGGATTCTGTCCTCTTCTCGTCCCTTTTTTCCCATCTCCGAAGTGGTAGTCAAGACACCCTGGTATGCTATAAAATTGTTTTCATTCCAGACACTGAACTTAGCCACTGTGAACAAATCATTGTAGCTCAATGCTCACCAATAAGCTAAGTTCTGTATCTTCAGAAAGTATAGCACCAGTTTGCTCTAGCCTATAGAGGAAAAGAGAGATTCCCCATCATTCACATCATACACAAGGACAATATCAGAAAGGATGCAGTGTTATAGTCAGTGCTGTAGTAGAGGATACATAGATCATTGGACACCGTATTACAAATGGTTAACATAAGACCAATTTAATCCATTACACTAACCTTCCAGTAATGGTTTTGGATGAACACAGATTTCATAACTTGATGCAGGTATTCAATAAAATCTTGGATAATGTAATCCCAGAAAAAAAGTTATTTTCCAAAAGTGGAGGGAGGGATTAGATGTAAATATGTATCGTCTGTCTTTTCACTGGATGGGTATTTTCCCTGTCCCCTGGGACCTGGGTGTGAGGAGGACAAAGTCTCCTAGCTGAGTGTTTGTTCTCAGATAGTGTGCCTGAGCCTCAGGACAGGAGGATGTGCTTACAGACCAAGGTAACTTCCCAAATGGTACCCTATTCCTTATATAGTGCACTACTTTTGACCAGGGCCCTATGGTCCCTGGTTTAAAGAAGTGCACAAGGTGAGGAATATGGTGCCATTTGGGATGCAACCTGATACACTGTTAACCAGCCGAATAGAGATGGTATGACATCACCGTATTGCTTCACTGGAACAACAACTCTCATGTTGAAGTTCTTTTAACTGGAGCCCAAGACACTCTCTCGCTCACTCATGCTGAGCTGGTGTCAGTCAAACACACAAGCTAGCACATGTACGCACACACACGCAGATGTACGTATGCACACACACACACACACATATACACGCACACATATGCGCTAAGCCAGTGTTGGTCAAACACACCAGGGGAGGGGACTTCTGTACAGCACTTTGAGATATCAGCTGATGTACGAAGGGCTATATAAATACATTTGATTTGATTTGACTTTGTCAAAATAATATACGCCACAGGAATGTTATACTACTCCCACAGATCCACCAAGCCTATTGAGATGTCATAATACTTTGAGAGCAGGTGTCATATACCTGTAACAATCCTATTCTTATTGATGCCTCTGTGGTCATACTGCCTATAGTGAGTGATAAGCCATGTGGGCAGATGTATAGATGACATGATTTCAGTTGGCCTCTGTTGGCATTTTCTTCTATTCATCTTTGTTTCTTTATGTACAAAATTGCAGATGTTAAATAAGTTAATTTGGTTTCAATGCAACAGTATAAACATTGTTAACATGATTCAGACTTGGAGTTGGAATAGTTTCAATGGTATCCATGTCAGAAGTCAGTTACCTGTTCGACTGTCATTATGTCACTGCTGCTCCTCTCAGGAGAAGAAAAGACTGCTGCCATCTTTGTGAGGCAAGATCCTGATATTGAAGCTAAGTAAATAGGACCAACTGTCTCAGCTCAATAGACAGTAGTATTACAAAGATATGGAACAATTATAAATAATACGTTTTTGCTGTTGCTGTAGTGCGTTGACAGGAATTGTATTCTTCTGCTTTAGTGACAAATTCTTCAGAAATTCTATACTGCATGTCACTGGCTTCCGCCGAAGTCGGCTCCTCTCCTTGTTCGGGCAGGTTCGCCAATCGACGTCACCGGCTTTCTAGCCATCGCCGCTCCATTTTTCATATTCCCATTTGTTTTGTCTTGTTCCACACACACCTGGTTTTCATTCCCTAATCACACTGAATGTATTTGGTTCTCTGTTCCCCTCCATGTTTTTGTGTGAAATTGTTTTGATGTTTTCTGGGTATTGTTACGCGCCAGACTTTTGTTTATGTTCCGTGTTTTGGGCACATTTTATGTACTTATGTGCTTTCGTTTGGACCGGAATAAAACGTGCGCCTGTTAACTACACTCTGCTCTCCTGCACCTGACTTCGCTTCCAGTACACACCGTTAACACTGCATGTATTTACTATTTGGCATTGCTAGCAATATTTTTTATATTATTACATAACTCTGAGCTGAATTGGTCTCATTCCGTTGGTAAAGACATCAGACCTACTGTATTTAGTGATACAGATAAGGTATTGGATAAGTAAGGAATGGAATAAAAACTCACCTGGTGTGGATCAGGAGGACAGTGTCAAACCTCAGATGTATTACCTCTGTATCCTGTTGCATGGGAAAATGATGCTCCTTAAAGCGCTGCCTTATGAAGTATGTGTGAGGGTGTGTTAAGGAGTCTGTGTGTGAGAAAGAGATAGAAGGTGCAAGAGAGAGGGAAGGAGATGAGAAGCAAAAGAGAGAGGGAGCGAGGGAGGGCGGATGGGATGGGACAGGTGTAGAATTTACACACCCTGCTAGCAGTACAGATTTGATGTAATGTGATAAGTCTCTCCTCCACCGCAGCATGACACAGACAGAGAGAGAGAGAGAGAGTAAAGAAGCAGAGAAAAAGAGCAGAGTGAGAGAGAGGGAGAGAATGGGTGAGTGAGTTAGAGAGACTCAGATAAACAAGGGAGATAGCATTATCAGGCATCAAAGGTATTTTTCAGGACCATTACTCTATGTAGAGATGAAAGACTTTCATCCTTTCTTCTCTGCCTGTAAATTACTGCCGTCAGAGGAGCATACTTCTTTCACACTCACCAGTCCAGATATGTGTTTTGTTTTCAAGTCTAGAACTTGATAGGTGGCACTTCCAGGCAAGGATTGTCGGATACCTGTCACTGTCCCTCTACACCAGGGCAGACAGCTGACAATGGGGAAGCTGTCTTGTGTTTATAACATTGTATACCTCCCAAATGGTACTCTATTCCCAATATAGTGTGCTACGTTTGGCCATAGACCTATGGACCCTGGTCAAAAGTAGTGCAATATATAGGGTATAGGGTGCCATTTGGGACATATTCTGGGTTTTCATGTTGCCTTTTAAGACTAGTCTGATACAAGCTCCTCTCCAGCCCTAATGCATCCAGTCCACTTAGCAGAGAGGAGCCAGTGAAACCAAAGATAACAGATGAGGTAGAAAACACTTTTACCCACAGATTGAGTCAATGTCCACTTCTGGACTTTGAAATACAGACACCCTGTATGGATTACTGTGTGCGTGTGTCTAGGGTCCATTACACCTCTGTTACCTGATCATCATTTCAGAGTTTCACTTCTGGATGTTCTGCAAGGATAAACAGTTCCCTCATAGCTTCATGGAAAGTGTATCTTGATGGTATTGAGGTGGGGAGGAGAGGAGAGGAAGAGAGAGGAGAGAGGAGAGAGAAAAGGAGAGGAGAGAGGAAAAGAAAAGAGCTGGGAGAAGGCGGCAGGTAGCCTAGCGGTAAAAGCGCTTTGGGCCAGTAACCAAAAGATTGCAGGTTTGAATTCCCGACCCAACTAGGTGAAAAATCGGTTGATGTGCCCTTGAGCAAGGCACTTAACCCTAATTGCTATAAGAGCGTCTGCTAAACGACTAAAATGTAAATGTAAGAGCGAAGAGAAGAGAATAAAGAAGACGTGAAGAGAGGAGTGGAGTTGGGAGAGTAGATACAAAAAGAAAGAAGAGGAGGGGAACCAGAGACGAGAGGAGAAGAGAGGAGCTGTATGAAATCAGATCCAGTATAAAGTGATGGCAGCACTGTAGGGTTACGGTGTCCTGGCTGGCTCGATGCATTAACAGCTAATGGGCTAGTTGGCACCGCTGGACCTCTTTGGTCATTATCTGTGGCTCTGGCTTCAATATAGGCATTCCCATGTGGTTGTGTTGTCTGTAGTTTCTGTCTTTGTATAGTCCATATAATTTGTCCACTAGACTAGAGGGCACTATATGTTGGTTCATGGGTCATTGGTCATGGCTCACAGGACAGTATGGACAGGTGACCAGGAAGTGGGAATGCACAGTAGAGTTGAATACTGGCAGAGATACTGTGTTAAATAACGAGCGTTTCTCATTTGGGAAAAAGTCATTCGTCCACCCTCTCTCCTCCGTCCTCTCTCCTCCGTGACCCGGAAACCGATAAGTGGTTGAGTGGTCAATTTGAAATCTCAATTTGTTAGTAGGCGAACAGAAGAGTGTCCTCCCCTCTTCGATAGCCACCTGTCATCGAGGATAGTCATCCGTATCCTACCCATAGAGAATGATAGAGCCCTCTAGTGGCCAAAATGTTGTTTTAGCATGAGCAGTGCCACTGGGCCAATTCCTCCTGATAAACCTGTTGGAGTCACATCCAACCGGGTCATCAGGAGGGATCAGCCACTCATGAAGAAGAAAATGGACTACCTCAAAATGGAGATTGCCTCATTGGTGCTGCCCATGTGCTCACAGACACCATAATAGGAAGTATATAGGGATGCACTCTCTATCATTCTTTATGATCTTACCTAAGTCCTTCACAGAATATTTTTTACATCTGCCACACCCCCTTTGAATCAGCTCTTGTTTTGTCAGAGGGGAAAATCATGCACACGTTTGAAAACAATATGCTATTTATCGTTTTATCTATAAAATGTCTTGCACAACTAACTTCATTAGTTTGGATCACTTTACACATTAATTTTGGGATCCACCCCTGTAAACGTAATTTTCCTGATGACGTGCAAGTGGAGGAGAGTCTCATTTCATACAAGCGCATTTTCGTCCACGTTCCCTCTCCTCGCCACCTGTCCCCAATGACCTTTTGACCTTTTTCAAAAGGAGGCGAAAGAGGACGGAGGAGAGAGGACACAGTAGTTGAGCAAATCCAATTGAGAAAAGGCCATGACCATGTCTCCACCCTAACAATGGGAGTCCTTGTCCTAAAGGCGGGAGGCAGACAATCTACTTATCGGTCTGCTTATCACTGTATTCCCGCATGGACACATTTTGACGGGAGTGGACCCTCTCGCTTCGCCTCTTCCTCTCTGATAGGGGAGAGTGAGGTAAGTTGAGCCATTTTTTACATTCAGCATCACTACTTCAATGGACATATAGTATTCTTTCTAACAAAGACATCTACATACACTGAGTGTACAAAACATTAGGAACATAACAGTTTTGAAAAGATAGCTTGTCCAAAAAGAGGTCTCTTGGAACAACTTACCCCGGGTATGGGGTAAATTGAGCATAGGGACTGGGTATGTTGAGCCGCCTTGGGGTAAGTGGTGATGGTGCTGGTAGGTCAAAATTTTATTCATAGAATGTTGGTGTGGTATATTGTATATTTCAAATGCATTCCTACTTTCGGATATACTGTAGATCTCTGTTCAATATCACTTACCCTTCCATTTCTTCACCACAGTCTGGGACAGGGATGTTGTTTTCGATGTGCCAATTCGTAGACAAGTCTCTGCATTTGAGGCTACTATGCCCATGAAACTGTTCCTTGAAATTCTTAATATGTTTAGCAAGATCAGACTCCGTGTCATCAGATAATACCTTTTTGTGTGCCTTTGCTACTCTATCATAGCCTCTCTTTCATTTTTCTTTTTTGTCAATGTACCAGTCTATTTTTTCATCCCTTGCTGCTGCTGCTCGAATGGACTTCTTCCCTTCTATCACTTCCTAGGCTGCACTCTCAAGAACCTCAATGGGGCTAGACCCCTGCTTGTTTTATGTTTGTATACATGCGGCATGATGATGTCACTGGTTGGTATTTATTGTCATGAATCTTGCCCTGGAGGCAGCTCTGCAGAGTGGTCCATAGCTGGCACAGCCACAAAGTAATAAAATCAGATTTTAAACCTTACCTTAACCTTAACAAAACCGCTAAAATTAATGCCTACCCCTCACCTTAAATGAAGAATGAAAAAATAGCACATTTTGACTTTTCAGCTGGCCTATCTAGCAGAAATCGATCAGTTCTGACCAGCATCCCGGAGTCGCCTCTTCACTGTTGACGTTGAGACTGGTGTTTTGCGGGTGCAATTTAATGAAGCTGCCAGTTGAGGACTTTTGAACGGTAGTGTGTGTGTGTGTGTGTGTGTGTGTGTGTGTGTGTGTGTGTGTATATATATATAAATATATATTTACCCCAAAATATATGGGGGATTGGAAATGATGGAGACAATTACATTTTTGTACCTTTATTTGACTAGGCAAGTCAGTTAAGAACAAATTCATATTTACAATGACGGCCTAGGAACAGTGGGTTAACTGCCTTGTTCAGGGGCAAAACAACAGATTTTTACATTGTCTTCTCAGGGATTTGATCTAGCAACCTTTCGGTTACTAGCCCAACGCTCTAACCACTAGACTACCTGCCGCCCTTGATGGAAGCAACAATCTATCCACAATTTTAAAGCTGATCCAAAGCCTAAAAATAAAATACAAATAAAATACAACAAATATGAAACAAATACATAATTTCAAAAAAAGAATGACGTGAATAATTAAGTCAATATTCATTGGGTAGTTGCAGCTGCAGACTTGTTGAAATAGAAATCTTCATCAATATTGAGGTTAGGGATCGATGTCCAGAAGCTGTTTTTGGTCTTAGGAAATGATAGCGGGAATATTATGTGCAAAAACAGTTCAGAGATCAGTGTAAAAAAAACACAAAATAGCAGAATTGGTCAGGAACCCGTGATACGGCAGCTATCCATCTCTGCAGCGCCATGATTGCAATTACATGCACTCAGTAAATGTTTACATTAAAAAGTAATTTAAAAAAATTGTTTATGAGGGAATATGTTTTGTCCTGGAAGGCCTTTTATAAATGAGAATTTCAGAACATGTAGCATACAGAGAAATGTTATCTCTTGTTATGTTATAGATAGGTAAGTGAGCACCACTTAGTGCTCCTAATAATGGAAATGAACAATTATTTCAGAAAAAAAAGCATCCAAACTCAACCAAACCAAACAAAGCTGTTTGCAGAAAGAATAAAGCATCAAACATATCCCTGAATAGAGGAGTTCATGTCACTGTATAGTTATGTTTTCATTTTCACAGAAAACTACTACAGATGGATGTTATTTTACACTGATGCAGTAAATCTGGCCCCAGAATGTTAAATATGTACATAATCTCAACACCTTCCGCGTCACACCCTGAGTTCCACTCCCAGACCCATGAGAAGGTCCAGCAGTGGGGAGGTAATGGCTTCAGCGCCGAAGGAGATGGCCGCCGTTTTACGATCCCGTAACCTATTGTGCTATTGTGTATGTTTTTTCGAGTTGTTTGTAACTTATTTTGTACATAATGTTTCTGCCACCGTGTCTTATGACCGAAAGAGCTTCTTGATATCAGAGCAGCGATTACTCACCCCGTACTGGAGGAATTCTTCTTCAACGAGTCGGATTGGGAGGATTTACTCCAGACACCCGACAAGGCCCTCATCCCGTCATTCGCAGGAGGAAAAGATGGAGGTATTGTGGACGACGGTCCGGGTGCCTTGTAAGGATCCGTCGCCGAGAGAGTAATCTACCTTTACCTTCGGTCCTATTAGCCAACGTACAATCAATCAATAATAAAATAGATGAACTACGAGCACGTATATCCTACCAACGGGACATCAAAAACTGTAATATCTTATGTTTAACCGAGTCGTGGCTGAATGGCGACATGATTAACATACAGCTGGCGGGTTTTAAACTTTTTCGTCAGGAAAGAAAAGCGGCCTCTGGTAAGACAAGGTGGCGGCTGTCGATGTATATTTGTAAACAACAGCTGGTGCACGAAATCTAAGGAAGTCTCAAGGTTTTGCTCGCCTAAGGTAGAGTATGTTATGACAAGATGTAGACCACACTATTTACCAAGAGAGTTTACATCTATATTTTTCGTAGCTGTCTATATACTACCGCAGACTGATGCTGGCACTAATACCACACTCAATGAGCTGTATACGGCCATAAGCAAACAGGAAAACACTCATCCAGAGGCGGCGCTCCTAGTGGCCGGGGACTTTAATGCAGGGAAACTCAAATCAGTTTTATCTCATTTCTATCAGCATGTTAAATGTGCAACCAGACAGAAAAAAAACTCTAGACCACCTTTACTCCACACACAGAGACGTGTACAAAGCTCTCCCTCGCCCTCCATTTGGCAAATCTGACCATAATTCATTCCTACTGATTCCTGCTTACAAGCAAAAACTAAAGCAGGAAGCACCAGTGACTCGGTCAATAAGAAAGTGGTCAGATGAAGCAGACGCTATGCTACAGGACTGTTTTGCTAGCACAGACTGGAATATGTTCCGGCATTCTTCCGACGGCATTTAGGAGTACACCACATCAGTTACTGGCTTCATCAATAAGTGCATCGATGACATCATCCCCACAGTGACCGTACGTACATCAAAATTGTTTTTATTTATTTCATTTATATAGCCCTTCTTACATCAGCTGATATCTCAAAGTGCTGTACAGAAACCCAGCCTAAAACCCCAAACAGCAAGCAATGCAGGTGTAGAAGCACGTACATACCCAACCAGAAGCCATGGATTACAGGCAACATCCGCACTCAGCTAAAGGATAGAGCTACCGCTTTCAAGGAGCTGGACTCTAACCCGGAAGCTAATCCCGCTATGCCCTCCTACGAACCATCAAACAGACAAAGTGTCAATACAGGACTAAGATTGAATCGTACTACACCGGCTCCGACGCCTGTCGGATGTGGCAGGGCTACCAGACGAGCAAAATTACTGCTAAGCTCGCTTCGAGGAAAGTAACACTGAAACATCCATGAGAGCACCAGCTGTTCTGGACGACTGTGTGATCATACTCTCCGTAGCCAATGTGAGTAAGTCCTTTAAACAGGTCAACATTCACAAGGCCACAGGGCCAGACGGATTACCAGGACCTGTACTCCGAGCATGCGCTGACCAACTGGCAAGTGTCTTCACTGACATTTTCAACCCTGACTGAGTCTGTAATACCAACATGTTTTAAGCTGACCACTATAGTGCCTGTGCCCAAGAACACTAAGGTAACCTGCCTAAATGACTACCGACCCGTAGCACTCACATCTGTAGCCATGAAGTGCTTTGAAAGGCTGGTCATGGCTCACATCAACACCATTATCCCAGAAACCCTAGACCCACTCCAATGTGCATACCACCCCAACAGATCCACAGATGATGCCATCTCTATTGCACTCAACACTGCCCTTTCCCACCTCGACAAAAGGAACACCTATGTGAGAATGCTATTCATTGACTACAGCTCAGCGTTCAACACCATAGTGTCCTCAAAGCTCATCACTAAGCTAAGGACCCTGGGACTAAACACCTCCCTCTGCAACTGGATCCTGGACTTCCTGATGGGCCGTCCCCAGGTGGTAAGGGTAGGGAACAACACATGTGCCACACTGATCCTCAACACGGGGTGCGTTCTCAGTGGTGCGTGCTCAGTCCCCTCCTGTACTCCCTGTTCACTCATGACTGCATGGCCAGGCACGACTCCAACACCATCATCAAGTTTGACGATGAAACAACAGTGGTAGGCCTGATCACCAACAACGAACGAGACAACCTATAGGGAAGAGGTCAGAGACCTGGTCGAGTGGTGCCAGGACAACAACCTCTCCCTCAATGTGATCAAGACAAAGGAGATGATTGTGGACTACAGGAAAAGGAGGCCCGAGCCCGGTGCCATTCTCATCGACGGGCTGTAGTGGAACAGTTTAACTTTTACTGCCTCAGAAACCCGGATCCGGGAGCACCCCCCACCCCCCACACACTGATTAGCATAGATAGCATAGCTTCAGAAGTAGATAGTAGCATCTAAATATCATTAAATCACAAGTCCAAGACACCAGATGAAAGATACAGATCTTGTGAATAAAGCCACCATTTCAGATTTTTAAAATGTTTTACAGGGAAGACAAAATATGTAAATCTATTAGCTAAACACGTTAGCAAAATACACCACTATTCTAACTCCATCAGTTTCTTACTCCTTCAGGTGCTATCACCAATTCGGCTCAACTAAGATATTGATAGCCAATAACCTATAAAAAAAACCATCAGATGACAGTCTGATAACATATTCATGGTATAGGATAGTTTTTGTTAGAAAAAAGTGCATATTTCAGGTAGAAATCACAGTTTACAATTGCACCGACCATCACAAATCCACTAGAATTACTAGATAGAGCAACGTGTATGACCAATTTACTCATCATAAAACATTTCATAAAAATAGACAAAGCATAGCAATGGAAAGACCCAGTTCTTGTGATTTCAGACCATATTTCAGATTTTCTAAGCGTTTTTCAGCGAAAACACAATAAATCGATAAGTTAGCATACTACATGTTCCAACGTTACCAGAGCATCGATTCCAGCCAAAGAGCGCTATAACGTAACCACCGCCAAAAGATATTAATTTTTTCACTAACCTTCTCAGAATTCTTCCGATGACACTCCTGTAACATCATTTTACAACATACATATACAGTTTGTTCGAAAAGGTGCATATTTAGCCATACAAAACCGTGGTTACACAATGAAAATACTAGGAAATCAAGCCTCAATATGTCTGACGTCATCTATCAGAGTGATCTAGTTTAATTAAAAGCTAATCATATACTTGACTAAAAAATACAGGGTTGACAGGAATCGAAAGACAAATTAGTTCTTAATGCAACCGCTGATTTACATTTTTAAAATTATCCTTACTTTTCAATACAGGGTTGGCCAAGTGAAGCTATACCAAACAAAATGGCGATATATACGTTTAAAATATTTCGACAGAAACACGGTTTATCATATTAAATATTGCTTACTTTGAGCTGATCTTCCATCATATTCTTGGGCAATGTATCCTTTCTATGTTATAAACGTCTTTTGGTCGATAGATGTCCTCTGTCCTTCGAAATGTCCACTAACAACGACCGAGACCGCGAAACGTTCCCAAAGCTAGAAAGTGCACGACAAATAAATTCCTCAGAATCGCACTAAACGGATATAAATTGCTATAAAACGGTTAAAATTCACTACCTTATGATGTTTTTAACAACTATAACGACTGAAAACATGACCGGAGAAATACTGCTGGTTAGAAAACGATTTGGAACGAGGCAGGTCCGATGGCCTTCACGCTTGAGGCGCACGTTGAGAAAGAGGGGTCTCTGTACATTTTTGTCATTTATAATGGCTCTGAACGTCCCATAGACTTCATTGAAAACGTGATGACGTACAGACACCCAGAGGAAGACGTAGGTAGTGTCGGTTTCTTCATAGCATTCACTGTGGCCTTATAAACAGACCCCAGATCAGAGGTAAAAATTTCTGAAATCTGAACCCTGTCATGAAAAGTGCTGTAGAAATTGTTCTGTACCACTCAGAGACAAAATTTCAACTCCTATAGAAACTATAGACTGTTTTCTATCCAATAATAACAATAATATGCATATTGTACGATCAAGAATTGAGTACGAGGCAGTTTAATTTGGAAATGTAAAAAAAAAAATAATGCTAACAGCTCCCCCTATTGACAAAAGGTTAAGAGCTGCAAGTTCCTTGGTGTCCACATCACCAACAAACTATCATGGTCCAAACACACCAAGACAGCCGTGAAAAGGGCACGACAAAGCCTATTCCCCCTCTTGAGACTGAAAAGGTTTGGCATAGGTCCTCAGTTCCTCAAAACATCCTACAGCTGCACCATCGAGAGCATACTGACGGGTTGCATAACCGCCTGGTATGGCAACTGCTCGGCCTCCGACTACAGAGTGTAGTGCGTACGGCCCAGTACCTCACTGGGGCCAGGCTTCCTGCCATCCAGAATTTCAATGTCAGGCGGTGTCAGAGGAAGGTTCTAAAAATTGTCAAAGACTCCAGCCACCCTAGTCATAGACTGTTATCTCTGCTACCGCACGACAAGCGGTAACGGAGCGCCAAGTTGAGGTCCAAAAGGCTTCAACTTCTTGCCACTATAGGGGGTGCTGTTTCGCATTAGCATAATTTGCTCAACAGATTAAACGGCTTCCTAATCAATTCTTGCTCGTACAATATGCATATTATTGTTATTATTGGATAGAAAACACTCTCTAGTTTCTATAGCCGTTGGAATTTTGTCTCTGAGTGGTACAGAACTCAATCTACAGCACTTTTCATGATAGGGAGTCAGATTTCAGACATCCTGGCCCCTGATCTGGAGTCAGTTTAAAGGTCCCTGTAAATGCTATGGAGAAACAGACACTTCTTACGTCTTCCCCTGGATGTCAGTACGTGATGACGCTTTGAATGGAGTCGATTGCGCAATCAGGGGCTGCATAAAAGAGCAAATACCGGAAGTAGCATCCCTTTGCTGCCTGCGCCTTGCGCACGGAGGACGTCGGACTCGCCTCCTTCCAAGCGTTTGTTTAGACAGTAATATTTCTCTGGTCATGTTTTTACTCGTTAGAGGTGTTAAAAACATCATAAGGTAGTTAATTTAAACCGTTTTATAGCAATTTATATCCGTTTAGTGCGATTTTGAGCCATTTATTTATGAGGCACTTTGAACCGCTGGGCGAGTTTCCAGTTCATGCCGAACGTTAGTGGGCATTTCCACATGGCAAGAGGACAGCTTTCGACCAAAAGACGATTAGACCCAAGAAAGGATTCTTTGCCCAAGATTCTGATGGAAGAACAGCTCACAGTAAGAACAATTTATGATGATAATGTCAGGACCCGGTGCGAGAAACAGTCACTAAATCGGCAGAACCCAGAAGATGAGGCAGACACAGCAGTACTAGAGATGGTGGTTTAATAAAAAATAGATATCTTCCAAAATACAAAGAAAATCCACAAAGTGGTAAAAACAGCAAGGGAAAAACAAACCTCAAAAGACTAATCCAAAATACAAAAGAACAAAACCAGAGAACCTCTGGAAAATCCAACAAGAGAAAAATATATGTTCACAACAAGGCTTGGGCTGGGGCTGGGTGCTAACATACAAACACTGAGCAAGGAACTGAGGAACACACAGGGATTAAATACTAACAAGGGAACGACATACAGGTGCAAACAATAATTAGAGCAAGGGAAAAACAAAAGGTACAAAAAAGGTGCAATGGGGACATCTAGTGACAAAAAACCAGAACAGTCCTGGCCAAAACCTGACAGATAAATCGTGTTTCTGTCGAAAAATGTTAAACGCTTATGCCGCCATTTTGTTTTGTATAGCTTCGCTTGGCGCAACCTGTATTGAAAAGTAAGGATAATTAAAAAAATGTAAATCAGCGATTGCATTAAGAACTAATTTGTCTTTCGATTCCTGTCAACCCTGTATTTTTTAGTCAAGTATATGATTAGCTTTTGATTAAACTAGATCACTAAAAGATGGCGACCGACATTTCCAGGCTTGTTTTGCTACTATTTTCATTGTATAACCACGGTTTTTTATGGCTAAATATGCACATTTTCGAACAAACTCTATATGTATGTTGTAAAATGATGTTACTGGAGTGTCATCGGAAGAATTCTGAGAAGGTTAGTGAAAAATTAATATATTTTGGCGATGATAACGATATCGCTCTCTTTAGCTTGAATTCATGCTGGGGTAACGTTTGCATATGTGGTATGCTAATATAACGATTTATTGTGTTTTCGCCGTAAAACACTTAGAAAATCTGAAATATTGTCTGAATTCACAAGATCTGTGTCTTTCCAATGCTATGCTTTGTCTATTTTTAAGAAATGTTTTATGATGAGTAAATTGGTAATACACGTTGCTCTCTGTAGTAATTCTAGTCGCTTTGGTGAGATTTGTGATGGTGGCTGCAATGGCAAACTATGATTTATACCTGAAATATGCACATTTTTCTAACAAAACCTATCCTATACCATAAATATGTTATCAGACTGTCATCTGATGAGGTTTTTTCTTGGTTAGTGCCTATCAATATCTTAGTTTAGCCGAATTGGTGATAGCTACTGGTGGAGAGAAAAAATGGTGGACAAAGAAATTGTGTATTTTGCTAACGTGTTTAGCTAATAGATTTACATATTGTGTCTTCCCTGTAAAACATTTTAAAAATCTGAAATGGTGGCTTTATTCACAAGATCTGTATCTTTCATTAGGTGTCTTGGACTTGTGATTTAATGATATTTAGATGCTACTATTTAATTGTGACGCTATGCTAGCGATGCTAATCAGTGTGGGGGGGGGGGGTGGGGGGTGATCCCGGATCCGGGGTTGAGGCTCGTTAGAGGTTAACAGCTTCTATCCCCAAGCCATAAGACTCCTGAACAGCAAATCAAAGGGCTACCCAGACCCCTCTTTTACGCTGCTGCTGCTCTCTGTTTATAATCTATGCATAGACACTTTAACTAACCGGTGCCCCCGCACATTGACTCTGTACTGGTACCCCCTGTATATAGCCTCGCTTGTTATTTTACTGCTGCTGTTTAATTATTTGTTGCTTTAATTTTCTATTTAAATTTTTTTACTTATCAATTTTTTTTAAGCATAGTTGGTTAATAAGGGCTTGTAAGTAAGCATTTCACTGTAAGGTCTACACCTGTTGTATTCTTCGCATGTGAAAAATTTGATTTGATTTAATGTAACAACATCTGGGAAGTGTGAACTAGCTCTATGACCCTCGACCTCATAGTGGTTTGTGGGAGTCACTTACTGCCAAATTCCAGAATCATGTTCAGTAAGTACTGAGCACAGAATAGAAGAGATGAGATGTTATAGTTTGAGTAACTACGTTGTGGTAAACCCGTGGTGGAGCCTTGAGTCACCAATAATACCAGTAACCAGTAAATAGACAGACATTCTTTTTTTCAAAAGGGGGAGAGGAACAAATCCTGTTTCCGTGTTGAGGATGTGTTAACGTGGTACTAGCAGTAGCACTGACCGCTCTTGGAACTTTATTGAAAGACAACTAGCTTCACCATTCCTGTGGAAATCCTTATGATACAGTTCTCAGAGAACTGTGAATGAAAGAGAGTTGAGGACATTTCTTATACAGATGTCAATTAAGGTGATTTGTCATACAAAAAACTACGATATCAATACAGATTTGTCATACAGAAAACAGTGAATGCAGGACATTTCTCAGAAAGCTGTGAATGAAAAATATGTATTACATAGAAAACTGCTGTATCAATACAGATTTGTCATACAAAAAAACTGTGAATGCAGGAGTTCTCCTATTCAGTACATGAGCTAATCTCACAATTATACACGGTTAGTTACAACTTAAAGATAAAGAGGCAGTGAGGCTAGCGTTCAGCACATTTAGACAACAGTAAACAATACTAAACATGCCAATGTTAGTGAGAATAAGAGTTGGCTCAGGTCTGGAGGCCTGCCCAGATAGATGTGGAGTGGTCCCAAATGGCACCCTATTCCCTATATAGTGCATTACTTTTGACCAGGGCCGATAGGGTGCCATTTGGGACTCAAGGTGGTGGTGTCAGCGCAGTGAGGTTAGCCACCACCATCTTGCTATCCAGGGAGACACTCAATATTCAGCACACACATCACATAGAACTGGCAATCTCTTTTTAATGGTACTTTACTCAGCATGAAAGTATCTACTGAATCTGTACTGACCCACAGTAGCTTTGACTTAATGCAATGAACTGGTAAGATCTGACTTGATTTATTTGTAAACTTTCTCTTGGAGGCAGAGACACCATGATTGTTCAGTAGTTTAGAAGAGGAGGAATATGGAGGACTGGTCTGTCACCCTCTGGAGAAAGAAGACAGCTTACACACACACACACACACACACACACACACACACACTTTGTATATTTCCACCACTATAACATTCTTGAAATCTTATATTAGAGACACGGCTGTTGGTTTTACAGCCCTGATGTTAAACATCAATTTATTGTTCTTGTCCATCTACACACAATACACCATAATGAGAAAGTTCTTCCATGCAGGCCATGGAAGAACTGGATGAATGGCACGACAATGAGCCTCAGGATCTCGTCACGGTATCTCTGTGCATTCAAATTGCCATCGATAAAATGTAATTGTGTTCGTTGTCCGTAGCTTATGCCTTCCCATACAATAACCCCACCGCCACCATGGGGCACTCTGTTCAAAACGTTGACATCAGAAAAACGCTCGCCCACACAATGCCATACATGCTATGCTGTCTGCCATCTGCCCGGTACAGTTGAAACCGGAATTCATCCATGAAGAACACACTTGTCCAGAGTGCCAGTGGCCATCAAAGGTGAGTCTTTGCCAAATGAAGTTGGTTACAAGCCGAACTGTAGTCAGGTCAAGACCCTGCTGTGGAAGACGAGCACGCAGATGAGCTTGCCTGAGATGGTTTCTGACAGTTTGTGCAGAAATTCTTCGGTTGTGCAAACCCACAGTTTCACCAGGTGTCCTTGAAGCTGGTCTCAGACAATCCTGCAGGTGGAGGTCCTGGGCTGGCGTGGTTACACTTGATCTGCGGTTGTGAGGCCAGTTGGACGTACTCCCAAATTCTTTAAAACGGCTTATGGTAGAGAAAAGAACATTCCTGCAGTCAGCATGTCAATTGCATGCTCCCTCAACTAGAGACATCTGTGGCATTGTGTTGTGTGACAAAACCGTACATTTTAGCGTGGCCATTTATTGTCGC
This sequence comes from Salvelinus alpinus, assembly GCF_045679555.1. NCBI lineage: Eukaryota > Metazoa > Chordata > Actinopteri > Salmoniformes > Salmonidae > Salvelinus > Salvelinus alpinus. Next base: position 46,830,035 of record NC_092115.1, read on the forward strand.
CAGCACAAGGTGAATGAATCTGTGTAATGATCATGCTGTTTAGTCAGCTTATTGATATTCCACAACTGCAAGTGGATAGATTATCTTGACAAAGGAGAAATGCTCAATAAAAGGGATATAAACAAATGTGTGCACATAATTTGAGAGAAATAATATTTTTGTGCATTTTAAACATTTCTGGGATCTTTTATTTCAGCTCATGAAACATAGGACCAACACTTTACATGTTGCGTTTATATTTTTGTTCATTATAGATAAGTATTCACACCCCTGAGTCAATACATGTTAGAATCACCTTTGGCAGCGATTACATCTGTGAGTGTTTCTTGGTACGTCTCTAAGAGCTTTGCACAACTGGATTGTACAATTGTTTTTAAAATTCTTCAAGCTCTGTCAGGTTGGTTGTTGGTCATTACTAGACAGCCATTTTCAAGTCTTTCTATAGATTTTCAATCCGATTTAAGTCAAAACTGTAACTAGGCCACTCAGAAACATTTAATGTCATCTTGGTAAGCAACTCCAGTGTATATTTGGCCTTGTGTTTTAGGTTATTGTTTTCCTCAAGGATTTTGCCGGGGCTTAGCTCTATTCCGTTTATTTTGTTTGTTGTTGTATTTTACGCCCTTTTTCTCCCCAATTTCTATTTTGTCTCATCGCTGCAACTCCCCAACAGGCTTGAGAGGTAAACATTGAGTAATGCGTCCTCCGAAACATGACCCACTAAACCGTGCTTCTTAACACCCGCCCACTTAACCCGGAAGCCATCCACACCAATGTGTTGGGGGAAACACCATTCAACTGACAACCGGGGTCAGCCTACAGGCACCCGGCCCCCACAAGGAGTTGCAAGAGCGTGATGAGCCAAGTAAAGCCCCCCCAGGACAAACCCCGGGATCAAACCCGGGTCTGTAGTAAAGCCTCTAGCATTGCAGTGCCTTAGACTGCTGTGCCACTCGGGACGCCCTATTACGTTTATTTTTGTCTTAAAAAACTCCCTAGTCCTTGCCGATGACAAGCATACCAATGACGTGATGGAGCCACCACCATGCTTGAAAATATGAAGCGTGGTACTCAGTGATGTGTTGTGTTGGATTTGCCCCGAACACAACACCTTGTATTCAGGACATAAAGTACATTTCTTTGCCACATGTTTTTGCAGTTTTACTTTAGTGCCTTATTGCAAACAGGATGCATGTTTTGGAATATTTTTTATTTTGTACAGACTTCCTTCTTTTCACTCTGTCATTTAGGTTCGTATTGTGGAGTAACTACAATGTTGTTGATCCATGCTCAGTTTTCTCCTATCACAGCCATTAAACTATGTAACTGTTTTAAGGTCACCAAAGGCCTCATGGTGAAACCCCTGTATCTGTGTAGTGACTGCTGGGTGTATTGATTGATACACCATCCAAAGTGTAATTAGTAACTTCACCATGCACAAAGGGGATTTTCAATGTCCGTATTTTTTTAATCTACCAATAGCTGCCCTTCTTTGCGTGGCATTGGAAAACCTTCCTGGTATTTGTGGTTGAATCTGTTGTTTGAAATTCACTACTCGATTGAGGGACCTTACATATAATTGTGTCAATCATGTTATTTTTGCACACAAGGTGAGACCGTGCAACTTACTGTGACTTGTTAAGCAAATTTTACTCCTGAACTTATTCAAGCTTTGCATAAAAAAGGGGTTGTAAAATTATTGACTCATGACATCTTTTCATTTTGAATTAATTTGTAAACATTTCTAAAAACATAATTCCACTTTGACGTTATGGGGTATTGTGTGTAGGCCAGTGACACAACATCTACATTTAATCCATTTTAAATTCAGGATGTAACAACAAAATGTGGAAAAAGTCAAGGGGTGTGAATTCTTTCTAAAGGCACTGTATATTGCGATATACTGTATATGGCTCTGATGCTATCTTTAAATCCTCTCCCATTTTATATAAATATTAAATATATTTATTGCAGCCAATGACTGTGGGAATTCAGCATACATACTGTGGGACATAAAGGTGCAATGATCTTTGCAGTATAGTATGGAATATGACTGGGTTGGAGATGATCATACAGACAAGGGAGCTGCTCCAGTCAGTGTGAATTGACTTTATTCACTGTAACAATATGTTATTAATAACCTTGATCCGTGTGCATCATATTATTCATCAACACTTTCAATTAAATTACACACACGACAGAAATGTATTTTGGTCTCAAACCTTGCCAAGGCCATCACTTTATATGAGTTGAATGAATTGGTCAGACACTGTTCCAGACACTCTGTACTGTCCTGTACTTTCACTGAGCTATGCTGTACCCAGATAATGTCTGCGTCCGAAATGGCACCCTATTTCCTATATAGTGCATTACTTTTGACCAGAACCCTATGGGCCCTAGTCAAAAGTAGTGCACTGCATAGGGAATAGGGTGCCATTTGGGGCTCAAGTAATGTGAGCCTGTTACAGAGCAGCGTTATATTTGGGTCTTTCCATTTTCAAATGTTGTCTTGGTATCTCTCAGGCCCTCCAGATGATTGTGTTTCTCCTTGTGTGTCGTTGTCATTTGTCTCTCTTTGTCTCTGTCTCTTTCTCTAACTCTCTCTCCCTCTACCCCTCTATCTTGCTCTCTCTCCCGTTCTCTTCCTCTACCTCTCTTTGTTTCCCTCTATCTCCCATTCTCTCTCTTTCTTTCCAGTCCTTCACCTTGTAGTTCATGTTCAATCTCAGCCAAAAGAAAGAGAGCAGAGAATGTGTGAGTGATTTTCTTTAGCATTACTTTACTGTTGGCCACGGCAACAGGGTTGTCTGAGTGCTCGCTGTGCCCAGACTGTCATTACTGAGGACGGTGTAGTCAGTACCATTACCATAATCATTTACTGTTTACTGCTATTTCTGTTAACCAAATCTCCTGGTGTTTGTGCTTCAAAACGCTCAGTGGCTGTCAAGGCCTGTCAGTCACCACAGCGTCTGCGTGTGGGAGCCGTGTCAGTACCTGTGAACTGAGACGAGGATATCTGTCTGTAATATCGCAGTGTTTCACCAGTGGGAGTCATTGGGTCAGATGCGGGACTAACGCCATTAGTGTCATTGTAAGGGGTGACAGTCCCTCACAAACCGGAAAATGTATCATCGGAAGCAGAGTACACTCTACACGTTGATGCTTTTATTCCTGAGATGGCCGCGGTGTTTGCGGAGGTGTCCGAAGGGCAAGAGAAGTTCATCTCAACTACAGTATTGCACGACTCCAAGGAGGAGGGAAGTTGCTTGTTCACAGAGACTGCTGGCTCAAAATCATGAAAATAATGGGCCATTTGTTGATGGAATGTCTTGAGATGTCGTAATATCTCCTTGGATCGGATTCTGCACCAAGGGGTTTCGAAATGTATTTTTCCCAAGGGGTGCTGTCGACAGATACCCCTCGTGGATGTCTGCGTTGCCGCTAGCGTTAGGAGAAGACAGTGTGGTCAGTGGAGACGGCACTGTGACCTGTGACCATACGTGGTTGGTTTTCAAATCCATCAGTGGGAGTAAACAATCCATCAAGTCTGCTGCAAGAAGCAGGGGTTCATATTTGTGGCTGGTAAGATACACAGGGTGAACAAGCGATGCGTCCTGGAATTGTAGTTTCAGCATCATTCTCAATGTGAGAGGTGAGGTAGTCTGAGTGAAACATCGAAGTGTAGTGTCACATCGTTCCCTTTCTAACCAACGTTTAGTTGGCTTCAAAGCCCTTTTGAGATCATTGAACAACGTTTGAGAGGTGAGCGATATTGTCAAGGCCAAATCATTTAGCACATGACAGGTTAAGCAGTCCTCCAGGACTGTTTCCAGGTATGGCTGTTTTGAGTTGTGTTTAGTGGACATATTGTCACGTTCCTGACCTGTTTTCTCTTGTTTTTGTATGTGTTTAGTTGGTCAGGGCGTGAGTTGGGGTGGGCATTCTATGTTTTGTGTTTCTATGTTGGGTTAATGTGTTGCCTGATATGGTTCTCAATTAGAGGCAGGTGTTTGACGTTTCCTCTGATTGAGAACCATATTAAGGTAGGATGTTCTCACTGTTTGTTTGTGGGTGATTGTCTTCCGTGTCTGTATGTATGTTCGTACCACACGGGACTGTAGCGTTTGTTTGTAGTCTGTACCTGTTCGTGTGTTCTTCGTGTATTTGTAAGTTCTCATGATTTAGGTCAGTCTACGTCGTTTATTTGTTTTGTAGTTTGTTAAAGAGTTTTCGTGTTTCGTCGTTCTGTTAATAAATATTCATTATGTATTCATCACCCGCTGCGCCTTGGTCCGCTCATTCACCACAAGACGACCGTTACAGAATCACCCACCACAAAAGGACCAAGCAGTGTGGGAGGAGATCGACAGGTGGGCGATCGACCCAGGGCGAATGCCGGAGCCCGCCTGGGATTCTCTGGCGCAGTGCGAGGAGGGATACCGGCGAATGGAGGCAGCACGACGACGCGGTAGGAAGCCTGTGAGTCAGCCCCCAAAAAAATCTTGGGAGGGGGCTAAAAGGGAGTGTGGCGAAGTCAGGTAGGAGACCTGCGCCTACTCCCTGTACTTACCGTGGAGAGCGAGAGTACGGGCAGACATCGTGTTACGCAGTAGAGGGCATGGTGTCTCCTGTACGTGTGCATAGCCCGGTGCGGTACATACCAGCTCCTCGTATCGGCCGGGCTAGATTGAGTATTGAGCCAGGTGCCATGAAGCCGGCTCAATGCGTCTGGTCCCTAGTGCGTCTCCTCGGGCCGGCTTACATGGCACCAGCCTTACGCATGGTGTCCCCGGTTCGCCTACATAGCCCGGTGCGGGTTATTCCACCTCCCCGCACTGGTCGGGCGACGGGGAGCATACAACCAGGTAAGGTTGGGCAGGCTCAGTGCTCAAGGGAGCCAGTACGCCTGCACGGTCCGGTATTTCCGGCGCCACCTCCCCGCCCCAACCCAGTACCACCAGTGCCTACACCACGCACCAAGCCTCCTGTGCGTCTCCAGAGTTCTGTGCGTCCTGTTGCTGCTCCCCGCACTAGCCTGAAGGTGCGTGTCCTTAGCCCGGTACCTCCAGTACCTACAGTGCGCCTCAGCCGGCCAGAGTCTGCCCTCTGCCCAACGCCGTCAGAGCTACCCGTCTGCCAAGCACCGTCAGAGCTGCCCGTCTGCCAAGCACCGTCAGAGCTGCCCGTCTGCCAAGCACCGTCAGAGCTGCCCGTCTGCCCCGAGCCGTCAGAGCTGCCCGTCTGCCCCGAGCCGTCAGAGCTGCCCGTCTGTCCCGAGCCGTCAGAGCCGCCCGTCTCTCCCGAGCCGTCAGAGCCGCCCGTCTCTCCCGAGCCGTCAGAGCCGCCCGTCTGTCCTGAGCCGTCAGAGCCGCCCGTCTGTCCCGAGCCGTCAGAGCCGCCCGTCTGTCCCGAGCCGTCAGAGCCGCCCGTCAGACAAGAGCCGCTAGAGCCGTCCGCCAGACAGGAGCAGCCAGAGCCGTCCGCCAGACAGGAGCAGCCAGAGCCTTCCGCCAGACAGGAGCAGCCAGAGCCTTCCGCCAGCCATGAGCAGCCAGAGCCGTCAGCCAGCCATGAGCAGCCAGAGCCGTCAGCCAGCCATGAGCAGCCAGAGCCGTCAGCCAGCCATGAGCAGCCAGCCATGAGCAGCCAGAGCCATCAGCCAGCCATGAGCAGCCAGATCCGTCAGCCAGCCATGAGCAGCCAGATCCGTCAGCCAGTCCGGAGCTGCCGTCCCTCAGTCCGGAGCTGCCGTCCCTCAGTCCGGAGCTGCCGTCCCTCAGTCCGGAGCTGCCGTCCCTCATTCCGGTGCTGCCCCTCATTCCGGTGCTGCCCCTCATTCCGGTGCTGCCCCTCAGTCCGGTGCTGCCCCTCAGTCCGGTGCTACCCCTTAATCCAGTGGGGTTAAATTGGAGGGTGGTCATTGGGAGGAGGCTACAAAAGCGGGGATTGACTATGGTGGGGTGGGGACCACGCCCAGAGCCTGAGCCGCCACCGTGGACAGATGCCCACCCAGACCCTCCCCTAGACTTTATGCTGGTGCGCCCGGAGTTCGCACCTTGAGGGGGGGGTTATGTCACGTTCCTGACCTGTTTTCTCTTGTTTTTGTATGTGTTTAGTTGGTCAGGGCGTGAGTTGGGGTGGGCATTCTATGTTTTGTGTTTCTATGTTGGGTTAATGTGTTGCCTGATATGGTTCTCAATTAGAGGCAGGTGTTTGACGTTTCCTCTGATTGAGAACCATATTAAGGTAGGATGTTCTCACTGTTTGTTTGTGGGTGATTGTCTTCCGTGTCTGTATGTATGTTCGTACCACACGGGACTGTAGCGTTTGTTTGTAGTCTGTACCTGTTCGTGTGTTCTTCGTGTATTTGTAAGTTCTCATGTTTTAGGTCAGTCTACGTCGTTTATTTGTTTTGTAGTTTGTTAAAGAGTTTTCGTGTTTCGTCGTTCTGTTAATAAATATTCATTATGTATTCATCACCCGCTGCGCCTTGGTCCGCTCATTCACCACAAGACGACCGTTACACATATTCCCATATTTCTGTTCAAGGTGAAAGCAGATTGACTTATCGGGTTTTAAGTGGACTTGGCTTTTGCAAAGCTTTTGAACTTTTTCTTCGCAACTTTTCTATCAGAGTCCAGGGCCCAGGGCCCTGCTCAAAAGTAGTGTGCTATATAGGGAATAGGGTGCTATTTGGGATGCAAGTGAAACATCTTCTATGTTACTGTTGTCACGCCCTGACCTTAGAGATCCTTATTATTCTCTATGTTTGGTTAGGTCAGGGCGTGACTCGGGTGGGAAAATCTATGTTTTCTATTTCTTTGTGTTTTTGGCTGAGTATGGTTCCCAATCAGAGGCAGCTGTCTATCGATGTCTCTGATCGGGATCATATATAAGTTGTCATTTTCCTTTTGGGTTTTGTGGGATCTTGTTTTCTGTTTAGTGTCTTTTGCCTGACAGAACTGTTCGCTTTCGTTTTTTGACTTTCGTTATTTTGTTTGAGTGTTTTTGAATAAAAAATCATGAACACTTTCCACGCTGCGTCTTGGTCCACTCTTCCTACCACAAACGAGAGCCGTAACAACTGTGTTATTTTCAGCTCTCCGGCTCAGGAAACCAGTCTGATTGTGACTCTGAGCCTGACCCTGAGTGTGTTAATGACAAACACATTTTTATTTATTTATTTATTTCACCTTTATTTAACCAGGTAGGCCAGTTGAGAACAAGTTCTCATTTACAACTGCGACCTGGCAGTTGTAAATTAGATATAAACTGGTAAGAATATGGTCTCGGACTAATTGTTATAGAACTACACAGCTGATTCAAATAATAAAAGTTTGATGATGAGTGTGTTATTTGAATCAGCTGTGTAGTGCAAGGGGAAAAACCAACGTGGGCCCCAGGACAGAGCTCGGAAAAACCCTGCTTTATATGAAGAACAGCATTTTTAAATGCCTGCTGCCTCTAGGTACCCCTTTCAGAAAATAATGGGAATAATGTGATTGTTTAAAAAAAATATATATTGGGATTATTCAGCATTTGTTGACAGAACTTTGGCAGAAATGTATAGATTCCCTCCACAATTAACACAAATGTACAATTGTTCAGTGAAGTTGGTGATTGTTAAATTACATATTTTATCCATCATGATTCATGCATACTATATTTTCAAATGTCTTAGTTACCTTTGGAGAGGATGGTTTCCATAGGAATGTGATTGTAGAGTATGGTGCAATTTGGGACGCAGCCTTAGAACCACAGTATCCATATGGCAAACTAGTCTCCCCCTTCAAAAAAACATAATGTATACGTTTTTAATTAAGGAACTCCGTCCGGCTTTCAACTTACTCTTGAAAGTTGTAATAGTAGAATGTACAAATTGCAATTTCGAAATTGGGTAGTGCATCATCAGTTTTCCTCTTGTCATGTCAGTCATTGCATACCTTAGAGGGCTATTTATAACTGGTCAGAAATGTCCAGAAATGAACAAATGTGTAGAATTGCAGGAAATAAGCTTTAAACCTGCATAACTTTCTCTCTGCCAACAAGAGAGGTGTGAACATTTAGTCATGAACAGTGCTTGTGCCCATAGAAACAGACGTGGCGTTTTGCAGTGGGCGCATTGCAGCGGCGGCGCGGGATGTTCCCCAATGCTGGAAGGGGGGACTGAGTGAAAAAGTTTGGGAACCCCTGAACTACAGTGGAGGAAAGATTGACTTCATCACTACTTGTACTTATAAGAGGTATTTACATGTTGAATGCACCGAGCTGTCTGTCTGAACTGCTGGCGCACAACTCGGACACCCATGCATACCCCACAAGACATGCCACAAGAGGTCTCTTCACAGTCCCCAAGTCCCGAAAAGACTATGGGAGGCGCACAGTACTACATAGTGCCATGACTACATGGAACTCTATTCCACATCAAGTAACTGATGCAAGCAGTAAAATTTGATTTAAAAAAGCTGATATAAATGCACCTTTAGGAACAGCGTGGACTGTGAAGTAACACAAACATAGGCATAGACACATGCATACACACACACGATAACATACGCACTATACACACACATACACCTGGATTTTGTACTGTAAATTTGTGGTAGTGGTGGAGTAAGGGCCTGAGGGCACACAGTGTGTTTTGTTTTGCTGGACCCCAGGAAGAGTAGCTGCTGCCAAGGCAGCAGCTAATGGGGATACATAATAAATACAAATACAATACAATACAGTAGGTTCTCCTGACCGTTACTAGGACATCACGGTAACTAAGTGTGTATTCAATTCTATACCTTCATCTCCATTCTATGTCCCCCTGCAGTTCAGCCATGCGGGAGGCAACCGACTCAAAGCATTGTGATCTAAGAGCAGCATAACAAACTCATTTTTGACAAGAGCAGACAGACCCCCTTCACACACATGGAAGCAGCAACACAAACACACACACATTCTCTGTCTGTGTTTTAAAGAGGAAGACAATGTGGCTGTGGTTATGCATGAGTCTGTTCAGTTTATCATCTACTGTTTGTTGTCTCTTTCCAACATCAGACTCTCAGAATTGTTCCTCTCAGCATAGAGTGATGAAGCCCTTCTGAGTTCTGTGTTTACTTTTAGCGCAGCTCATTTCAGCCCATTGTCTTCAATGCTGCAACTTTTTTCTTTGCCTGTGTCTCAAATCGCACCCTATTTGGTATAGTGCACTACTTTTGACCAGGCCTCATAGCAGATTTTAGAAAAAAATACCTCAGACAACTCAGCTTGGACACATTCAGTCAAAGAGTAGCAACACAATGTAACTCTGCTATTTTAGATCACTCAGCATGTTGATCCTCAGGCTCTCTAAATTATACAAACTGGAGATGTTTTTGAAGGAGTCTTTTTTGTCAGTCACAAATTATGCATGTCTATACTTACTCAGCTTTCAAATGATAATGTCTGTTGCAATGTTGTCTTTTTCCAGTTCCGTACAACTCACAAAGAGAGAGAGAGAAAAAAGTTATTGTTGATAGAATTGTGTGCATACTGTAGCTGAAAGCAATTGGGGTTTAGCTCAGCCCCACAGACTGCAGTTGACCATAGATGTTGGCAATAGATGTAAGGCCTATGGTATGTAAGTGAAGTCAAGGTATTGCTGTGGCGGTCATAACATTTTGTCAGCCGGTGAATGTCAAGCAAATAACTGCCGGTTTCATGGTGATTGACCGTTAATTAGCATAAACACATTTAGCATCTCCTGGCTTCCACGCATAGCCACTGATACAAGCCACTGATTCAGACCTTTGGAGCATCTACATTTTAAAAAGTCTAATAAATCAATTTAGTATTGACTACACCATCAAAATATATCCATTATTTATTTTAGACAGGTCTAAAGAAACATTATATGAAGAAAATGTAGTCTATTTCAGAAGAACAGAATAGCATGCTCTGAGTTGTCCTTATGTTATGCCCTGATATGGCTATGCCATATGGCTGTGGGCTACACTAGTTATTTTAACAGACAATATTTGCATAATATTTTATTATTTTATAGTATGAAGAATACAATTGAACATAGCTGAATAAAATAGAAAGGATATTTTCTCTAAACAATTTCCAAGGAAGTGCGCACATGCAGCTATTTTGTGTTGAGTGGTCAACAAAGAAACAGGTCCTCCTATATGCTTAAGAGTTTTTTATCCAACATTAGTTGTGATACAAACGTTGGGCTATATGTTTTGATTTGCAATACATTCTAAGTGTCAGGTTTTGGCCAGGACTGTTCTGTTTTTTTGTCACTAGATGTCCCCATTGCACCTTTTTTGTACCTTTTGTTTTTCCCTTGCTCTAATTATTGTTTGCACCTGTATGTCGTTCCCTTGTTAGTATTTAATCCCTGTGTGTTCCTCAGTTCCTTGCTCAGTGTTTGTATGTTAGCACCCAGCCCCAGCCCAAGCCTTGTTGTGAACATATATTTTTCTCTTGTTGGATTTTCCAGAGGTTCTCTGGTTTTGTTCTTTTGTATTTTGTATTAGTCTTTTAAGGTTTGTTTTTCCCTTGCTGTTTTTACCACTTTGTGGATTTCTTTGTATTTTGGAAGATATCTATTTTTTATTAAACCACCATCTCTAGTACTGCTGTGTCTGCCTCATCTTCTGGGTTCTGCCGATTTAGTGACTGTTTCTCGCACCGGGTCCTGACAGAAACACTGAGCCATTAAAATGAACCCAGAGGCAGCCAGTACCCAGGACTTTTTTCCCATGCTGTCCCACCACGAGGGGACTGTCCAACGTCACGAAGCTGCTCTGGTTCAGCAAGAGGCCTTAATGGCTGGACATTCTCAACTTCTGTCGGAGATGATGACTTCCATAAAGCAGATTTCTGATCAACTTTCTCCTGCAACCGCTTCTGCTCCAGTTCATCAGATTCAAGTGCCCGTGGCAGTTAACCCCCTGGCTGAACCTCGTCTGCCGCCTCCCCAACGGTTCTCAGGTGATCCGAGTGGTTGTAAGGGGTTTTTCACCCAATGTTCTCTCTCCTTCGAGCTGCAACCCTCGTCATTTCCCACCGACCGGTCCAAGATAGCATACATCATCACCCTGCTGTCGGAAAAAGCCCTAGCCTGGGCTACTGCTGTGTGGGATGCCCAAAGTCCCTGCTGTGCCAGCTACTCTACCTTTGCTGAAGAATTCAAGCAAGTGTTTCAAGGTCCTACCAGCGGTCCTGACTCAGCCAAACAGCTCCTGACTCTCCGCCAAGGTCGGCGCAGCGTGACGGACTATGCCATCCAGTTCCGCACGGTGGCAGCAGCGAGTGGCTGGAATGACGAGGCGCTCACAGTGTGCTTTTTGAAGGGTCTTTCCGACACCATCCAAGATGAACTGGCCACTCGGGGACAACCTCGAGTCCCTGATCAAGTTGGCTTCACGCATAGACCAGTGTCTGAGAGAGAGAGAGCTCAACCGTAGATCTCTCACCCTAGCTCCTATCGGTCCCAGCTCCGAGTCTCCACCTTTATCCCCGCTGACTCCACCGGAACCCATGCAGGTTGGACGCATCTCCCAGGCTGAGAGAGACCGCCGGATGAGGGAGCGATGCTGTCTATATTGCGGCAAACCGGGCCATTTCCTCTCCACGTGTCCCGGGCTCCAGGGAAAACGCACTCTCCCGTGCAGGCCTGGGAGGACGGTAACGGGAAACATAACCTCCTCTCATCCATCCAACTCCCGCCTGCTCATTCCAGTTACCCTTTCCTGGGACAACCACGAGCTTCCCCTTCAAGCCTTGGTAGACTCTGGAGCCGCAGGTAACTTCATGGATGGTGTCTGGGCGAAGGAGAATGGCGTTCCCTCTGAACCTCTAAGTGACCCCATAAGGGTTACTACGTTGGATGGAAGCCCTTTGGGATCTGGACTTGTCACTCGTGTCACTACCCCCTTGCGTCTTTCAGTTTCCCAACACCAGGAAGTGATGAACTTTCATCTGACCTCGTGTTCCGAGTTCCCTCTCGTCCTTGGATACCCCTGGCTTCACAGCCATAACCCTCACATCGACTGGTCTGTGGGCACTATCAAGCAGTGGGGTCCTACGTGCCAAGCCACTTGTATCTTCCCAAGTTCCCCGAGTTCCCCTCCCGAGTCTCTAGAATCCATCGACCTGTCCCGAGTTCCCGAGTGTTACCATGACCTCAAACCGGTATTTAGCAAACAGAGGGCCACCAAACTACCACCCCATAGACCTTACGATTGCCCCATCGACCTGTTTCCGGGCACCTGCCCTCCCAGGGGTCGGATCTTTTCCCTATCTCCTCCCGAACGAGCTGCTATGGATACCTACATCAAGGACGCTCTGGCAGCAGGCCTCATGCGTCCATCCACCTCGCCGGCGGGAGCAGGGTTTTTCTTTGTGGCCAAAAAAGACGGGGGATTACGTCCTTGCATCGACTACCGGGGACTTAATGCCATAACCGTCCGTAACCGCTACCCGCTACCCCTTATGGCCACAGCCTTTGAGCTGCTCCAGGAAGCAGTGGTCTTCACTAAGCTTGACCTGCGGAACGCATACCATCTTGTGCGGATCAAACCCGGTGACGAGTGGAAGACCGCTTTCAACACGCCTACTGGTCACTACGAATACTTGGTGATGCCCTTCGGCCTGACCAACGCCCCGGCTGTGTTCCAAGCGCTCATAAACGATGTGCTTAGGGATATGCTTAACATTTTCGTGTTTGTTTACTTGGATGACATCCTCATCTTTTCGAGCTCCCTTCAAGAACACACTAAGCATGTCAGACAAGTGCTCAAACGCCTCCTAGACAGCCATTTGTACGTTAAGCCGGAAAAGTGTGAATTCCATTCCTCTCGAGTACAGTTCCTGGGATTTGTAGTGGAACCCGGTCGAGTCCAGATGGACCCCAAGAAGGTAGGGGCGGTAGCAGATTGGCCCACCCCCAAGTCCGTTAAGGAAGTTCAGCGTTTCCTGGGCTTCACTAACTTCTACCGCAAGTTCATCAAGAACTTCAGCTCGGTGGCAGCCCCTCTCTCAGCTTTAACCAAGGGTGGCAACACAAGGTTTCTGTGGGGAAGAGAAGCTGAGACGGCCTTCCAAGGACTCAAGCAGCGCATCCTCTCTGCTCCCATCCTGACACTACCGACGGCGGATGAACCTTTTGTGGTGGAGGTAGACGCATCAGAGGTTGGTGTTGGAGCTGTCCTGTCTCAGAGGGGTGAAGACAAGAGGCTTCATCCTTGCGCCTTCTTCTCTCACCGGCTGACCCCGGCCGAGAGGAATTACGATGTGGGGGATCGTGAACTCCTAGCGGTTAAGATGGCATTGAAGGAATGGAGACACTGGCTCGAGGGGGCTTCACAACCGTTTCAAGTGCTTACGGACCACAAAAATCTGGAGTATATCCAGCAGGCGAAGCGGTTGAACTCCAGACAAGCTCGATGGTCTCTTTTCTTCAGCCGATTCCAGTTTATTCTCACCTATAGACCCGGGTCGAAGAATCTCAAACCGGATGCCTTGTCACGAGTCTACTCCCCTGCCATTCGAGAAGATACTGACATGACTGTTCTTCCTGCCGCTAAGATCGTGGCTCCGATCTCGTGGCAAGTGGAGGATACCGTGAAACAAGCTCAAGCCATCGAACCGGGCCCTGGAGGAGGTCCTGCTAATCGGTTGTTTGTTCCCAAGGCAGCAAGGTCCCAAGTCCTTCTGTGGGGGCACTCCTCTCGCCTCACCTGTCACCCGGGCGTAGGTCGCACCTTGGAGTTCATCCAGCGTAAGTTCTGGTGGCCCACCATAAAAGAAGACGTTGCCACTTTCGTCAAGGCCTGTTCCGTGTGCTGCCAGGGCAAATCTTCTCACCTCCGCCCTCAAGGACTCCTTCACCCCTTATCTATTCCCCACCGACCCTGGTCCCATATCTCGCTGGACTTTATTACTGGCCTTCCTCCGTCCCATGGTAATACTACGATCCTAGTCATCATCGACAGGTTTTCTAAGGCGGCCAGGTTTGTTCCCTTGACCAAATTACCTTCTGCCAAGGAAACAGCTGAGTTGGTGATTAACCATGTGTTCCGAGTCTTTGGCATCCCGCAAGATATGGTTTCCGACAGAGGTCCCCAGTTCGCCTCAAGGTTTTGGAAGGCCTTCTGCCAACTCATAGGGGCCACGGCCAGTTTATCTTCAGGGTACCATCCGGAGTCCAACGGCCAAACTGAGAGGAGGATGAAACAGGAGCTGGAAACCACCCTCAGATGTATGGTTTCCAACAACCCATCCACATGGTCATCCTTCATTGTTTGGGCCGAGTACGCGCACAACACCTTGTGCTCCTCCTCCACTGGTATATCCCCGCACGAGTGTCAGTTTGGCTATGCTCCTCTATTGTTCCCGGACCAGGAGGCAGAAGTCAGAGTGCCTTCAGCCTCGAGGTTCATCAGACGCTGTCGGCTTACGTGGAAGAAGGCCCGTCTTAATCTTCTGCGTTCCTCACAGCAGTACCAACGACAAGCCAACAGACGTCGCCGTCCCGGTCCTACCCTGTACCCCGGCCAGAGAGTATGGCTCTCAACAAAAAACTTACCGCTACGGGTGGAGTCTCGCAAGCTGTCCCAGAGATTCATCGGACCCTTTAAGATTGCCAGGAGAGTCAATCCCGTTACTTTTCGCCTGCACTTACCCAGATCCCTTAAAATCAATCCCACATTTCACATTTCTTTATTAAAACCTGTTGTTTTTTCTCCCCTTATTCCGGCAGGCAGACCTCCCCCTCCGCCCCGTGTCATCGGAGGCCAGTCGGCTTATACCGTCCACCGGATACTGGACTCCCGCCGGGTGCAGCGGTCCTGGCAGTATCTGGTGGACTGGGAAGGCTACGGTCCCGAGGAGCGCTCCTGGGTTCCTGCCAAGGACATACTGGACCCTGACCTCATTCGTCAGTTCAGGGCCCTCCACCCTGAGAAGGCTGGTAGGAACGTCAGGAGCCGTTCCTAGGAGGGGGATTCTGTCAGGTTTTGGCCAGGACTGTTCTGGTTTTTTGTCACTAGATGTCCCCATTGAACCTTTTTTGTACCTTTTGTTTTTCCCTTGCTCTAATTATTGTTTGCACCTGTATGTCGTTCCCTTGTTAGTATTTAATCCCTGTGTGTTCCTCAGTTCCTTGCTCAGTGTTTGTATGTTAGCACCCAGCCCCAGCCCAAGCCTTGTTGTGAACATATATTTTTCTCTTGTTGGATTTTCCAGAGGTTCTCTGGTTTTGTTCTTTTGTATTTTGGATTAGTCTTTTGGTTTGTTTTTCCCTTGCTGTTTTTACCACTTTGTGGATTTCTTTGTATTTTGGAAGATATCTATTTTTTATTAAACCACCATCTCTAGTACTGCTGTGTCTGCCTCATCTTCTGGGTTCTGCCGATTTAGTGACTGTTTCTCGCACCGGGTCCTGACACTAAGGCTGCAGGATGCGACTCTTATGATCATTTGAAGAAAGTTGCATGAAAGACATGAGCTCTGTTTTGTTTCTTGTGCAGGCTGCACACACTTCATCAGTCTCTCATTCACAATTTGAGTAGCACTTGATAATATTCTCCCAGGCCTCAAATTTCCTTGCGACATCCCCTTGTATGGCCGTTACGCCCCCTAAAAAATCCATGCCTTTTGCGGCCAAAGTGACTTTAATTATAATTCCCTTCTCCCGGCTGCCGTGCTCCAAAGCATCTCTCACTCACATGGTTCTCTCATGTATCTCAATTCTTACTAGCCAATGCCGTCACGTGATCAATTCCTTCTCACAGTCATCTCAGCAAGGAAGTAGGCTAAGTGAAGACAGACTCAATGGGGATGCAACTGCGCATGTCCCTTTTATCGAAATCCGAGGCGCATATTGAAGATGTTAGAGGAACTGTCCATATTTAGCCTACTTTGTCAGCCAACGAGATGAGTAGGCCTAACGAACAGCAAAAGCACTAGACTACGTCAATCTACTATCCCCCATAGTACAAAAGTTGATCTATTCTATTGGAATGCAGGCTTCCTGTCTCTCTCCCTCACTTGGCTTCAAATGATCAACTATTAGGCCATTTCTTCACATTATAAGCTATTATAGGCTATAAGCGCGAATGTACTGTTCTCAAAAGTGACCGCAAATGCGATTTATTGTTGTAATGCTTTATTATAAAGGTGCATTTTTATGGTGAAAATTATATTCCCCAAACTTGAAAGTCACGCGCCGACCTATGTATGCCAGTTCGGCTCTACACCCGTTGTAAAGCGGATTAATGTGCTTCATTTTAAGAAGTTATTTAGCCACTTTAGTTGTGACACAAACCTTATCAAAACATATGGGCTAGGCTACATGAGATGTCCGACTATGATTTGAAAAAGTCACAACAAAAAATGGCATGTGCTGTTTCTTTCCTGACTGCACACTCTGGGCAAGTGATAGGCTAATATGGTCACCCATCAGAATATTGTTCATTTAATGTTGTCTTTACATATTCTAAAATGAATGGACCATTATCAGTCACCTGTCTCAGAACAAGGGCATAAAAAAAGACATGTCTTCTACGCACTTAAATAGCGAATGGAGGACGCTTTTTCAGTGGTTAATTATAATGCCAGCCAGGTAGGCTATACTCCTGTTGTAAAGCAAAGCAATGCTATAGAAAACTGATGAGATCCTCCTCTTTTTAATAGAGACCATCAAAACTCTGTTTTCTCATGCAATTGTTACGCAACATGAGCTCATGGGCTCTCTTGAAGTGTTTGATTTGATTTTGGAAAACATTTGCATTGATATCAGAGTGATTAGAGAGCAATTGAGTGCTAAGTACCAGGCTGTTAGCAAGATTGGTGGGCTACTAATAACCATCAGCAGCATCAGAGCTTGGAAAAGCCTAGTTACCATGACTTAACAGGTCACTTGGAATTTGACTGCGGTCATGACTGATGATGATGATGACGTGAACGCCGATATGGCGGTAATATGGTCACCGTAACAGCCCTAAGTCAAGGTAAATATACTGTCGACACCATATGTTTCGAAAAGAGTTTCATTTAGTTTAACTGTGAAGATGTACAACCTTATTGCTTTATTGTAAACTCAGACCATAGAGAGCAAGAGAGAAAGAGAGAGAGAGAGAGAAAAAGAAAAAGGAGCGAGAGGTAGAGTCTGAGAGTTGAAACCCTCCCTCTACAGGGCAGTGCTTCAGTCTCTCTAGTCAGAGGCGTCCGTCGGGTCTGTTCAGCCGTGCAGTCTGTGGCTGCTGAAACCCCTCTTCTCTCATCCGTCTCTTCCTCCTCTCTCACTGGCTGAGGATTCCCTGACTGGCTCTATCCAAGCTGCATTTAATTGAAGGGTGCCAGGTTGTAACCACCTAGCAAGCAGGGCTAATTAGCCCAGGAAGCTGTACTGGAGCAGGAGACTCACATAGCTACACCGCTGTCTGACGGACTGACTGGACGATAGAAACACACAGAACTAGATCTCCGGTGGAGGAGAGAGAGAGGGTGAGAGAGGGAGAGGAGACATTTACAGGCGACTGTGTGTGAGAGAATGAGAGAGAAGAGAGAGAGTTAGAAACAGCAGCAAGACTCGGAGTGTGAGAGGTGGAGAAATAGGAGGGGAAGGGAGGAAACGGGAAATGCAAAGCCAAGTGAGGGAGAGCGACGGGAAGCCTGCAGCAGCAAATAAGACTGAGGAACGAAACAGGAGAGGTAAAGAGAGAGAAGGAGAGAGAGAGAGAAGGGATAGGGGGAGGGAGGGAGGTGGAAAAGAGTGGCCACGAGCAGGAGAGAGGGCTGCAGGGTGAAGGAGTGAGAGAAAAGTTAGAAAAGTGAGAGAGGGGGTCAGGGGAAAGAAAGAAAAGAGCATAGAGAAAAACAAATATAGGAGAGAAGGGGAAACAAGAGGCAGGAAGAAAGGGGGAGGGAAGTCTTAGGTAAGAAAAAAAGAGCAGAGCTGAAAAAAAGTTTTGTTTTGCGGTGGAGTCAGTCATAGATGAGGAAAACAGCTTGAGTGGATGGCTAGTTTGGAGTTGGAGAGCAGCGTGGAGGAGGAGGGGAGGAGAAGGAAACCAGTTGTTGTTTAAGGAGTTTTCCACAGCAGCCTATACTCTAGACGGACTGTTTTCATTCTGACATGTACTCAGACAGCACACGGATGGGACACTATAGATTCCTTCATCAAAACACAGATGACTACTGCTACTGCCTTCACTGTGTCCAATACGGACCCACGCTGTACCAGGGAGGACCAGGGGGGTACAGACCACCACCCACACACCCAGACCACCCAGAGTTGGACCTCAGAGGAGACATCAGCCTTCCTCCTTTCCCTGTGGAGCCAGAGGATATAGAACCTGGACTAGAGAAGTGTGAGAGAGGAGGTGAAGGAAGAGGAGATGGTGGAGGGGGAGAAGGTGGAGAAGGTGAAGGAAGTGGTGCTAAAGCTGGAGCTGGATGGGGTGTAAGTGGTCACAGTGCCCCACAGAGGAGGCCAGTGTTCACCGGGCCGGGTCAGTACGGTCAACCTCAGCCAGGCCAGTTTAGCCCCAGCCACCCCTGGAACTTCAACCCTGCCCAGTGGACCTGCCCAGCGGAGCCTGGCCTGGGTCTGAGATTCTACTCCCCTGTGAAAGAACAGTGTGGCTATGTAGGACAGGGTGGAGGTGGCGCTGCTGGGACAGGGACCGGGACACACCCCTTCAACAGCAGCAGAAACGCGTCAGCCTCATCACTCCCCCTGGACCTGGCACACACACAGTTCAGGGGTCAGCGGACCAAACACAGACAGGCTAGCTACAGCTACGGTCCTGAGAAACAGATCTGGGATCAGTCAAAATATAGGCTAGAAAGACAGGCTAGCTATAGTCCACAGGAGCAACACAGACAGGCTAGTCTCGGTTTAGAAAAGCAGGTCTGGGGTCAGTCGAACCACAGGCTAGAAAGACAGAATAGCTTCAGTCCACAAGAAATACACAGCCAGGCTAGCTACAATTACAGTCCAGAAGACAAGCTGACACACCGACAGACTAGCTACGGTCCAGAACAACAGGTCTGGGGTCAGTTGAAACACAGACAGACTAGCTACAGCTACAGTCCAGAGGAACAGGTCTGGGGATGTCCTGGAGATGAACACGATCATTTGGACAGGTGTGTACCGCTTGAACAAGGAGATTTACACCCTCACATGCCAAATGGACATAGTGGTGGTGGTGGTCCCAGCCCCAGGCATGTGTACTCTCAGGGCGTGGGATATAGAACTAACTACCAGGAGAGGACTACTAGATTAAAGGCTGGGGGAGCTGTAGGTGGGGCAGGAGTGGACAGCTGTAATGGACGACATGTCCCTGCTGGCTCTGGCTCTGTTCAGAAGACTTTCTTTTCCACTGAAGTCCCCCAGAAACAGTTGGTCAGCCAGCCCAGGCAGAGGAGTCATTGTGGGCCTGGCCTTGGCCATAGAACCCCAAGTCATGGAGCTACTGGCCCAGTGCATGGAGCCACTATAGGCAGGGAAGAGAGATTCAACCAAAGAGCCAAACAGGCAGCAAGCCAGGGGGTCAACCAGAACCAGGGAAGAGACCCAGACTCAGACCCCCAGAGACAGAGGGGGAAGCAGAAGGAAGGTCAGGGTTCAGTCCGGGAAAACCAGCGTTGGGTCTGGGAGAACCAGTGTCATGTCCGGGAAAACAAGGGTTCTGTCCAGCAGAAGGAGGGCTCGGTTCGGGAGCAGATCAGACAGGTGGTGTCAGACCTGGAGGGGGTCCTGGGTGGTCTCAAACAGGTCCACGTGGAGATGAAGGAGGTAAGAACCCTTTACTGTAGCCTGGTTAATCCAGAAAAAATTGAATTGAAAGCATCCCAGTGTTGTCTATTATTTCATACCTTAGCTTGTCCATTGAGCTTTTGTCAATACTGTATGTTAACCTTGCAGTTAGTCTGGTCCCAGATCTGTGTGGGGCCATACTTGGGAACTTTTGCTTAGACCATGGTTTAAACCATTGGTATGAAATGGCTTGCTGCTAGCTTTTCTCATAGACCAACCTGGCCAAATTAGCCCCGACGCTAAGGACGGCCAGCTGATTAGATAATTATATCCGTTAACAAATTCCATCTCAGCCAATTAAAACTACTCCAGGAATCCACTGAGGTGAAGCCTAGCATCCTCCTGGCTTCACAACTTATGAAACAGATGCAGTAAAAGACACAAAATCTGATTGTGCTTTCCTGTCAATTCTGTTCCCCATGCTATTGATTGACTGGCCTAGCCTTAATAGACATTCAGATCAACAATAGAGCTATCATCATTGTCATGGATGTGCTATTAGCTGGGTTAACATATATCAGCACCATTTTTCTCCAATGTTGACACGTTGCACGCATCCACACCAGATAACGTCCTCCTTGCTATAACCTATTGCATTTGGGACTTTGGTGTAGCCTACACTTCAAATATTTATAGGCCTATACTTATTGTGGTTGTATTGTGAATCAAATCAAAATCAAATCAAATTTTATTTGTCACATACACATGGTTAGCAGATGTTAATGCGAGTGTAGCGAAATGCTTGTGCTTCTAGTTCCGACAATGCAGTAATAACCAACGAGTAATCTAACCTAACAATTCCACAACTACTACCTTATACACACAAGTGTAAAGGGATAAAGAATATGTACATAAAGATATATGAATGAGTGATGGTACAGAACGGCATAGGTGCAGTAGATGGTATAGAGTACAGTATATACATATGAAATGAGTAATGTAGGGTATATAAACATAAAGTGGCATAGTTTAAAGTGGCTAGTGATACATGTATTACATAAAGATGGCAAGATGCAGTAGATGATATAGAGTACAGTATATACATATACATATGAGATGACTAATGTAGGGTATGTAAACATTATATTAAGTGGCATTCTTTAAAGTGGCTAGTGATACATTTTTACATACATTTCCTTCAATTCCCATTATTAAAGTGGCTGGAGTTGAGTCAGTATGTTGGCAGCGGCCACTAAATGTTAGTGGTGGCTGTTTAACAGTCTGATGGCCTTGAGATAGAAGCTGTTTTTTAGTCTCTCAGTCCCTGCTTTGATGCACCTGTACTGACCTCGCCTTCTGGATGATAGCGGGGTGAACAGGCAGTGGCTCAGGTGGTTGTTGTCTTTGATGATCTTTATGGCCTTCCTGTGACATCGGGTGGTGTAGGTGTCCTGGAGGGCAGGTAGTTTTCCCCCGGTGATGCGTTGTGCAGACCTCAATACCCTCTGGAGAGCCTTACGGTTGTGGGCGGAGCAGTTGCTGTACCAGGCGGTGATACAGCCCGACAGGACTCTCGATTGTGCATCTGTAGAAGTTTGTGAGTACTTTTGGTGACAAGCCGAATTTCTTCAGCCTCCTGAGGTTGAAGAGGCGCTGCTGCGCCTTCTTCACAACGCTGTCTGTGTGGACCAATTCAGTTTGTCCGTGATGTGTACACCGAGGAACTTAAAACTTACTACCCTCTCCACTACTGTCCCGTCGATGTGGATAGGGGGGTGCTCCCTCTGCTGTTTCCTGGAGTCCACAATCATCTCCTTTGTTTTGTTGACGTTGAGTGTGAGGTTATTTTCCTGACACCACACTCCGAGGGCCCTCACCTCCTCCCTGTAGGCCGTCTCGTCGTTGTTGGTAATCAAGCCTACCACTGTAGTGTTGTCCGCAAACTTGATGATTGAGTTGGAGGCGTGCATGGCCACGCAGTCGCGGGTGAATAGGGAGTACAGGAGAGGGCTCAGAACGCACCCTTGTGGGGCCCCAGTGTTGAGGATCAGCAGGGTGGAGATGTTGTTACCTACCCTCACCACCTGGGGGCGGCCCGTCAGGAAGTCCAGTACCCAGTTGCACAGGGCGGGGTCGAGACCCAGGGTCTCGAGCTTGATGACGAGTTTGGAGGGTACTATGGTGTTAAATGCTGAGCTGTAGTCGATGAACAGCATTCTCACATAGGTATTCCTCTTGTCCAGATGGGTTAGGGCAGTGTGCAGTGTGGTTGCGATTGCGTCGTCTGTGGACTTATTGGGGCGGTAAGCAAATTAGAGTGGGTCTAGGGTGTCAGGTAGGGTGGAGGTGATATGGTCCTTGACTAGTCTCTCAAAGCACTTCATGATGATGGAAGTGAGTGCTACGGGGCGGTAGTCGTTTAGCTCAGTTACCTTACCTTTCTTGGGAACAGGAACAATGGTGGCCCTCTTGAAGCATGTGGGAACAGCAGACTGGGAGAAGGATTGATTGAATATTTCCGTAAACACACCAGCCAGCTGGTCTGCGCATGCTCTGAGGACGCGGCTGGGAATGCCGTCTGGGCCTGCAGCCTTGCGAGGGTTAACACGTTTAAATGTTTTACTCACGTCGGCTGCAGTGAAGGAGAGCCCGCAGGTTTTGGTAGCGGGCCGTGTCAGTAGCACTGTATTGTCCTCAAAGCGAGCAAAAAAGTTATTTAGTCTGTCTGGGAGCAAGACATCGAAGAACAGGCAACACGTAGTAAATTAATAATATGAATTTAGCTTCTTGGAGTCACTCAGACCAAAACACAGGCTATAGTATAGGCCTAATACAGAAATATGAATCGCTACAATGAATATAGGTGAAGTTACATAAACGTATACACTTAATTGTACAAGGATTTATATGCATTTTGATAATCGGTGACTTCGTCACATTTGCACTATTTTTACTTGAGGACAAGCAGTGGAAGGTTTCTCCTTAAAAATAAGCTTGCCCCAAATAGGATTCGAACTCACAGCCACCATGTGTCGACACGTGGAGTAGATCACCTCAGTGATCACACCACCACTCCGGGTTAGCAGTATTGGGTAAATTACTGCTATTTGACAACACCACAAGAGTCATTGCCTTTGACTTTTGTCTGAATATAAAGTTACATGTTATATAATCCTCCTACTTTTTTCAGTCAAAGTACATGGATGTTTGTTAAATGGATGAGCAAAAACTTTGGTCATATACAGTATCAGTCAAAAGTTTGGAGGGGTTTTCTTCATTTTTACTATTTTCCACATTTTAGAATAATAGTGAAGATATCACAACTATGAAATAACACATATGGAATCATGTAATAACCAAAAAAGTGTCAAGAAAATCTAAATATATTTTATATGTTAGATTCTTCAAAGTACCCACCCTTTGGCTTGATGACAGCTTTGCACACTCTTGGCATTCTCCTCACCAGCTTCATGAGGTACTCACCTGGAATGCATTTCAATTAACAGGTGTGCCTTGTTAAAAGTTCATTTGTGTAATTTCTTTCCTTGTTAATGTGTTTGAGCCAATCAGTTGTGTTGTGACAAGGTAGGGGTGGTATACAGAAAATAGCCCTATTTGGGGAAAGATCAAGTCCATATTATGGCAAGAACAGCTCAAATAAGCAAAGAGAAACAACAGTCCATCATTACTTTAAGACATGAAGGTCAGTCAATACGGAAAATGTCAAGAACTTTAACTTTTCTTCAAGTGCAGTCGCAAAAACCATCAAG
Source organism: Salvelinus alpinus (assembly GCF_045679555.1). Classification (NCBI taxonomy): domain Eukaryota; kingdom Metazoa; phylum Chordata; class Actinopteri; order Salmoniformes; family Salmonidae; genus Salvelinus; species Salvelinus alpinus. The sequence goes on from NC_092115.1 coordinate 46,853,549, forward strand.
TGCTATAATGAAACTGACTCTCATGAGGACCGCCACAGGAAAGGAAGACCCAGAGTTACCTCTGCTGCAGAGGATAAGTTCATTAGCGTTACCAGCCTCAGAAATTGCAGCCCAAATAAATGCTTCACAGACTTCAAGTAACAGACACATCTCAACAGCAACTCTTCAGAGGAGACTGAGTGAATCAGGCCATCATGGCAAATTGCTGCAAAGAAACCACTACTACAGGACACCAATCAGAAGAAGAGACTTTATTGGGCCAAGAAACATGAGCAATGGACATTAGACCGGTGGAAATCTGACCTTTGGTATGATGAGTTCAAATTTGAGATTTTTGGTTCCAAATGCTGTCTTTGTGAGACGCAGAGTAGGTGAACGGATGATCTCCGCACGTGTGGTTCCCACCGTGAAGCATGGAGGAGGAGGGGTGATTGTGTGGGGGTGCTTTGCTGGTGACGCTGTCTGTGAATTATTTAGAATTGAAGGCACACTTAACTGCCATGGCTAACACAGCATTCTGTGGTGATACACCATCCAATCTGGTTTGCACTTAGTGGGACTATCATTTCAACAGGACAATGACCCAACACACCTCCAGGCTGTGTAAGGGCTATTTGACCAATAAGGAGAGTGATGGAGTGCTGCATCAGATAACCTTGCCTCCACAATTACCCGACCTCAACCCAATTGAGATGGTTTGGGATGAGTTGGACCGCAGAGTGAAGGAAAAGCAGCCAACAAGTGCTCAGCATATGTGAGAACTCCTTCAAGACTGTTGGAAAAGCATTCCTCGTGAAGCTGGTTGAGAGAATGCCAAAAGTGTGCAAAGTGGTCATTAATGCAAAGTGTTTCTACTTTGAGGAATCTAAAATCTAAAATATATTTTGATTTGTTAACACATTTTTGGTTACTACATGATTCCATATGTGTTATTTCATAGTGTTGATGTCTTCACTATTATTCTACAATGTAGAAAATAGTAAAAATAAAACCCCTTGAATGAGTAGGTGTGTCCAAACTTTTGACTGGTACTGTATGCAAAAGCCGTTTTGAATCTTGTATGATGTCAGGAGCCTAGTTAAGGAAGTATATTGTCACACTTTACTTAGACCATGGGTAACAAATTAAACCAAGCAGTTAGCCACATGGGCAGATTGTTAAATCAACAATCTGCCTCTGGTGGCTACATTGAATGGTGGCTCTACCATTTAAGCTCTCTGATAGGTTGTTTCATTATTATGTTACAATATGTAATTATCTGATCAGCTGGCCATCCTCAGCATCGTGTTGAAATTATTAAGGCTTATCATTTTGAGTTCTGTCCTTCTCATTTTCCATTGACTGTACTTACAAGCCCTTGAAGTGTTCCAAAAACACATGTGATCTCACACTGAGTATACATTAAGAACACCTGCTCTTTCCATGACATAGACTGACCAGGTGAATCCATGTGAAAGCTATGATCCCTTATTGATGTTACTTGTTAAATCCACTTAAATTAGTGTAAATGAATGGGAGGAGACGGCTTAAAGAAGGATTTTTAAGCCTTGTGACAATTGAGACATGAATTGTGTGTGTGTGTGCCATTCAGAGGGCGAATGGGCAAGACAAAAGATTTCAGTGCCTTTGAATGAGGAATTGTAGTAGGTGTCAGGCGCACCAGTTTGTGTCAGGACATGTAACGCTGCTGGGTGCGTGCTCAACAGTTTCCCGTGTGTATCAAGAATGGTCCACCACCCAAAGGACATCAACTTATTATTAGGAAGGTGTTACTAATGTTTGGTATATTCAGTGTATGTTAAATTAATGTGATCACTTGTGAAGTGTTACAAAAACATGTTCTTTTCACATGATTTCACACATTCATCTGTAAGTGAGGACCCAGCAATCATTTTGATGGGTATGTTTTTAATGTGTTTATGATGAATTGTAATGAAAGAATGGTATGAGTAAAATAGACATAGCATGACAACAATAGTGAGAGGAGTTGACTGAAATGTACTCAGAGATCAGAGGACGAGGCTATGTAAACCTTAAGTCCATGTATACATTTCAGCAGGGTCTATGCTTACATTGACATCTGAGATAAAGCAGACACAGATCAATGGATATCCTCTCTTTCTGTTTATGTAATGGTACATGCCATTTAAATTACATTTGCATTCAGCTTTGTTGAAAAAAATACATTGCAGGCTGATATGGAACAAGATAGGATTGCTTGTGTTTCACATCATTTCTTGTAGTTGCATTGATTTAAAGCTATTCACATTAACCTTTTGGCTAAAACCTGCTGCTGGAATTGGCAGAGACACAAGCAGCACTTTAAAGAGCCTGTCTTGAGACAAGTTCTGAATTATGGTTTGCTTTTATGGTGTCCATATGCAATAGGGCAATATACTGTACCTTGTAAAAAACATTTTGAAAGCCTTTCATGGTGAAACAAAATCTACATCTCATAACTCGTAGCTCTTAAGTGGCAATCAACTGACATGTCATATCATAATGTAGTATAATGTAGTGTTCATTAATGTAGTATAATGTATTAATATACAGTGTTTTAGTAATGTAGTATATTGACTATGTATTGTCATTTAGGTGGTCGAACAGATTGATCTGCTGACAGCTAACATTGACCTGGAAGAGGAAGAGGGATCATGTAACAGTTCCCCTCATGGTGGTGACGCCCTCCCCAACCCCAGAGACTGCAGAGGAGTCCTGATGTATAATCAGAAGAATAGTACTGGAGAGCAGATGTATACCCACAAGATTAGGACTGTTGACCTGGAGACTAATGGAGACCAGGGATTACTGTACAGAGACCCTGACCATACTGTCACCATA